>NW_020229325.1:6516171-7081171 GCF_003227725.1 Camponotus floridanus
TTAAATTACCTATAATATATGTATATAATATACGTAACGTGAACTATAGATTTTCAGCGCTGGCAGTGAATTTTGGAACATGCTTATATATAATAATATATATATATTACAGATTATCAAGCTCAAAAATGTTCATAATGAAATTCTTGTTTGTTCAATTTTTATCTCAACAATACACGAACAAAATATAAAAAAGTGCCATTGAGCATTTTAATATTGGAATATGTTTACATTTTTTGGCAAATCGTTCGCACGAAAAGAGATATAAGTATTCTCAGAAAATATATTATCTCCTGACGTAAAGCGATAAATATAGTTATCAGGCCATTAATTTCATGTTGAATTATCAGATGCGCCTTTATATTTTATATATACATATATGTATATATTGCCTTCAAAATTAAGATTGATGGTTTCACTAATATTGTGTTTTATATACGTGATATATATTTGTCAATAAAAAATTATGCACTAATAAATTCAAATTATTTCAACATCCGTGTATAATACATATATTGAAAGAATTTGTCAAAATATTATCTATTAAATTCAAATTAATTTTTCTTCTTGAAGCCTCTTGTAATTTTATGTTTAAATATTTTTCGAATTTTTTAAGATTACTTTTTAAGATTCTATCAAGTTCCTCTTGTCTTTCTTTCGGAAAGAAAAAATCTCCATTTTTATTATCGTCAGTATTATTTTATACATTTTTTAGCACCTAATATACTCGTATACATATATATATATATATATATATATATATATATATATATATATATATATATATATATATGGTGGATACGAAAAAATTAACCCAATGTCCGAATAGCAGGTTATGTTGGAAACGAGTATCCAACGCGCGATTGTTGCTTCTTGTCTTTAAAGAATTTGGAGAACATCCGGATGTAATCAAAGTATATATTGCATATTTCACTCAACATATATTCTAGGAAGTCTCTTGATCAAGAATATCAAATTTCAGCTCAACAACGTGGCAATGTCGTCGAAACGCGCATATGTCAGTTGCGACCTCGAGGAAGGCTAGATCAGGAAGACGTTTCATCGGTCTTGCTGAGCAACCAACGTGTCATATGCTGTAATTACGAGTTTCGTTCAAGAATTTTTTAGTATTTCTACCTCCTTTTTAGTAACTTTATCTTCCCTTTATCCTCGAGATATTATTCTGTCATTTTTAAAAAGGCAAATCAGGGTCTCAGCGAATCAACGACTTCCTTGAGATCGACCCGAGAAATACCATTTTTTTGTTTATCTTGACGATAGCGAAATAAATTATCATGTGTGCTGATAAATTTAATATTTATCAGCACATATGATAATTATTATACGTTTAATATTTATCAGCACACATAATAATTATTACTGATAATATTATCAATAGAAACTTTTTCAAGCAATTTATCAATCAGCTATTTAATAATTAGACAAATTGTAAGACTGCAATTGTTATGATTTTTAACTGTTGGATTAATGCATAATAATGTATTATAATTACATGTCTATAATCATAATTGATTTGTTATAAAAATTTAAATTTTCTATATTCAGGAAAATATTAAAAATTATTAATAAAATTATTAATAAAAATTATTTTTTTCTCTAACTTAATTTTCATCTTTATAACTTCTTAATAAAATCTCTATTGTTAGAAAACTTGCTTTGAGAAATTAGAATCAGACAATATCTATAAGTTGACGATCTTGTATAGCTTTATCATACATTGTTTATCTAGACAATAAATTTCTGTATTATGTTAACTTAGGTGCAGAACAATAATCATTAATCAATCTTTATTTTTTATTACAGGTATTTTCAATTGATAAATGACTGTGACTTCCACAAGATACTTCTCTTTCTACTTCCTGAAATTATGAATGCAATCATGTAGAATCTAGAGTCAGACAAGAGGAAGATGACGCCGCATTTTACAGCTTTGACTTCAGTGCGGAAGCGATGCTTGATTGTACTCTTATTAGTCCTGGTACCATGTGCGATTTTGAATCTACTGATGCCTTCAGACATGCATGAAGAAGCTATATTGCAGAATAGCATTGCCGAATTACAAGCTAAGCTGGAGCATTTGCATGCCAAGTATATTGGTAGTCAGGAGGAAATAAATCTGTTATCGCATCAACTACTACAGCTGATTGAAAACAATCACATCCTGCCAGATTTGCAACTGCTCATCAATAATGGCACCTCTAATATTACCAGCATCAAATTGCCTTCAATTTACAACTTTCTACCACATTTTCTGAATGATCCAAATAGCTTGCGTCCTGCATTTGTGCAGAGCAAAGGTAGATCAGGTGTAAGTATAGTGTTGGGTGTACCAACAGTAAAGCGTGAGGTTCAGTCTTATCTTATGGCGACTTTGAAAAACCTGTTGGATCGCATGAACGCCTCGGAAACTGCGGACACGCTGATCATCGTTTTAGTGGCTGAAGTAAGTAAAATTATTGATTATGAAATAATCTATTAATTCCATTTGCATATTGTGGAATTTAATTAACATACATTTCATAACAATATACATTTTCTTTGCAGACAGACATGGATTATGTAACATATGTTGCAAAGCAAATTGAAGTCCAGTAAGTTTATGCGATTGAATTTTCATTTTGTTTCATCTTATTTTTTCAACTTCCAAATGAATACAATCCTTTTTATAATGTTTTCTCTCGCATTTCATTTTAGATTTCCAAGCGAATGTGAAGCTGGCGTTATTGATGTAATATCGCCATCATCATCTTTTTATCCAGATTTGTCAAAATTGCGGGATACTCTCGGCGACGATCATCAACGTGTCGTATGGCGATCCAAACAGAATCTGGACTTTGCCTTTCTCATGTCCTATGCTCAGACTAAAGGCACGTTTTATGTGCAACTAGAGGATGATATTTGGGCCAAGAAAAACTTTATAACTACTATGAAAACCTTTGCATTGCAGAAGATTGGTACAAAGGAGAATTGGTTTGTCCTTGATTTCTGTCAGCTCGGATTTATTGGTATGGCATATATATTTTATATAGCAATAATAAATATGTCACATAGATATTACAAATTATATTAATACAGGAAAACTGTTCAAATGTGTGGAATTGCCTTGGCTGATTCAATTCTTTTTAATGTTTCACAATGACAAGCCTGTTGATTGGTTGTTGGATCATTTGATATCGACCAAGGTCTGCAGTCTTGATAAAGATAGTGTAAGTATAAATAATCAAAAAGGAGAGCTAATAAAATAATCTAATCATTCAAAGAAATCTTGTTTCTTTTTTACAGAAACACTGTAAAATGGCTAAAGCAGAATTATGGGTGCATTATAAGCCTTCTCTTTTTCAACACATAGGAACACATTCCTCTTTAAAGGGCAAAGTACAGAAACTCAAAGTAATATTGAATATTTCTATTTTTGACAAAGATTTGAAAAAGATACAATTACGATGGACCAAATTATAATTGTCGCGAATTTATATTTATTTAGGACAAGCAATTTGGAAAGATAACGCTGTTTTACGCTCACGAGAATCCCGAGGCGACTGTAGAAACTCAAATTAAACCTTACAAACAATATACATTGCAAAAAGCATACAAGGGTGAATCATTCTTCTGGGGTCTACTGCCACAGCCAGGAGATCACTTAAAGTTTAAATTTTCACATCCTATTTTTATAAAAAAGTAAGTTAATAAGACAAATGATTTAGATTTTTTTATTTTGGATGTGAAATCTCACAATTATTATATTATTTTATATGCAGGTACTTATTTAGGAGTGGAAATCCTGAACATCCATCTGATAGATTTTATAATACGACAGTGGAAGTATTGTCCGAGATGTCTTCATTGTTGGATAGGAACAGTAATGATGTGACAGAGGATGGTTATGTTATTATAGGTAACAAAAGAAATCCTATATGTATTTTGTAATAAATTTTTGCATAAATTTTATTTAACAATAGAATTTTTTTAAGAGTTATTAAATAACAGATTATTGTAAATTAGGTAAATTTGATGTACTTGGTATTGCTGAAGGGACTGTGGATCGAAGATTGGGTAGAATATCAGTGCTTCGTTTAACTATACACAGTGAAAGCGAAAACTGGGCCATTCTGTCCGAGGTAAAAATTCCCGGTGTTTTATCTTATAATATTAAATTTTAATATTAATTCTTATTGTAAGAAAATAATTTTTTTAATTAGATTCATATAGTAGAGGATCAACCTAGCTGACTGAGGGGTGAGAATTCTCGAGCGTTCTTTCAATACCATCTGTACGGTTAGCGTAAGCGACTGGTTTTATAACATTTATTATTTTTACATTTTCTATTCCGCTATCACACATGTTATATATTGAGTGGAGCAATATAGCAGTTATTAGTTCAATACCGTCCATTACACAAGAGATGTGTGTGTGCGTATGTTTTCAACTATTAAATGAAGCAAATTTTTCTATTGGTCCAGTATTTTGTACAGGTTTTTTTTTTTTTTTTTTAAGTTTATAGTATATGATTGTGTGTGCTAAAGAACACAAAAATTCGAGTGGTAATATATAACGATTTCCCTTTTGATATTTATACATTTAGTTTAATGAATGAATATAATGGCACGTTGTTAAATCTCTTAGATCAATTTTAGCATCAGTGTGTTTCATGTGTGTTTTCTGTATAAGATTGTGTCTTAATTTTTGAATTAATCGTGTCTCAATTATTTAACCGAAACTGTACCTGCATTTACGTGTTTTTGATTCATTGTTGATATTCGCGTGTAGAAATCCTTTGCGTACAAGGTTCAGGGATCACATTTAGGTAAATGTGACTGTTTACACTGAAAAGATGATACTTAGACTGGAAAGCGCAAAATATAATACTAGATTAAAGTGTGCAAGCGCTGGATATATGATAAAAGACAAGATATATAATTATATTTAAAAAAAGGCAAACTTTATAAAGCGAGACATACTTACTTACATATAATCCACGCGACTATGTGTATTCTGTATACACAAATCTGTAATTTATTGTCAAACGACGTGTTAACGTCGATTCAAACGTTTGTTAATGTTTGACAAACGGTGATATTAAGACTATATTCTTCTAATATATGTACAATTATTTATTTCGCGTACCTTTCTTTATATACGTATATATATGTATGTATACACACACAGATATGTATACATATATATACATACACATGTGTATACATACATATACGTATATATTCCTATACATGATAATAATAAAAATATATTTTTGTGACAAAAAATGTCTTTGTATTGACGTTGTGTTAACTTCTATCTTGCAGTCTAAAAAAATGTAAAAGAAATTTTTGATTGAAAATATAAAAGTAATCCTGTTATGTTACGACTTCGAATAGAGTGAAATTGAAGCTGGACGAGGATTAGATAAATAGATGCCGTCCCAGAAAATTACAAACATCTTAATTACGTTCTCTCAGGGAAATTAATACTCTATATGGTTTGGGACCGGCCGTGATACCCTCTACGAAATCTTGTGTGGATGGTCGCGGCTCACCGGGAACCACGGAGAAGCTGAACGCCTGCAGCAGAGTGGCCGTTATCACAAAAATGTTGCTTCTAGCTAACATCTCCCCCATGCAACGACGTTTGCCTTTGTAAGATGCAAATTATGTTACATATTTGATTACTAATGTGTTATATAAACATAATAGTGCAAGGAAGATAATGAGACATACATACCGAGGCTAAAGGGAAAATATTTTTTTGGCGTAACGACGTTGCCGTTACTGTCGAGGAATCTTTCCGGGCAAAAATCTTCCGGATCAATCCAAGACTCGTCCATAAGCACTCTATTGAAATTCACAACGAGCATCGTGTCCTAGAAGAGATAATAATTATTTATTTTCACTTTTATCAACTTGCAAAGTTCGTTAAGTTTTTTATCTAACGATTTGATATTTTCATATTTTGTGATTACTTTTGGTATCTTATGGCCCACAATAGTAGTATCTTTCAATGCTCTATGCGGAATGTTCAAAGCACGACCCATGAATATTCTTATAGATTCCAAGACAATAGCTTGGACATATGGCATTCTGAAAAACAAGGATCGATACTTTATACGAGTGAAAGAATTTTTATGAATTTAGTTTCGTGCGCAAAATTAATATTCTCGCGCATTTACATGTGAAAGTAATCAACCATGATTTACCTTGGCTTGTCGGCTAACGTGGGAAATCTATCGCGACCAACAACTCTATCTATTTCTTCATGTGCCTTTCTTTGAACCTGCGGAAACAGTATCAAGTACAAGAATCCAAAATTAAGTGCTTTCGAAGTTGTTTCTGAGCCTGCCATGAAGAGATCGACACAAATCGCCAACAATTGTGATTCTGAAAAATTTATTTTCTCTTATTATATGAAATCATTCTTACAGTAATAATAATGTTATGTCTTATGGAACCATATACATCTAAATACCTGAGAACGTATCGCTGCAATCTTTTGAATTCAGTACAGTCAGATAGACATCCATCAAATCCCGCGGCGCGCTTGATACGAATGTATTTTTATGATTATGCAATTCCTCCTGTGAAAAAGGATTCTTCAACAATCAAAAGTAATCTTCAGCAAGTTATCTTCAAGTATCGAGACACTTGTTCCTAAAACAATCTAATGATATATTAATACATGATAATAATAATATTCGCTCACTTTCAGGAATGCCCACAATTCTTGATGCATTTGTATAAATGATTTGTAGCCGGACATTTTTGGTGCGATAAAGCGTAACGCTGGGAAATGGCTGAAAAGTGCGCCCATCATGTCGACTTCTGACAGGAGTTTCGTGAGGATTCGCTGTAGATACGTAAGTTTCTTGTCGCCAGTATCATATCTGCGAAAATCAAACATTGACATTAAAAATCCTTTTTCTTTAGGCTTTTTAGATTCATTCAAAAGAACAGAAACAACAAGAGTAATTGATACGGACCTTTTACCAGCCATCATCTTCCAAAGAGTATTTAATACGGTCACTCCGAAAGCGTCATGCATAGATATAATCATTCCCGCCGATTGAGAGACTTTTCTGACTTCCGCATAGTCTTCGGCTTTCATGTATAGATCCGCTACTGTCCGAGTCTTATGATTGGAGATCTTATTCTCGATTATATTGTCCTCGTTACACAACTTTGACTTATTTAGATTGTTCTTAGAATCTTTCTGCAGCTTATATATTTGTCCTGTATTATTGTTGTTTATCGATTTTTTTACGTCAGTGATCTCGTGATTATAACCGTCTCGAAGCAGTTTCTTGAAATGTTCTACTAGCTTTAATGCCTCTTCTTCGATGATCGTGGCCATGCTAGTACGACCGAAGCCAAATTCCTTCAGGTGTCGCAAAACGAATCGTCGTTGTTCCACCCACAATCGTTCATCCACGACGACGAGACCTGAAATATTGTTATTTAATTATTTTTCGACGTTCGAGGAAATGTTTCATCTTTTTTTCCAGATAATTATTTCAGATGATTACCACGTCTAGCGCCCCAAGTTCTGGCTTCATAAAAGGGTCCGATCGGTCTGCCATCGCAGTCTTCGTTATTCAGCATCGCTCGTATGCTCACCAGGTCGTTTAGGACGACAATGCGGTCTTTGCCGATTTTTAGACCAACCACTGGACCGTACTTTTTGCAGAGAGTTGAGCAGGTCTTGAAGAGATACCCGGTTTCCTGACGGATGCGCGCCAATTCCAGCACACAGCCCAGAATAGGCCACCATCTTGGACCTGATGATGATGAAGAATGTTAGTCATAATTCAAGAAAAGAAATTGCTTAAAAAAGATATTCATTTACCTGGTGGGTATCCTTTTGGTTTGTAGCAGCCTAGATATAGCAACAGCAGTATCAGTACTAGTAATAACGTTGCCGTGACGAGCATTTTATAAATTTAATCTACAACATATCAATAAAACAATATTTAAAATAGTGTATTAAAAATATTTAAAGATGTAAATTAGAAAAATATAGATAAAACTATATATCCAAAAAAATATATCCGATAATAAATAATAAGAATTTTTGAATTCGTAAGAAATATGAATTCCATAGAGAGAGTTATATGTTTCTGTCTAATTTCTTTTAGCTTGTTTAGATATTAAGTTCATGCAATCGGTATTTGCGGCTGGATATTCGCTCACGTATGCATCCAATGTACATATATGACAAACATTAAACGAGCTTGGAAAGAAAGTGAAACACTTGTGGTGCTCTCATGAGAGAGAGTTGCATATGGAAGAATCGGCGCGTTACTTGCACAAATGCACCGTCACTCGCATTATCCCATAACTGATTGCGTAATTGATGTACGTTTAACAGCATTTCATTACGACGTGCGCAAGGTAGTTCTTCGTGGTTCGCTTTCAAATTCCCCGGTCTCGATCATGTCTGCTTTGGAATTTGTCGATGCACTCGGAATAGCATTATCACGCATGATTGATCGATTCGAAATATAATTATTGCAAGAATCTATGCATGTATGTTTAAATTTAATTATTTGACATTTGATTTGGAAATTACGCAAAAAATATATCCAAAAATTTTCAGTTTCTTTTATTAACTGAAATATAAATTACACAGATATTACGTTTTTTTATGATGGCACACTTTATAAAAAATATATATAAATATATATATATATATATATATATATATATATATATATTACTATAAACTTTAGAAAAACATGTAAAATTTTTTTGAACAATACCGACATTTTTAAGCCATAATGTAGAAAATTGTCTATGGCTTGAGATGCAATAACGAAATTTAATATACAATGATTAATTTTACATTCACTTGCATAATTTAAAAATTATAAAAGTGAATGTAAAATTAATCATTGAATATTAAATTTTCATTATTAAATTTCATTATTGATTATTCTAAATGTTCGATTATTTCATTATTAAGCAAATAAAGGAAAGCACGTTACATCGTCTTGTTCAAGCACATCGCGAAGTGAAAGACTTCTCACCGTAAGAGGAGTCGATTGCATTTTCTTTTTCTCGAATCCTTGAATTTATCTTACCTTGCACCTGGAGAAATTTTCTCGTCCGTTGTATAAGCGAAACTGGCCGTGGACCAGCGTACGGTCCGCTTTTAAAAGCCCCACTTTGTCCCATACGTTTCTCTAATGTGTAAATATAAAAATATAATAGGTGGGTTTCTAAGTGGGTATTTAATTAACTTTATCCGGCTCAAACGGGGAAATGGCAAATTTCGAAAAGATTCTAATACATGACAAGATCTCGATACAAAATTTAAATATGATTGCAAGATATGTTATTTTTTTTAAGATAATTGAAATCTCAACATAAAAAGAGAAGATACATTAGAGAATATTAAAAATCATTTGCGACAACTCGACAAATGGTCCAGTATTTTGTACAAGTTTTTTTAAAGTTTATAGTATATGATTGTGTGTGCTAAAGAACACAAAAATTCGAGTGGTAATATATAACGATTTCCCTTTTGATATTTATACATTTAGTTTAATGAATGAATATAATGGCACGTTATTAAATCTCTTAGATCAATTTTAGCATCAGTGTGTTTTATGTGTATTTTCTGTATAAGATTGTGTCTTAATTTTTAAATTAATCGTGTCTCAGTTATTTAACCGAAACTGTACCTGCATTTACGTGTTTTTGATTCATTGTTGATATTCGCGTGTAGAAATCCTTTGCGTACAAGGTTCAGGGCTCACATTTAGGTAAATGCGACTGTTTACACTAAGAAGATGATACTTAGACTGGGAAGCGCAAAATATAATACTAGATTAAAGTGTGCAAGCGCTGGATATATGATAAAAGACAAGATATATAATTATATTTAAAAAAAAGGCAAACTTTATAAAGCAAGACATACTTACCTATATATAATCCACGCGACGTATGTGTATTCTGTATACACATACGTCAAATCTGTAATTTATTGTCAAACGACATGTTAACGTCGGTTCAAACGTTTGTTAATGTTTGACAAACGGTGATATTAAGACTATATTCTTCTAATATATGTCCAATTATTTATTTCGCATACCTTTCTTTATATACGCATATATATATATATATATATATATATATATATATATATGTATACACAGATATGTACATACACATATATACATATATATATACATACACATGTGTATACATATACGTATATATTCCTATACATAATAATAATAAAAATATATTTTTGTGACAAAAAATGTCACTTTGTATTGACGTTGTGTTAACTTCTATCCTGCAGTCTAAAAAAATGTAAAAGAAATTTTAGACTGAAAATATAAAAGTAATCCTGTTATGTTACAACTTCGAATAGAGTGAAATTGAAGTTGGACGAAGATTAGATAAATAGATGCCGTTCCAGAAAATTACTAACATCTTAATTACGTTCTCTCAGGGAAACTAATGCTCTATATGGTTTGGGACCGGCCGTGATACCCTTTACGAAATCTTGTGTGGATGGTCGCGGCTCACCGGGAACCACGGAGAAGTTGAACGCTTGCAGCAGAGTGGCCGTTATCACAAAAATGTTGCTTTTAGCTAACATCTCTCCCATGCAACGATGTTTGCCTGTAAGATGCAAATTATGTTACATATTTGATTATTAATGTGCTATATAAACATAAGTGCAAGGAAGAGATGAGACATACATACCGAGGCTAAAGGGAAAATATTTTTTTGGCGTAACGACGTTGCCGCTACTGTCGAGGAATCTTTCCGGGCAAAAATCTTCCGGATCAATCCAAGACTCGTCCATAAGCACTGTATTGAAATTCGCAACGAGCATCGTGTCCTAGAAGAGATAATTATTTATTTTCACTTTTATCAATTTGCAAAGTGTGTTAAGTCTTTTGTCTAACGATTTGATATTTTCATATTTTGTGATTACTTTTGGTATCTTATGGCCCACAATAGTAGTATCTTTCAATGCTCTATGCGGAACGTTCAAAGTACGACCCATGAATATTCTTATAGATTCCAAGACAATAGCTTGGACATATGGCATTCTGAAAAACAAGGATCAGATTCTTTATACGAGTGAAAGAATTTTTAAGAATTTATTTTCGTGCGCAAAATTAATATTCTCGCGCATTTACATGTGAAAGTAATCAACCATGATTTACCTTGGTTTGTCGGCCAACGTGGGAAATCTATCGCGACCAACAACTCTATCTATTTCTTCATGTGCCTTTCTTTGAACCTGCGGAAACAGTATCAAGTACAAGAATCCAAAACTAAGTGCTTTCGAAGTTGTCTCTGAGCCTGCTATGAAGAGATCGACACAGATCGCCAACAATTGTGATTCTGAAAAATTTATTTTCTCTTATTATATGAAATCATTCTTACAGTAATAATAATGTTATGTCTTATGAAACCGTATACATCTAAATACCTGAGAATGTATCGCTGCAATCTTTTGAATTCAGTACAGTCAGATAGACATCCATCAAATCCCGCGGCGCGCTTGATACGAATGTATTTTTATGATTATGCAATTCCTCCTGTGAAAAAGGATTCTTCAACAGTCAAAAGTAATCTTCAGCAAGTTATCTTCAAGAATCGAGACACTTGTTCGTAACAATCTAATTATATACTGATACACGATAATAATAATATTCGCTCACTTTCAGGAATGCCCACAATTCTTGATGCATTTGTATAAATGAATTGTAGCCGGACATTTCTGGTGCGATGAAGCGTAACGCCGGGAAATGGCTGAAAAGTGCACCTATCATCTCGACTTCTGACAGGAGTTTCGCGAGGATTCGCTGTAGATACGTAAGTTCCTTGTCGCCAGTATCATATCTGCGAAAATCGAACATTGACATTAAAAATTTTTTTTCTTTAGACTTTAGACTCTTTAGATTCACAAAAGGACAGAAACAACAAGAGTAATTGATACGGACCTTTTACCAGCCATCATCTTCCAAAGAGTATTTAATACGGTCACTCCGAAAGCGTCATGCATAGATATAATCATTCCCGCCGATTGAGAGACTTTTCTGACTTCCGCATAGTCTTCGGCTTTCATATATAGATCCGCTACTGTTCGAGTCTTATGATGATTGGAGACTTTATTCTCGATTATATTGACCTCGTTACACGACTTTGACTTGTTTAGATTGTTCTTAGAATCTTTCTGCAGCTTATATATTTGTCCGATATTATTATTGTTTATCGTTTTTTTTTCAGTGATCTCGTGATTATAACCGTCTCGAAGCAGCTTCTTAAAATGTTCTACTAGCTTTGATGCTTCGTCTTCGATGATCATGGCCATGCTAGTACGACCGAAGCCAAATTCCTTTAGGTGTCGCAAAACGAATCGTCGTTGTTCCACCCACAATCGTTCATCCACGACGATGAGACCTGAAATATTGTTATTTAATTATTTTTCGACATTCAAAGAAGTATTTCATCTTTTTTTTCCAGATAATTACCAAGTCTAGCGCCCCAAGTTCTGGCTTTATAAAAGGCTCCGATCGGTCTGCCATCGCAGTCTTCGTTATTCAGCATCGCTTGTATGCTCTCCAGATCGTTTAGAACGACAATGCGGTCTTTGCCGATCTTTAGACCAACCACTGGACCGTACTTTTTGCAGAGCGTTGAGCAGGTCTTGACGAGATATTTGGTTTCCTGACGTAAACGCGCCACTTCCAGCGCACAGCCCAAAATCGGCCACCATCTTGGACCTGATGATGATAAAGAATGTTAGTCATAATTCAAAAGAAATTGCTTAGAGAAGGAACCTTCGTTTACCTGGTGGGTATCCTTTTGGTTTGTGGCAGCCTAGATATAGCAACAGCAGTATCAGTACTATCAATAACATTGCCGTGACGAGCATTTTATAAATTTAATCTACAACACATTATTAAAAAAATATTTAAAATAGTGTATTAAAAATATTTAAATGTGTAAATTAGAAAAATATAAATAAAACTATATATCCAAAAAAATATATCCTGCAATAAATAATAGGAATTTTTGAATTTGTAAGAAATATGAATTCCACAGAGAGAGTTATATGTTTCTGTCTAATTTTTTTAGCTTGTTTAGATTATAAGCTTAGATATTAAGTTCATGCAATCGGTATTTGCGGCTGGATATTCGCTCACGTATGCATCCAATGTACATATATTACAAATATTAAACGAGTCTTGGAAAGAAAGTGAAACACTTGTGGTGGTTCTCTCATGAGAGAAAGTTGCATACGGAAGAACCGGCGCGTTACTTGCACAAATGCACCGTCACTCGCATTCCATAATTGATTGCGTAATTGATGTACATTTAACAACATTTCATTACGACGTGCACAAGGTAGTTCTTCGTGGTCGCTTTCGAATTGCCCGGTCTCGATCCTGTCTACTTTAGGAATTCATCGATGCACTCGGAATAGTATTATTGTGCATGATTGATCGATTCGAAATATAATTATTGCGAGAATCTATGCATGTATGTTTTAATTTAATTATTTGGCATTTGATTTGGAAATTACGCAAAAAATATATCCAAAAATTTCCGGTTTCTTTTATTAACTGAAATATAAATTGCACAGATATTATGTTTTCTTTATGATGGCACACTTTATAAAAAACATATATAAATATATACACGGTGTCTCAAAACTCATAATGATTCTTTCAAAGACAGATTCCTGGGAGCATTTGGATATGATTTTTCCGCAACGAAAATGTCGACGAAGGCCATTATTTTTTGCATGTTTCCGATTTTTGTCATGATATATCTTTGCAATTAAGCTCTAAATTAAAACTCAACTAAAGTAAACTCTATTTAATATTAATCGAAGAATGTGGTTTTGTTAATATTTTATTTCTACAAAGCTTAGTGTACGAAAAACCCCTTATTTCTAATCACTTATAATTCGAAAATTATTAATGCTTCGATATTTTCGTTGAGGAAAAATCGTTTTCAGATGATCCCAAGAATGTGTCTTTGAAAGATTCATTTTGAGACACTCTGTATATTATTATAAACTTTAGAAGAAAAATGTAAAATTTTTTTAAACAATACCGACATTTTTAAATCAATGTAGAAAATTGCCTATGGCTTGAGATGCAATGACGAAATTTAATATACAAGGTTTAATTTTACATTCATTTTTATAATTTTTAGACTATTAAATTTTATTATTGATTATTCTAAATGAGTGATTATTTTTCATGTATCAAGCAAATAAAGGAAAGCGTTACACGTTACATCGTTTCGTTCGAGCATATCGCGAAAAAAAAGACTTGTCACTGCGAGAAGAGTTGGCCGCACTTTCTTTTTCTCGAATTCTTAAATTTATCGTACCTTGGACCTGGAGAAATTTGTTCATCCGTTGTATATATAAGCGGGACTGGCTGTGGACCAGCGTACGGTTCGTTTTTAAACGAAATTCTCCCTCTTTGTCCCATACGTTTCTCCGATGTGTAAATGGAAACATAATATTTAAGTAGGTCATTAATTCACTTTATCCGGCTCAAACGGGGAAATAGCAAATTTCGGAAAGATTCTGATATATGACAAAATCTTGATAGGAAATTTAATAATTGCAAATATATGCTATTATTTTTAAGATAATATGAAATCTCGACATAACAAGAGAAAATGCATTAGAAATCGTTTGCGGCAACTCGTCAAGTGCTTTAAAGATTAATAACTGTACGGGAATTTTATTTATACAGAGAAGACGAATTTGATATTGAATTTTACAACATATATAATTTATTTCTTTTTTCAGCAGACATTCTGTTACGTGCATTCTGTTATGTTATCTATAGAATATTTGCGAGTTTTAATATTTTAAATCTTTAGATGATAAAATGTAAACAAATAGATGTATATATATAAAAACATATATATATATTTAAATTTATATTTATATATATAGGGTGTTTTTTAATAAGTGCGAAAAATTTTAGGAGATGATTCTTTGTCGAAACTTAAGGGAGATTTTTCCCATAAACATATACTCCTACATCTAAGGGTTTCTAGTTTCATCTCCTTATAACAATACGGAAGGCTAAAAGAAATATTAGTAAATAACTTTTTTATTAGTAGAAAATATCCATCTAATTTCATTTTTTTGTTTCAAATTTGGAAAAAAAATAAAAATCTAGTTTTACCCCTATTTTTGGAGAAGTGTAACTCCACAAGAAAGGATGTAGGAGTATATGTTTATATGAAAAATCCCCTTTAATTTTTGACAAAGAATCATCTCCTAAAATTTTTCACACTTATTAAAAAGTACCCTGTATATTGTGTATATATACATACACATATATATACATCAGATTTATGATTACCATAGTATTTATATATACGTGCACACATATAATGTACATAGTAAAAAGACTAAGTTCATTAAGCATTAAAGATCGATATCGATTAGAATATATGAAAATTAATAATTTAATAAAACATGATTTTATATTCATTCCATTAATAATTTTTCAGATATTGGAAAACATACACATATACGACATCAATTAGGAAAAAATGTGCGTTGCTTATTTTAGCATATTATAATTCAATCAGATTTAAAAGAAAAATCTTTATGTATGTGATAAAAGAGATGAAAACAAATTATATTGAATAAAACTTTATTTTCTTATTTTACAGTGGTAGTCGTTTCATTAGGTATGCCATTTTCTTCTAGATTCTCTGGCTGTTGTTCGTAATGTAATGGTAATTTATCGCCCCATTTACTGCTTCTTGCGCAACGATACATATTCCTGGCAATAAAACACTCGTGTAATTGTTGTATAAATTCGAATATTGAGTTTTAATATTGGTACATACTTTCCATGTTTATAACTTGTAAATATTTCTTCTTTCAGCTCACCATTAGCGAGGCACATGCGACAGACCACGTGTTTGGAACGTTTTAGCACTGGTTGCACGATCTTTGGCCACTGTTCGTCATCTTCGGGACGTTTATCTATAAAAATCTCAATCAAAAATTTTGCATTTGTAGGAAAGATATTGTGTAATATCTCAATGAAACCCTTGCAATTTTTAATGAATTGATTATCTTTGATTATCTTTGATAATCAATTCATTAGAAATTGCAAGAGTTTGAACTGTTATTTAAATGATTCAAATAACAGTTTGTACTTTTGTTATATACCTTTCTTTAACACAACATAGGAATATAGTTGCGTTTTGTGTTCCCGTCCACCCAGAAATTGCAATGGATGATACAAAACACTAAAGTTGCATAGAATATTGTCTGTGGCAAATCGCGGGCACTTCAAATCATGTGGACACTAAAAAATATATATAACTGATGCGCACTGTGATCGAAATTGTCTATATCTTTACTCTAATGTCTATATTTATCTAATCAATACTCACAGGGGAAAAAATGTGAACAAATTGTCGCTCTTTTCTATATTTTGAGTTTACATATCTGAGGATGAAATCTCGTGCTTCATTTACTAGCTTTCAGAAAAAAAATAGATGAGAATGAAAATTTTACGAGCAAAATATAAAAGAAATAAAATCATTATTGAATAAATCTACCTTGAAACCTTCATTAGTTCCTTCTTCTACAATGATTAAGTAATTTTGAGTTTTCTTCCAAAGCTTTAATATTGCTTCAAGACGAGATTGCTGACCCGACAATTCAAATAAAGAAAATGCGCTCATTACAATATCGTAGGTAGGCTAGAAATAATGAAGATATTTCTCAAATTATACATTTAATTTTAAAAAATTTCGTTGTATAATTATTTTTATAAATATTGTTCTTACATTTATGGATACTGGAAAATATTGGCGATAGAAGATATTTTTGATTTTAGGCTCGGCAGCTTCCGCTAATCTTTCTGCCAATTCAATCATAGATTCTGATGGTTCAACACAAAAATATTCTTTTAATGAATCTGACCAAATCTCAGATGCGACCCTGTAACAATTTTTATTTTCTCTTTGCATTAATCAATTCTACATTTTATGTTTCAGATATTTCACAAACTATAATTGGCATATTCATTTATACTTACCATATATTTGTACCAATACCAGAGCCAAAATCAAAGAATGTCTCGGGCCTAAAATCCTTGTCTCGTGTTTTAATCTCGTTCAGAATGCTAGATGAAACTGCATAATTCTGAACACTTTTGGCTGCCATATATGTTAGGCAGGTAAGTTTATCAAAATTAATTGGTTGCCAGTTATAAATGTGTTGCTTTAAAATATTTCTGGCTTTTGTGTCTTTCTTGAAATCTATATCTTGCACAGATATTTTCTCACCATGATTATTAGTATTCAAATGTTTCTCTACTTTCTCTAATTTTGCTAATAATTCATGCTGTTCTAACGGTGGATAGCGTTGATACAAGTATTGGCACAACTTCTTTGCACTTTCACAAATTTTCTTCAAGTTTATTTGTTTTTCTACAAATATTATTATGGAATAATATATATAATATATTTAAATGTTTTGGAAATATTTCAAGTATTTTATGCAGTGAAAGTTACATGTAATCAAAGTACCTTTCAAAATTGTATGTATCTCCTTTGAAGCCCATTTTGGGAACATTGGTGTTTTAGGCTTAATAATACCTGGATGATGCTTATGTTTAATCTCATTGTTAGACAATAAAGCGGATGTTGCATCGTCAAGTAGAACTTTTGGCTTTGTTGAAAACTGAATACAGATCTCAGTATCAAATTAAAAAATCTTATTTAATATATCTAAACAGATAATATTAATATAGCATTATACTCACACAGCGTAAAGAAACAATCCTTGTACATGGTATCTTTGTTACAATTAGCTTCACCATATTTGCAATAAAAATTATTTCAGCAATATTAACGAGCGATAATTCGCATATTCCTCATCAAAGTACTCGAATACCTGTGACAGATACAAGAGAAGATATTTTGATACACATAGGTGCACAAAACGCTAGTATGTCACGTGGACAAATTCTTTATGTCTTAATATCATATAATTTTCGAAAAATTATTTCAGCAATATTAACGAACGATAGTTCGCATATTCCTCATCAAAGTAGTCGAATACCTGTGACAGATACAAGAGAAGATATTTTGATACACATAGGTGCACAAAACGCTCGTATGTCACGTGGATTACAAATTCTTTATATCTTAATGTCATATAATTCTTGAAAAAAGAAACTCTTATTCTCTTTATTCACCTGCCAATAAAACTCATGTGCAAAAACAAAGTTGTAACAAAACTGCGAAAAAAATATCTCTATAACCGTGCCAGATCCTAGGTCTTCGAAGAAAGGTTAGATGCATGCATAACCTGTAAATATGTATAAACATGCGTCGTTCGCGGCGAATACATGAAAGCTCCGAAAATAACTCGTTACAATCCTGTTCGCGTATGTGTCAACACATTCGATTATCGCGTGTACCTGTAGCGAATCGTCCCGCAAATTGACACTTCAAGTATGAAATTCGCGGAGCATCTGAGCGCTCACATTACACCGGAATGGAGAAAACAATACATCAACTACGAGGTACGAAAATTTTGTAAATAAAAAAAATTCTTGGTATTGTACAGGTATTGTATAGGTTTTATGCGTACACGATTTCGCGACAGCTACTTCAATGATGAACAGAGAAAAATAATAAATAATTTATAAAACCGTCGACTAAGCGTATATGAATCCTCGAATACATATTTTGTGTTTTATTACAGTGCAATTACATATATTATATTTGCAAAATTTTTAATAAATATCTTTAAATATCTAGGTATCTTTAAACATCTGATATCTCTAATACTTTGTATAATTTCATAATTATGCGATAGGAAATGAAGGCCCTTCTGTACGCTGCAGTGGAGCAGGCTCCATCGGCAGATGTAAGCGAAGCACATGTTTTGGAAAGCTACTTTAGCAAATTTGATGAGAAGTTTTTCCATTATTGTGACAAGGAATTGGCTAAAATAAATACCTTCTATTCTGGTAAATTTTATGAATTTATTTTAAATAAATCTTTATTAATATTATATTTCTGTTAAAAAATATTCTAATAGATATTATATACAGGGAGATGTACAAGTAATATTAATTTCTTTTCAGAAAAACTGGCAGAAGCGACACGTAGATTTTCCACGCTTAACAATGATTTGAGCGAGATTCTGTCAGTTTCTGAGGATGCTCAGAGTCGTAAGGCACGCTATCGCAGTCACATTTTGCATAAGAAGCCAGTGTCAGCACGCAAACTCCAGGAACTGAAATTGGCCTTTTCCGAGTTCTATCTCTTCCTCATTTTACTTCAAAACTACCAGAATCTGAATTTCACTGGATTCCGAAAAATCTTGAAGAAGCATGATAAAGTATATAAGTTTGATGAATACAAGAGCATAAATAATTTTAAAAAAATAAAAGAATTAGAAAAAGGCTGTTTTGAGAATTTATTTTGTGATCAAGAGATTAATATATGTGCATAATATAATGTTTGTAGCTTTTAAATGTTGACATTGGTGCCAAATGGCGTGCAGAGCATGTCGATACGGCGGTATTCCATACGCGTAAGGATATAGATAGGCTCATTGTGGAGACCGAGGCTCTGGTGACTCGAGATCTAGAGCATGGTGATCGTCAACGAGCCATGAAGCGGCTCAGGGTGCCCCCGCTTGGAGAACACCTCTCTCCATGGATCACATTTAAAGTAGGCCTCTTCTCCGGCGCTTTTATAATTCTTTTCATAGCTGTGATATTGTCCGGTAAGCAGAATGCGTTTGCCTTTTATCCGATATATTGAGCATTATATTTTCTCATTTTTTTATTTAAATTTCATTACATTACAGCCATGCAATACAAAAAGAAGGACAATTGGACAGTATTGTGTCGGATTTACCGTGGACCACTTCTTATGATAGAGTTCTTGTTTCTCATGGGAATCAACGTTTACGGCTGGAGATCTTCTGGTGTGAATCATGTGCTGATATTCGAGCTTGATCCACGCAATCACTTATCAGAACAGGTTTGGCAAAAATTAAATGAACACATCAAGATAAAATCATTTTGTGTTAACATTCTAAAATTAAGAATAAATTGTTCGTAGCATAAGAGGAATTTATGATGCATGTACTTTTAGCACATCATCGAAATGGCAACCATACTTGGCCTGGTCTGGTCTATATCTATATTGGGTTTCCTGTATAGCGATACATTGGGTGTACCGCCGTTTGTTCAACCAGTAAGTCATACTATTTTTGCTCTCGATATTTATTTTTTTTTTAAGAGTAGAATTCGAAAAATAAGTGCTACTCTATTTTTTAAGACATTTATTTTAAAGCGCGACCAGGAAGAATAATCGATCGATTTTATAGCGCAAGAAATTCTTTATATAAGGAATTGATCTTAGCTCTTTATAGGTACTATTCTACATGCTATTGGCATTGTTCCTGTTCAATCCTACCAGGACGTTGCGACACGAGGCTAGATTTTGGACTTTACGCGTTATGGGTCGCATCTTTTGCGCGCCCTTCTTCTATGTGAGCTTTGCGGACTTTTGGCTCGCTGATCAACTCAATTCCCTTCACACAGTCTTCCTGGACTTTCAGTACTTCGTCTGCTTCTATTTCCAGAATTCTTCTTGGACCGATGTTACGGGTGAGTATAATTTATATCATTATATAGAAATAAAATGAGTCACATTATAAATATATTATGAAATTTTTGAGTTACATGCTCTGTTATTTTTTATTATATTATATTACATTTATTATTTACATTTTTAATCGATATTCGATAAAATATTTTAATTATTCTATTTGAATAATTATTTTTAATAAATACATTAGTATTTATTTTATTTCCATATGTTTTAATAAGAAATCTTGCATATAATTATTTTTTTCTACAATTCCCTAAAATATCAATACACTTCTCTTTTTTTTAATAGATACAGAAACTTGTATAATGCGTGAATTGTCGATGAGACCGTTCGTGGTGTGTCTACCGGCTTGGTTTCGATTTGCACAATGTTTAAGACGTTATCGGGATACGAAAGAGGCTTATCCGCATTTATTGAACGCGGTAAAGTACGCAACGAGCTTCTTCGTCGTCATTTTCTCTTATTTGCACTTGACAAACAAGAGTAAGTCCTTTACTTTTTCTAACATAAAGATGTTGAAAATATGTTTATTTATCAAAATTTGTTTTCTTACAGAATACTACGCGTTATCTACTGAGAATCCTTACTTTTATTTGTGGCTCACAGTTAGCATAGTAAGCTCTTGCTTCACATACACATGGGACGTGAAATTAGATTGGGGTCTCTTTGACAGTAACCCTGGGGAGAATAAGTTCCTTAGGGAGGAAATAGTTTATTCGTCACCCGTATGTTTAAAAAAAATCCGTTACATATCAATAACATTAGTAATGTTAATAACAAGAAACATAAACTTTTTGCGCTAGTGATGAATTCACGTCATTTCTACATTTGAAACAAATAACAATTGTGTTATGCATGTCATTTCAGTGCAAAAGATTGATTTATTTAACGATTAATTTATAACGATTAATTTATCATAGTTTTATTCTGTTTTGCAGTATTATTATTATTTTGCGATGGTCGAAGATTTTATCTTGCGATTTGGATGGGCATTCTCCTTGTCCCTAACAGAGATGGGTTACGTCCATGCAGATCTTATGGTTTCCATCGTCGCTCCATTGGAGGTCTTCAGGTAAGTATATGCTTTAAATTCATGTTTTAAATTTATGTTTTAATCGCGAATGCACGTGGAATGTGCAATTATTTGTCAGAATTGATGTGAGAAATATTTGTCAAATTAACTTAATGAATGCAAATCATTAATTTTTATCGTTGTCTCGTTGTTCTTGATAATTAATGTTTAAACTCATAATGTGCACGCAATATACAATTACTTGCATTACTCGAAATTACCTCAAGCGACTCTTTTCTAATGTCGATCATTCTGTATAATAGTAACGAAATAATTAATCGTCGAAAGTCGAGAAAATCACGACTTAATCGACGATAAACCGGCCGATCTAATCGCTTAACAATGCGCCTTATACTAATAAGTCGCTAGAAGGTTCTTGTGGAATTACTTTCGACTGGAGAACGAGCACCTATACAACGTAGGCAAATTCCGAGCAGTGCGGGATATCTCTATAGGACCCATCAGACGCGACGAGGACAATGATATCAGGAACGTGATCCGTTTGATGGACACGAATGACGACAACGATAACAACAATGAAGACGATTAGTGGACTCCCATGATTGCAGTGTTTGATACGTTGTAATTTGTCTTTTTTTAATTTTTATGTTTAAAGATATTTAATTTATATATTTCATGATATGTTTAAATTCGACTTATCTTTGAATTCGATAAAATACCGCTAGATTTGCACAATTTTCTAATCTCTTGGACGTATTGTATTATAAAATTTGCATGATATGTGAATTTTTTTATTAGCTTATATATATATTAAAAATGTATGTGTGTGAAGCAGGGAAAAAGAGAGAATGATTGAGAAAAACTGAACTCTCATATAATGTTACAATGTTTGTTCGACAGGCGTTTCATGTGGAATTTTTTCCGGTTGGAAAATGAACATTTGAACAACTGCGGAAGGTTTCGAGCCGTGCGGGACATCTCGGTTGCACCAGTTGACTGTTCGGATCAGACGCAGATATTGCGAATGATGGACGCTTCTGACGGTGTTATAAACCGCAAGAGAAAGCAAAAAGTTGACGAGAAGCGCAAACCGATTCGGTTGCTCTTAAAAGGCGAATCTCTCATGGATGACAATTGAGGCGAGGATTATTTATGCATTAACTATGCATAGCTAAATCAATTTTTGTTCCGTCTTACAGTTTTGATTTCATCAACTATTGTGAAAGCTAATTAAACTGACAAAAGTAGGAAAATGTGTTGGATTGTAAATTCTGGAAGATTCAAACATCAAATCATCATTTGATGTTCATTGTGAGATACATTAATTAAATACGTTAATATATCGATGTGATTAAAGATTATCTAAGTAAGTGAGTGTTCTTTGTCATCGAGAATCAAATGATGCAAATATGAATCAAAAGAATGAGATTATATCGATGTTAACAACTCATGTACTTTTACTTCGATTGTACCTTGACTAAATAAATGACTGTTACAAAAGAAACATTAGTGAAACATTATGTTTCTAAGAACAATCAGACGTCCAGACGGGTATCATCACGTTACTAGACCGGACATTACATCCAAAGTATACAATTTGAAAACGCTTTGATATTACTATCATTATTCAATGATATCCTCTTCCTGACAATCCTGAAGTAATAGATTCATCAGTATCCACCATCGAAACGTACATCGTATCATAAATTGGAGAAAACGTTATCTAACAACGAATGAACTCTGAAGAGTGAACGTCCCAGCAGACGAAAAGTGAACTATAGCGAATCTAGTAACCGGAACAAATCCTCACATGTGCGGATGCGGGTGCGCGGTATGGTGGGGGCACATGCAGCTTAATGACATCTAATACGTCCATATTAATCGCCGGCAGAGGAGAAGCAAGAGGGAGAAGACGGAGGGAGAATCGCGTTTTCGAAGAACGAAACTTGGAGTACTCGTGCGACAAGAGAGACAAGACGAAGGCGAGACGTGGGAGGGCGAAAGTCTCGGCGGTGGTCGGTTTATTGATTGAACATGAAACGACGCATCGAACCGCGCAAGCTCGCCGTCCGCCCTGAATGAAGTGACGTGCTCTCTCGCATATGGAGACGCGAATAGAACGACGATAGAATCGTCGTGCATCTCGTGTGCGGACAGCCCTCGGCAGCCGAGCAGCAGCGACGACGACTACTACGAGAGGATGCTCCTTCGGCGGGGCTGCACTTGGCTGACGCTGATGCCGCTCCTGCTAAGTCTGTCTATCGGCGAACTCAGCTTCTATCGAAGTAAGTAAGGCAGAGAGTCTATTCGGTTCTCGGGAGACAACGTCTCCAGGGGGAATGACACGGTAACGTTGAAGGACGGCCACTTGTAGCCTTCGTGTTAATTAAAAAGGATTGATCCATTGAAATGTCGAAATCACATTAATTAATGAAGTATCTCGTGCAAATTTATACGCTTGATCGGTCTGCGAGAAAAAAAATATGTTACAGGGAAAGCAGTCTTTAAAGAGGAGGAGTCTTTAAATATTTTAGTAGGGGATGATCTAGATCTTTTGTAAATATATTTTTAAAATATTTTTTCCCTTAAGTAATAATATATTGCAGGAATGTATTGGAGAAATGTATGTAAGAAACAGAAAATTTGAAAAGTAGCTGACTGTGATATAATGAATTATTATAGTTACATTTAATTCTTTCTTTAAAAAAAAACTTTCTATTTTACTAAAAATCGAAAGTTTTATTTAAAACATAAAAGTTTAATACGCTGATATTAGAGACTCTATTTTTTTTATGCTTTTCAAATAAAAATACTCGGAAAAAAGAAAAATTTTAGAAAATGTTGTAAAAATTAATATACTATTATAAAATTAATATATATTATTTATATTTATAATAAAAGGCTTTGTGTCTTGTTATAATTTGTAAGAATGATAAGAAAATAACCCGCAGCATCATCATCTCTGAAGTATCTTTCCTCGTATCACATAATTAAGACTTGAAGGTCAAGAGTAAATTGCGGGATTGTTTGTGATTAGACGATTTGATTCAATCCTTGCTGACCGGTCAATGATTTTTACAAAATTTAGAATTTTACGAAAAAAGTTTTAAGACATGTTTTTAAATTTTAAAGCATGTTTTTAAATTTTAAAGCTTTTTTTCTCTAGTGGTCGGCGTTATCGCGGAATACGTGTTATATCTTGACCGCAGGAAACTCGTTTCTACGTGCTAGCAAAAACGGAAGTTGGATGATAAGAATTCAAATAGAACTCGATACAACTCCGGTTTAACTCACGATATTTCAGTTTGCATTAATCGGATAGACTAGAATTAAAAGCTAATGCGATTATGACATAAGCAAATATCCACTATCAATTTCTATTTCCCTGATCAATATCTCGTCATGTAGGAAATTTTCATTATTTGAAAAGAGAATTTATTTTCTGTATAAATTTATGTTCTTACGTCGTACATCAAATGTTAAAAGGTTCACATCACAATTAATATAACATGATTTTTTTTCTTATTTAAAAGGAATAACATTTTTTTGAAAAACATAATGAGAAAAAAAATGATATGATTGAAAAGATAAAACAATTTTTTAATAAGGAGAATCATTACTTTAATAGTAATGGTAGTAAGTAGTCAACCTGTAGCAGTAAGCTTGATATTTAAGGATTAAATACATATAAAACTCGAGCGACTTCAATTTTCATCGCCACTCGTAACTTTTATCTTCTCATCATTAAGCGCGAATTTCATGTTAGAATTAGCCATTAGAATAAAGTGATAATTATTACTGATTTTTTGAATTAGTACTGATAATTAGTATCGTCGATATTAATTGGTAAAAGCGCAGCGCGAAAACGAGAACGCAGTTTCCATTTCTTTAAACGTTATGCAGATGCGCTCCCGGAGACGTCATCGATGTCGGACGACATCGCGCTGAAGCACCTGATCCATTATCTGGAGGCGCATCGTCTTCAGCAGCGTCTTCATCGCTCGCATCTGACCACGTTTCTATCGCCTGTGCACAAGAAGCACAGCGATTTTCAGCAACTGAACCGTCAGGAGGAACGCCTCATCGAGTATTTAACCGACAGGAAGGCCGCCGAGGAGAGCCTGAATCAGAAGTTGAACGCATGGCTGAAGCATTATTATCATCCGCCCAATTATCACGATTCGATCGCCGACCAGATCGTGAAACAGAATTCAGAATACTTTCGCAATCTAGATCACAAGTACTCGGACTATCCCGAAGAAAAGCAGCCAGACGAGATGAACAGTAACGGTCACTTCTCCAAGGATCTTGAGTACAGACAGACCTTCAATGTGGATAGAGGAAGAGCGATGGACGAATCTGTTGTGGACACTTTTCACAAGTATATAGATCACAATCCCGCGGGCATCTCGTGGCATCACGAGGGCGGAAGAAAAACAGCACGACCGACAGAGGCCACCGAGCCGGAATTTACGTACGAGTTTGACAACTCGAATCTCGAGGAGAAACATCCGTTTGCGGTGGCTCCGAACGATCCCAGATACTACGACAAAGCGCCGTTTTCATCAGGTAAACATTCGCGCTGATTGATCTTCTATTAATTGCTCTTGTCCTAGAGAGCAATGCTTCTCAATCTATTTTAGCGAACGAAGTCCTGCAAAGAATACAAAACTTATTTGAAGGATTTTTACCTATTCAAAGTTGAATTACGAGTTCTCTGATATGTATCTTAATTTAAAAATATATAATATTCGAATAATTAGATAGAGAAAAATAAATTCACAAGATATATTTGATTTTCTTGTATAAAGAATTTGGAATGTAATAAAACAAAAAATAATTTTTTGATACGTATTATTACTTCTTTATACATCTCTATTGAATTTTCTTATTAGAAAAGATGCAGATTATTATCAAATTTTTTTGTTACATATTTAGTAATTTTTTAAATCGCTACAAGTTTTCACCTCGCGAATCCCTTGATCTTAGTCTAAGGAGACTAGTTTGAGAAGCATTGCCCTAGAATCTTGAAAAGAATCGAATTACGTCAATTCAAGTTTATACAAGCTTTAATAAGCTCTAGTCTTTTTTAACCCTTTCTTTTTTAAACTTTTCCTTTTTATAAACACATTGATCTATTGATATAGTTGCTATTTTTGCTTCTTTTTCAAAGACACTCTCTATAAATGGAATTAAAACTTTGTATTTATGTAATAATACCTAACCCGTAGACGACGTAAATCGACAAGAGGAAGAGGCGGTTAAGAAAGAGTCAATAATGATAAAGCATGAGGACGATATTCGAAATATCGACCAGACACCGAAGGAATTGATCGTACGACTTGATACCGGATCGAAATCAGACAGATCAGAGGGATATCATCCGTTGATAGAGCCTATGAATTATAACTTAAATAATGATATCTATTTCATCGGTAAGCAGAAAAAAATTGTGAAAATATGCAAAAAAATGAATTGATCGACATGATTAATATATTTTTTTTCAGCCATAGTTGCCGGTTGCAGCGCAGCAGCGATGTTCGCTCTGGTATTGATCAGTTTAACATGGTGCAGGTAATGCCAGTTACAATGATTGACTAGGTTGACGCACGTTTTCTGCTTTTTTTGCAGCGTTTTGTTTTATGTGTTAGACTACAACGTGGTGCGAAAGCTGCAGCGGATATAGAATATCCTGCTTATGGCGTAACAGGACCGAACAAGGATGTGTCGCCTTCCGGTGACCAGAGACTCGCCCAGTCCGCCCAGATGTACCATTTCCAACATCAGAAACAACAAATTATCGCCATGGAAAAGTGAATTCTAGTTCTATATAAGAAAGAAAGAAAACGAAACAAGTACTTAAATTTTTTTTTAAAGAATGGTATTATAAAGGAAAACGTTGTTTGTTGCAGTCGCACTTCTGCAACAAGAGACCCAGGTTCCCTTTCGGAAGCAGAAAGCGACGAGGAGAACGAGGAGGGTGACTACACCGTTTATGAATGCCCGGGACTTGCTTCTGTAAGTTTTTTCCAACTGTATATAAATTTTTTCATACTCAAAATCTTTAACGTTTATTCCCATAATCTCAAATTAATCCTAACAGCGGCTTCAATGATTTATATGTTAAAGACGGGCGAGATGGAGGTGAAGAACCCGATGTTCCATGACGATCCTACTCCAGCGACACCGGCTGTGCAAAGCAACAACAAAGAAGAGGACCACATATAGTTTCAGTAAAGTAGAAAAAGAGAAAAAATCAACCACGCGCGCGCAATTTCGAAGAAATCTTCCCTGGTGCTTAGCTCACTGTTAATGTACCATATCGGAAATGTTTATCTATTATATTTGAGTGTATACACAACTTTAATATTTATATATGGGGCGAGGGGCAATGTATTTTACGAGAGAGGGAGGAATCGATTCGATACTAGAATGACCGATGTTCAACCCTTCGTTCCGGAAATAAGATAACATTTATCAGCGTCTATTTACATTGATACGTGAAATCGAAGCACGGTAATCAAAGTCAACAAGGATGCATCAGTGTAATTCCATGTGAATTGAATTGATCTTACAAAATCTCAATAAAGAGATTTCGAAGAAATTTAATTCTAAAAATTACGTTTTTTTTAGATAATTATATTCCGAAGGCAATTATTAAAAAAAACACTATGTATGTACCATTTTCTTTCTGCGCCGCGCAAAACGCTACATCGTTTCTTCTAGTATTGAAGCATTAAATTGTCGACAGCGCTTTTATGAGTTAAAGTAATGAGAATTCTCTAAAAAGGACGACGAATCGACGTGCAAAATGGCTCGTCTGTCAGAGAACACCCAACTGTTTTCTAATGTTGTGACGTACTATAGTTTGTACTTTCATAGCAGGAACAGAGTTACTCTACGATTACCCCATTATTTTTTTATGACACATCATCCGTCGCTTATGCAGCTCGAAATTCAATGCATCTCCTGCGGATGTTCGACAGAACATGTCCATTGAATATTCGCTGCAATAGTATACCAAAGTCTATTCTTCGACTATACTCCTTTGAAAGTAAAAAAGAGAAAAACATTGACCATGTTAATTTGAAACGTTATTGAGAGAATCTGTTGAAACTATCGGTCGGAATGTACACGGAAAGTTACAGTATTATGGTATAATTATATAATTGATATAATTGATTATATATTTCACAGAGAAATTTGAAACACACATACATACACTTTCTCGTATACATTCTTCTTAGAATATACACATATAAAATGACATTTTGCAAAATATATTCATTTTAATGTATACACGATAAAAAGTGATTGTATACATTTTATTGAAATGTGAAAATATCTTCATTCGTAGAATTACTATTCTAACAAAATTGCTATTCTAACGATTTTAACTTGTTAAAATTCTAACGAATTTTAACAAGAACAAAGCTATGAGGGGGATTCAATTTGATGCTGCATTAATATTTTATTAATAATTCCAGAGAGATGTATATATTTGATCAAACGACGGAGTTAACGAGTTCTAAACTATTTTATGCGTCATAATGTTTTATTAAGATATATTTATCATAAAAAAATATATTTCGAATCGATCTTTCGAATCGATCGGAAAAAATTAAAATATTTGAAAGCCTGTGCTCTTTTTTTAAATTGTATTTACGTACGGAATTGCTTGCATTGTATTCTAAACGGTGATACTATAAGTAATTTTATCTGAATTGAAGCAAATTGCTTGTAACATAATGTTTTTTATCACATTATATGTTATTCTTATCTCTAATTGTTATCCACTTGTTATCTTTCGCTTTATGTGATATAAGAAAGTCAATATGGCATGAGCTGTGTGTACAACATGCAAATTAAATCGTGTGTTTCCCACTTTTACACCTTTCGAGATGCAGTGTTTCTTTACGAACGATAATCTCAAATATGCTTACTGCAAGGAAACTGTTCTTTCAACAGTTACCAATAAATACACATAACACACACATACATATACGTATAATATTTGTTGGCTTAAAAGGACAATATATTTTATTTTTCTATGATACTCGTCATTGTTAGCTGTGTAAAGAGAATCTATAAACCGCTATTAATCTCCTAAGTCGAAAGTACAGAGTTACTATTTATTTTCGCAAATATCAGATGTCTATATATTTAATGCGAAGCGAATAGAAGCGAATGTATAGCTCTGTTTTACGTTATTGCTGTTACAAGATCTATCTATTCGCCGTTATGCTGGATAAGGCGAGCATATAACGATACATAGGATCTCGCGATAAAAAGCTCTTCCTTTTCCTCTATCACTACAATATATATATACATATATATATATCATTAAACGATTAATGTACCTTTTAGCCGATGAGTGTGATGATATGTTAAAAGCATGAATCTATGTTTCTAGTCTTCTCTACCGACACTAACTAATATATATTATATTATTACACGATTATACATTATATATAAGATGTGTAAAAGCAGAGAATACTATGAAAGGACAATCTGTGTACAAATAGACTATTGGCATATAGCGATTTGTAGTACATGATTGTGCGTATTGTGTGTCCACAACCCGGAGTAGGAAATTATTTGTCGATTGAATTAAATTTAATTCTGATATATCGCATTAAAATTATAGTCTCTCTCCCTTGCAATCCGTCTACTTAAATTGTGATTAAGCGAATTATATACAATATTCTTATTATTATTTTCTCTTCTACCAATCAAAAGAGAAATCTTAGAGAGCGTAAAAAGAGAACGAAATATATATACACATATATATACACATAAATTATATAGATATACAATGTATTATTATTTTATTAAAATAAATTATTTATTTTATAAAGCATCTCTCCTCTTCACACATATGCCACATCGCGCGGAATTAAAAGCATTTGGAGAAATGATGTATATGCGTCCGGATCGAAGATTTCAAATGGCAGAGCGGAATATACCCGTTTGCGCATGATCGTAAACATACCCCAGCCCCTAGCTATGTTTGTTTGGCTCCTACGCAAAGAATGTTATTTATTTACACTATTGCACAGAAGTATACATCTATACATATATACAGAGTGTCCCAGACCACCCGTACACCCTTTTTAAAATGAAAATAAATGGCTTTTGATTTCAAAAATCGCAAACAATTTTTAAGTAAATCGGGTACGCTCTATCAAATGGTGATATTTTCAACTTTTGATTCCGATCGGAAATACGCCATCCGGATCGGAAGTTGAATTTTTTTAGGGGAACATACTTTTTATTATAAATTCAAATTGTACGTGAAAAAATAAGAAACTTTTGTATCAAACGTTTTTTCTGAAAGTGCCTCTGTCAACCTTAAAATTGACCTTGAAAGTAACTGTGATGAAATAATCAGGTTAATTTTAAGATTGACAGAGGCACTTTCAGAAAAAACGTTTGATACAAAAATTTCTTATTTTCTCATGTATAATTCGAATCTGTAATAAAAAGTACCATGTTCCCTTAAAAAAATTCAACTTCCGATCCGGATGGCATATTTCCGGTCGGAATCAAAAGTTGAAAATATCACCACTTGATAGAGCGTACCCGATTTACTTAAAAATTATTCGCGATTTTTGAAATCAAAAGCCATTTATTTTCATTTTAAAGGAGATGTACGGGTGGGACACCCTGTATGTAGCATAGCGTGAGCTCAGCAGGGGTCTGTTCGTTTTAGCTGCACTGCTGCACCAGTGCAATAAGTTAGAAAGAGACAAACATACTTTCTTTCACTCTAACTAATAGCACTAGTGCAGCTGAGCAGTGCAGCTAAAAAGAACAGGCTCCAAGTCTCAGTTCTCCGCGCAGTTATTATGCCGTTGCTCGTGTCGTGATAAAACGCTGCTCGTGGCGACTCGAAGGGAACGGAACTCGCGCGTTTATCGCGAATGCGATAACGTCTCGAGGGAAACGTAAGCTCGAGGAAGAGGAAGAGGAGGAGCGTCGAGCGAGGAACGTCGCGCGGAGGCAGAGGTCTCGAAACCAGCTGATTCGGATCCGGAGCGGCTCCATCTTGCGCCCCCGGGCTCGCAAGGACGCGACGGTATATGTACATCGTTGTCATTGGCAATGACAGTGCCAACGATGCCGCCGATGCCACCGATACCGACGATGCCGACCACGATGCACGAGTCGGAGTATTATCGTTTTTGCGTGAAGGAGATGAAGGGCAGCGAATCCGGCGAAGACGTCATCTTTTCGCGGCTGCTTAACTTGAACTTGAAGTGGCTGCGAACGTGGCTGGTGAGTTGCGTTAATTCTCTCTCTTCTTTCCTTTTTATCTTCTCGGTCTCTTGTATTTAGCTATCTTAGTATTTTTACATTAATTAATAATTATTTTAAAGGAACATCTCCAAAAATCGCGCATTATCCTTTTCATTTTGTTAGCGCCATTTCACGGCATCAAGCGTAACATTTGTACCTTGTGTGCTTGATGTGTACTTTCTCTCGGTGTGAAACTATGTCGGTCTAATGTAACTTGATAGCTTGAGAAAATCTCTAATACAAGAAGTAATTAGAAACGACCACACTCTAAAAAACTCTAAAATAAAAGAAGTAATTAGAAACGACCACACTCTAAAAACTCTAAAATCTCTAATGTTTGAGAGAAAAATGTTGCTCATTCTCGCTGGGACTAAATATTTTCAAATTAGCGCTTACAAAGATGAGATGGATGTGATAATTAACGATCTCGTAGCTACATCTCTCTCTCTCTCTCTCTCTCTCTCTCTCTCTCTCTCTCTCTCTCTCTTTCTCTCTCTTTTTCTCTCTCTCTCAATCGTAGGAATATTAAATATATATATTTAATGTATCTATGACACCGAGCTTTTTTAATACAATGCATAATAATGCAGCAAAAAGGCCTAGCCATTTTGTATGATGATTTAAATACTGATTTATATAAAAGTGCGCATGAGTGCATTCAAGAAGTCGTATCAATGATATTTTTTAAACGCGTGTTTTTATTTGTTTATCATTATTTATTCGTTTACATTAAGCTTCTCCTTCACATATACACACACATTAATTTATAGGTCATGATTTTTTGAAGCTTTATTATTTGTGACAGATCATGGAAACGATATAAATGACTTTCGAAAATGGAGAAATTTGATGTAACGAATACATTTTTTCCATTATCGATTCCCACATTTTTTTCGGAACAGCTTGTATATATATCTGTGAACTAACTAAATAAGATAACACTTCCGTGTTTATTGTAGAGGAAGCAATTTGGAGTGCCAGAGAATAGACACATTTTCTATATCGACGATGACGGAGACAATGTTCCGATCGATTCGGAATGCGAGTTTCATGAGGCATTGAAGGTACACACTTTAGATTGCAATCATTAAGCCGAATAATAGAATAATAGAAGGGTTTTTTGGAGGTAACTTTTTTTATCGTATTTAATATTTCTGAGTTTCTCAGAAATATTAAATGCGAATAAAAGAAGTTAACTTAAAAAACAGATTTCAGTTAGTTTTGAGTCTATATTTATAGCATTTGTTTAATTAAAAAATAATAATGTATACATCAAAATTTTCCTATTTATGATAAATCAATTGTGTATAAAAATTAAATTTTTTTAGTATAAATAAAGTGATATCTTTATGTTGACTTTGAATTATTTTATAAAAATATTGCAAGAGAAAAAAAAATAAAATATAAAATGTTTAAAATTAAAATACAAGAATATAATATACAAAGTTAAGAACAATAATTATATCTTTCGAAATATTATTTGTAATATAAAACTTATTTTTAAATTCATATTATTTAAAACTTACTTTTAAATTTATTTATTTACTATTATTTACTTTTATTTAATTTGTTTTTCTCTAATTTTTGACGTGATATATAATAATTTACAAAGATTAAGTAATTTATTAATTATTAATAACAGCAAAATAAATAATTTATCAAAATATAGAATTAATTAGAATATATAGGATATATAGAATAGATATATATAGAATAGATTAAAGTATTTTTAATTTTTGACATGATATAATAATTTATTATATCATATTATTGTACATACGAATTCTGAAAGATTAAATAATTAATAATTAACAGGAGCAAATAATTTCTGAATATATATATATAGAATGAATCAAAGTCTTTCCAGACTTGAAAATCATATTATGTATCTTGTACATATAATTTTATTGATAATTTTGAGTATTTTAATTTTACAGAGTTTTTTTTTATAATTATATTTGAAATAATGACTATCGAGTCAATTTGTATCATATGTTCTAAGCCAAGTTTGAAGATCGAAACAAAATTAAAGCAAATTATTTAGAATTATTGAAAATTTTTCGTTTTAGCTTGCAAAAAGTGCTTTCGAGAAGAACTATGCAATTCCATTGATTGTGGGTTCTTTCAACGTATCAGGCGAACAAGACTCTTGGATGCATGAGAATCGTTGTTTGGATAAAGAACAATTGAGGAATGTCGATGACAAACTTTCATGGAACAAATCTTTTAGTCCTTACCATGCTTTTGCCAAACCTACATGTTTAGGACCTGTTTGTTTCTCAAGAAGATCGGAGTTTGTACATGGTGCACAAAGCCATATGTGGACAGTTTTGCCGGTTCCAATAAATTTTGATGCAAAACAATGTGATGAATCGAATGAGACAAAAGTTCGACAAATCGACGAGCAGACAAAATCAAAGGACATGGATACTCAACAAGAATTGAATGCTTCGTTAGAGTCCTGTTCGAACACTTTACCTCCTCTATGGTTTACAGAATATATGGAATCCGTAAGCGCTGCAAATGCTCATACATGTATTTTTATATTAGCGAGAATTTTTTTTTCCAGAACTCACTATCTATTTGCACAAAATAATTCTTACTTATTATTCACTCGTTTCTTGCATTGCAATATTAATATTAATATTTAGATAAAAACATTTACATAAAAAATACATTTACATAAAAAATATATCATAGTTTTAAATGAAATATAAATCAAAATAAAATAAATGTGTAGCCACAAAATGATTAATCTTAATGATTCACAGATGAAGAAAGACATGATATCCACAATCACTAATGAAGTGGTGAAAAAAATAACGAAGACGCTGAATAAACGCTTGGATTCTTTTACGTTTTCACCGGTTAAAGAATTGGATCAATCTGGAAGTCAATATTCTTCTCCTGCAATACAACATCCTCAATGTTCCTTAGATTCGAATGAGGACAACCAAAAGAAGATGAGATCTCAGAAAAAGAAACAGGAAAAATCTGCAGATTTCTCGGAAAAACCTGCAAATGGATCCAAACTATTAAGTGATATAGTGATCGAACGCATGGATCAACCGCAAAACGTGAATACCATGAAAAACATACAGATGAAGAAAGATGTAATATCCACAATCACCAACGAAGTGGTGAAGGAAATGACAGAATTATTGGATAAAATTCCTGCGGATTCTGCTACATCTGTTCCATCTAAAGATCCTTTCCGAAGTCAATTTCTTTCGCATTTTCCTTCTTCGACGCTTTCCCGATACTCCTTCGATTCGCATTCGAACGAGACGAATCAAAATACGATAAAATCTCAGGATAAGGAGCAGTCGAGTGATAACGCTTCAGCCACGAGAGTGGACGAATCGTCGTGGTATTCGAACATTTTGGAGAATTCTACGCGAAAGCTACAGAAGAGACTTGATCTTATCGAGGACGTGATTCGTGTAAACGCGGAAGAAGAAATGAAGAAGAGACATTATCAGCAAATCGCTCAAGCATTTTCTGATGATTTAAATAGCGACATCGGGAGAGAAAAGGAACAATCTGTTCAACAAAACAATACTTGGGAAAACTTTGTTTCTCGGAATCTGCAGATAGAACCAAACCTGTCCGATGAAAGAGTTCCTTTGGAGACATTAAAGCTAATCGAGAATGAGCTCCGTATGAACTGCTCTGTTACCGGAAATCAAATGTTGGACGAAGGTCTCCTTAGTAGAGATATCTGCAACACATTCGATTCGAATAAACTATTGGAAATCGAGAAAGATGTAGAAACGTTACCGTTTAACAAGACCTTTTTCCAGTCATGCAATCAAGAGAAGAGAGAGAAGAAAAAAGAGGAAGATGATGACGCTTTCGAAATCATCCAGATGTCTACATTAACTGATGACTTATTTATGCCTTGTGAAGAGCCCGCCATCGAACAGCAGCATGACAGCAGTCGAGATTCGCCTAGCTTCGAGCTAGTCTCAGAGCCGCCTTCACCGCCGTGCTCCATTCGTTTGGACGAAGACCACTTTTCAGCAAATGAAGAAAAGCTTGAGCAACATTCTATGAAGACAAATTCACCAAACTCGGTCTATGTGGTGGATGTTCATGGCAAGATCTTCAATGACGAACATCAGACAGTGAATTCTGATGAGTGCGTCAATGTCGACTTAAAAAAACAGCCCGATGTTACTTACTCCTTTGTAACGGGTGAAGATCTCTTGACAGAGGATGAAAACGAAGAGGCTTGTTCTTCAAAACTATCATGTGCGGAGCATCGGTTATATGAGCGGAAGAGCTCTCGAGATGACGCGAATGGTTCGTATGACGACGTGAGAAACTCGCACGCAAGCTATCTGACTGTACAAACTCACTGCGACTCGAAAACGCAGTCGCAATGTAGTTGCCAATCACAGACCGACTCGGGTGACTTCACACAGAGCTTTCACTCGCATACCACATCGGTGACTGACACTACCGATATGTATGCTCATAGCTACGCTTGCAAGTACGGTGAGGCGATGACGAACCAAGGATGTACAGCCAAGGATGTGCGAGAAACGACAACAATGGCAGCACCGGCTCCCAGAAATAATCATGATGTACACGTGGACGATGGTTGGGCGAAAGAAACTAAAACAAACGAAAAACCTCGCCGCAACAAATGCCCAAACAACTTTCCAGAATACTTATGCACACCAGACCACGGTTGTCCCTGTTGCGATAATCCTTCTTTCGGTGGTTTACATCAGCCTTATCAGGCGAACAGATCCTCCGACAGATCGTGTTCCAACGTAGGGTCGAGAAAGGCATCTACTGGCGAATTGAATACACCCAATACCGATTCTGTTCACATCCTGCCGGAGACGTTGGTCAGCGCAGCCGCGCAGGTCGGCTCGTTTGCTTATGACACCGCGCGTGAAATGTTTGACAAGCTACGTGCACATACACATACGGTGAGAACGAGAGTGAAATTGTAGAGTTTTTGGAAGTATTGCATAACACATGTAAAAAAAATGCAAAACGATTATGCTTTAGTTTGCGTGAAATTATTGCGAAACAATTACTAAAACGATTTTCTCTGTTTCAGAAGGATGTTCCTCTCAAACGCCGCGGCGGAGTAAAGCGCGAAAACAAGAAGCCCTTCTCTGTCAGTCACCTGCCGTTCTAATTGAGCCGCTAATCACGAGCCTTTGTTTATGGAGTTAATACACTAAACGCTATACAATATTGCTAAATAAATTCATTGTTAGATAACGGGTAAGTAATACGGATGCAATCTTGAAATACGATACATGCGGAACGGAGCTCTAGTTTATGTCACATTCAAAGGTTTCGTAGTTCATGCGGTGAATAAAATCAAGTTTCGTACGCCAATAATTGACTTATCGAGAAATGTCAAATGTACAGGATGTTCCATTGTTAAAAAAGAAATTTCAACGACAATTGAATCGATAGAACGACAGTTTCAACAGAAACAGTATATTAATAATTTTTAATTCCGCGCGATGAATAGGAATCCTGAAAAACGAAATGTTCTTTATCGAATAATTGCTTCAATTTATCACGTGAAATTAAATGTTATTGTATGTATGATAGTATTAGTAACGGTTTACGCTATATCGTAGAATGTCAAAACTGATTGTAGCTGTTTTTAGAATTAAGGACTTACACGTTAAATGAAAATAAAATGACGAAAGTGAGAGATATGAGTTAAAGTCGGTAGGAAAGAAGTGCGTATTTTTGAAGGAGAATTCTTCCATATTAAGTTGCTATTAAAGGCAAATATTAGGCGGACGTCACTTTCATTTGTGCATTTCTTTCGGTGAAGAATAAAATATGATTTCGATAAATTCAATCGCGAAAAAGTAATCAGGTGTCAAAATTTTATTTTATAATAATTATCACATTATATTTTATAATAATTATCACATATATTTGATATCTGAACATATGTAACGTTTTATGGTATCAATTTTAAAATGAAAGGACGGGATGTACATTATTTAGGGCTGAGTTGTTATTGCTGGCCTATGCGAATGATTTTGCGAATGCAGGAATAATTACGATCCTTGATAAATATCTGCATATCGGGATTTGGCAAAAGAATCGTTGATAGCCTTTTCGATCCAGAAAATCAATCGACATTGTTACTTTCTGCAGCCTATGCGTTCTGCGAGACGATATAGGTTCGATGATAAGAAAGCGACACTGAATATTTATTCTTACTGCACTCTCGAGATTATCGAATCATACGACACACGCATTGTTAAGTTTCGCTAGAGCTTGGAAACTTAGCCGGACTTGTAGAAATAAATGTTATAGACACAAATACACCGAGACTTAGAGTTCTCTGATGACTTTGCAATCTGAACCATTTCTTCAAATGTATCCAATTTTCTATATATTTTTGTGTCTTGTATAATTTAAATAATCATTATCGCTTAATTGTTATTAATTTCATTATTGCTTCCTTCTCGTGTAAAAATATTTATATACAATTTTTGCTTCAAACTGATAACATCGAATATAAATCTCTGATTACATTAGTTATTGCTATGTACAAAACTAACACTTCCATTCATTTATCACAACATTCACACACTACATATAATTTAAATAATTAATTTTTTAACAATTCCTAATCTTATAATTATTGTCGCATGATGTTGACAATTCTGTCATTTACATAACATTTGTATAATTCTCGTAATGTCTTGGTTTTGCTTCAATATCGTAAGAACGTGAAAACTATTAAAACTGCTTAATTATAATATCTTTGAAATTTTAAATATTATCCCAAAATATAAAGTGTGTTTATTCTATCATCTTTTTTAAAACATATTATGAATTTTTGTTACTCAATGCAATGCGTATCTCTTCAGTATATAAGTGTTTTCTTTTTTTTTACAAAATGTTTATTGTACAGAGAGAGATGAGTTTATGAAGAGTTTATATATTTTTTTGTTGCATTCGAGAATGATAGAAATAGAATTTTGATAATTTTCTTGAAGCTTCTCTCGTTCGAATAAGAGAATCCCTAAAAAATGTCACTTACTCGATCGTTTCACTTTTATCGTCACTTTTCATCCTCTGTGTAGATTGGATTAACATTTCCCTTTTTTTCTTCTAGAGATATGGCTCCTTCATTAATTTCCTCCTCCGGCATTTCCACATATTTGTAAAATATAGTCATCACGGCAAATATCACTATAATCACTGCCATCAAACCGGCGAACAAGAAAATCTCGTAGACCTGCGAATAAACATAAACATTTCCTAAAATTTAGCTTGCAATTTACCTGATGACGTCTTTTGAGTAATTCGTCAATTTTTTCTTAATATAATCGGCAAAAGTAATTTAGGTAAGAATATTTAAGTAATATTTTGAATACCATTACACGAATAATAGAAAAAACGCTGGATTTAAATCCATAAAATATATCGTAAATGATAGATAAAATATAGAAATTAATTAACTAGTAAAAAAATCATGTATAAAAAATCACGAAATGTATTTCGCGAAACGAAATTCATTGCGTTTTCAACAAAAGATTTCAACAAAAAAGCTCAAATCAAAATTCTGAGACGGATTGTGAAAGTTGTAGACAACAATGGACCCAACAAGGAAAATTTATATATTACCAATTGCGTAAATGTGAACCACTTACCTGCCGATTGAAAGGATGCGAACCCTCTATGATCACCACGATGAGATTACCAAAGGCCACGCTCAACAACCAACCTGCCTGCAGTAGAGCTTTCATACTGATCGGGGCCTGGGTGAAGGCGAATTGCAGGCCCGTTATGTTAAACATCACCTCGGCCATGGTGATGATGATGTATTGCGGCAACATATAAGCCATGTGAAGCAAGTTGGGCTGCGTGACCGTGATTATTTCAATGCTAATCTTATCCTCTTTTAGCGCGGGCACGAAACTACCCACTACAGTGTACACTCCACCGAGTTTGAAGGGCACCTCTTTCTTCATCAGATAATCGTCCAAGTATACGTCATATTTGTTTGGCTTCTCGAATTGTTTCAGATCCGAAGGAGCGAAAGTCGAGTTGATCATTATTGATAAGACCGTCTCGCCTGATTTGACGAATCTCAAGTATCTAGGGTTATCGTTCACTTCGGACGCTAGATAGATGAGACTGCGAACTATCGGTTTAGTCTTATTCGGCTTATCTACGTAATCTTCGTAGTGATATGTCAACCCTTCGGGCGTTATGACCCAAGACATCGCTTTGGCTTCCGAAACCTCAATGATTCCTGAAAAAAAGAATTATTTGTACGCGGTGAAATTATTGTATCTATATAATTCCATTTGAATGTTTTACCTGACACTTTATCAGTCAAGTTGGTGTAGCCCTTATTATTACACATTGTGAAATCCGCTTCGAAGGGTAATTTCCGCGAATTATGCGTTTCTATTTCTAAATCTACCCACATACTCAGTGGTTTTATTTCAATGTTCTGTTCCATATCTAAATTTACGGAACAATTCATCGTATTGAAAATTCGAATTTGACCATATCCTTCTGATGGTAATATCGGATAAGTTTTCTGGAATAAAATATGGAAATGAAAATCTTATTTATCTATCTTATAATGATAAGTAGAAATCAATTTATATGATGTGCGAAAATTGTTTTCTCAATACCTCGAGCTCTAATTCGACAAGGCCAGCCGCGATGAAGGCTACACTTGCTAAGAATCCTCCAACGACGATTTTCTTCAATGGTGTGTTGATTATGTGTAACTTATCAAAAATCGGATAGATGCAGGTTTCGAAAATGGGTATGAAGATGATGATTAGCAGCGGATTGACGGCTTGTAATTGATCGGGTAGCAGCACGAAATTGCCTATCTGGCCGTCCATCCGCGTTGCTTGAAATGTCCACTGAGAACCTTGCTGATCATAGAGTGCCCAGAATATTGGCAGCGGTATGAACAGTTTCAGGACTCGTAATGCGGATTTGATATCTTCAATTAGCTTCTTTTCATACGTATCATCAGCGTGATCGAGCCAGTGATCGCATTTCCTTCCTTTGCTTTTTATTTTATTGGAGATCGCGTGCTAATTTTTCGAAACAGAAAACGGAAAACTTGAAAAGATTGTTCCTGTACAGATTATGAATAATTTTTATTGGGAATTTTCGAAATGATTAAAGTTATCACACGAGATGATGCGAGAACTTACGCAAATGCACTTTGAAACGCTGACGATAAGATTACCCGTAGGCTGGACTATTTTGTACATTCGTTTTCCCGAGAAAAATATTACTGAAAATAAGATTGTCTTAATAAAATTTTATTCGTTTAACAGAAAAAAATCTATTTTTTTCCAGCGAACTCTTTTAATAATGAAATAAAATATATTTCGTTCTCTCGTTCCTTACCAATCGATACAATCATTAAAATAGCCGGTATCAGAAATGCCAAAGAGAAGCATTCGTCGCCGAAGCATTCTGTGTCGCGTATCACTGGAGTGAGCAAAGTGGAGATCAGAGAACCTGTGTTAATGGAGAAGTAAAAAAGAGAAAAGAACAGCGCCAATTGTCGTTCCTGTTGAGGTAGAATGAACTGATCGCCTCCGAAAGCTGATACGCAAGGTTTTATCCCGCCTGTGCCAAGCGCAATCAGGAGTAAGGCTACTATAGACAATTCCCTGGAATGTAGGAATTAAAAGTTAAAATTTAATATTTTTTCTTCAACTGAGAAAGACAGAATTTACAGGAAAGTCAATCTCCAAATCAAGTAGCATTTAATGCGGTATGTAAATTTATTTAAGTAGTATTTAAATTCAGGAGTGTAATCTTTCGTTCTTAATATTAAATTAAAAATAAAATTATTTTACTATTTGAAATATATCAAGAAAAATATAAAACTTTAAAAATTGCCTATAAAATGCGTGCGTATATTTTTAATATTATGATTGCGTTTTAGATACATTCTGATATTGACCTTGCGGGTAATCCGAAAGTAGGTGCTGCACTTGCGGATAAAAGCAACTGTCCAATTGCGTAAATAATGCTCACATAAAAAATAGTGCGATACTTTCCGAGCCAGGAATCAGACACGATTGCACCCAGCACCGGGGAGAAATAGACGAAAAAGATGAAGACATGATAGATTATTACGGCTGTGCTTTCGCCGTACTTTAGCATATCACTTAAGTACAGCGCTAGGACGGCTGAAAAATAATCACGAGTCAGTTTAATAAACTAATGTTTAGTCATATTTAACATTAAAATTTTTTATTAAGTTTTACTCAATTATCAATGCTTCACTATTAAAGAATTAGGTAAATAATTGATATATTGTTTTGTTTAAAATAGTAAATTATATTGAAAATGCAAGTATAAAAATATTTAAGTATAATATACAATAATTTACATTTTTAATGTACTTATTTTCAAACTATTAAATGATTCATAAGGCATGTTCCCTCGTTAGTATTTTATGCAATGATATGCTTTAATAGATTCGATAATTAACTACATGTAACATAACATAATAAAGAAAATTTTTCATATTTTCTAATATTTTTTTAATATTTTCTGGTATTTTTCCAATTGAAAATTACTCTTTAGATTCGATCACAATTATAATCAAAGGAACAATTGTTCTAATTGTCACAGCAGTATTTTTAAATTATATAAATAGAAGTTGCAGAATATACTGATTGACGTTAATACTTATACGTGGAATTGATGTTCATTATTTATATACTTACTGCGCATTCCATAGAAGCAGAATCTCTCGCAGAATTCATTGGTAACAATGAAAAATACTGATTTGGGGTACTTTAGTTTCTGAAAAATTTTTATAACAAAATAATTCAATTTTTTTCCTCAATAAAATATTTATATTATATTATTAATATGATTATTTAATCATTAATAATAATTTTTAGCACAGATTTTTAATATTCATAATTTTCATGGATTTTTAATATGATAATTCCTTGCCACAGATTTGAAGAAAACTATAGTTATAAATATTTGAGTAATTAATTCTTGAAATTAATAAAATTAATATTTAATTATTAATAATATTAATTATATTTTTTATTAATTTCAAATTTTTTTAACTAAAAGAATTTATATTAAAATAAAATTTACTCTTTTTAATTATTAAACATAAAATAAATTCTGGCTTTTTATAAAATATTTTGTCTGAAATTGTTCGTTTTCTATTATATGTTTCTAGTGTCATCACATTGACCTGATTAACACTATTGTTACGGCAGGCGCAATCATTTATCAGTATTTTCTATCGTAAAATGCGAAGGCCACGCCAGACTATCATGCATACTAAATATCATGAATTTACTGTTGAGGATAAGGACTTAAGATGCGATAAAAAAATAAATATGCAGCTTTGAGAATGAAATAAAATTTGTATGACATACTATTATATATTATATACTTTATTTAATTATCAAACAATAATATTAATATTAATAATATTATTATTAAAAATTAATATTAATAATAAAATAATAATAATATAATATTATTATATAATATATTATTATATTATATTATTAAAATATATTATTAAAATATATTATTAAATATATTATTTAAATATATTATTAAAATATATTATTATATATTTTATATATTATTATTATAAATATTATTATATTAATATTATAAAATAATAATAATAGTATTATTATTAAAATAAAATGAGCAAATTCAAATGGAAAGACATCTCTGATGAGTGTACCTCCAAGTGTACCTTCCAATCATAAGAATGTACATACATTTTCTTTGATATTTGCTCGTCTTTGGGAAATAATGAGATATAGAAGTGAGAAAAATATATGCAGCAGTAGAAAGATAATTGATATAAGATTAAGAGAGGGAGAAAAAGAAAGATAGAGAGAAATTTATAAAATATAATATAGAATATTTTCTAGAATTTTAATAAATTAATGGGAAATTAATTGAAGCTAGCGTTTATGCATAACGTTTTTACAGTAACACAGATTTCTAGAAGCAAGGTTATTCGTAGATTATACAGAGAGCCTTGATAGAACAATTCAAGATATATTTTTATTTCAAGAAAGAAACTTGGATGAAGAGAAATCATTAGAGAATAAATATTAATTTTTCATCACTTCATTTCAAATTGTCATTTTAACAATTTATTAATAATAACATTGTCTTCTGCCGGATCGTAATCGTGCATGCAAGTATGTGAAACCTTGTTATAAAATTTGATTGCAAATTGCATTGCGATATGTTATCAGTTTGCAAATGGTATAGATCAATGTGATATTTAAAGCCTAAAGATTTGAAAGTTTTAGATTGATGCAATAATTCTGCAATTTGTAATTAAATTTTTTTGGCGCAAACAATAATATTAACATTATTGTTATATTTGAGTAAAACCAAATAGATGTTTAAATGTCGATTAAAAAAATAATAAAAAATTAATAAAAATCGTTAACTTTTTAATAGATGAACGATTAATTAAAAGTTTTTAAAGTATTATATATATGTATAAGTAGTTGCTTTTATACAACATATAATATTATAATCTTGGTTGGATATTTATATATTTTTTTCTGTAATTTTAATTTAAAATCTTGATATAATTTTAGATCGAAATTGATAATATTAATATTACTTCAAGAATTTGTAAGTTATTGTATGACCATACGATTTTCAAGACACCCTATATACGATAATTATACTGGAATTCCGATTACTTATGCGATCAAGTTTTCCCAAACGTGACGAACATGGATTGTATGTACATTCATGAATCATTAAAGATAAATGGAATATACTGGATGTTTACGAACTACGAGACAAAGTGGTGTTCTTCTTCAACAGTTCAATAATCGATCGATTATAAATATTCATTATCTACAATATCTACACGTATATATTTTACATCTATTTTGAAATAATCTGAGATCTAAGAGTTTAAATACATGATATAAACAATAATTACTAATTACAATCCCGTAAGCGAAATTTTATATGTTCTAAGTTGATTATCACGAGTGGATCACGGAAAACTTGAAGAAAGATTTATGCCTTAGAGAAAGTATAATGATCGGCCGCAATTAAGGGAATTAGTCGGGTATGCTAGGTGAATGGAATTGAGTCAGTGAACCACAGAGCTCAATTTAAAAGCTGATTTATGCTTTAAATCAACTCAGCTCTCTTGGGATGATTTAAGAATGATATTTAAATCGCAACACACATTCGTTTCTCGAACATAAAAAATACAAGAGGACAAAAATATATAGGACATCGCACTGTCATTATATTTCTTAAATAACGACAGGTCAATGATTGAAAATGAGCTTCAATAAATTATAAATCGACATTTGTTTTTTGCGAAAATTATTAGCATATATAAATTTATATATTAGCAATATATAAATTATTTATTATATATTCTATATTATATAAATAATTAAATTTCAAATTTTATTATAAGAAACTTTGTCTAAATCAACTGGAAAATGTAATTTCATAATTCATTTGGCTTTCTGAAGTTTAGTTCGGGAGAATGCCTTCTTTCTATTATTTATAAAATTTAAAAATTATTGATGCTTCGTATTTATCTATTTAAGGAAAAATTGATCAAAAGATCTTTAGAAAATAATATGTAACGTCTTGTACACGTAAATTATTTCAACCGAATAAGTCGAATTAAATTTGGACGTGCATGTCAATGAAAATATTATATATATACAGATATATAAATATTGTACATTAACAGATTCTATTTAATTCGATTTTGAAAATTCAAGATCTTTTCAAAATTACAAAATTGAATCACGCAATTTCTAGTTAGCGTTACATTATACTTCGTAAATAAAAATGTAAATAGAAACGAAGGCATTTTTCTTGCACGACGTGTTTTTTAGAAACATACAACAAAAATATGCCTTTTTTCCTTGATTTTTCCAAAATTAAAAGTGTTCTTTCGGAATAGTGAAACTAATTTCTAGTCTATTTAATTCGTACACTAAAGTTGATTGAGCTATGATTATAGACATATAATATATAGACTTTGGCTAAAAAGTTATACAAATTTTAGAAAGAGACAGCTTTTGTAGTGTTAGTTTCTCTGTCTATCAATAACAAGAGTGGGGCAAAAATTTAATATGGTCTGCGTTTGATATATGATTTAATATTTTATAATCGACTTCTTTCTCCCATCATGCGTCGTTAAACAAGGAAGAAACTACCATCAATAGAAGCTCTCTCTTTCTAAAATTTCAAGTTACTAAAACAAAGAAGATAATGGAAACTACAGACGTGATGGAAACGCGCGGTCTATATATTATATGTTTATGGCTATGTTAAAGTTACTCAATGTCGAGCAATTATAAATATTGATATTGTTAGAGTGGCTATAATCGCGATAAGCACGACAATAATTTTACCTGTTGCACGTGCATCTTATTGGTGCCCATATTGAATGAAATTAAGGCACTAACAAATCAATATCGATCCACAAGAATTGATGTATTGATTACTTCGTCAAGTAGGAATCGTTTCTTTTTGATATGTCGCACACGTTACACAGTCCCAGTAAGTAAGAACCATTCAAATCAAATATTTTAAATTGTTGATTCTATGCATGTGTTTTGCACGTTTTCGTGTATTTTTAGAAATATTACACCGATAAAATACGAACGATATTGTCGAGTATTACGTAAAAATGCTTTAAAAATATTAATATTTAATATAAAAATATCCGAATACGTATTAATTCCACAACATTATGTCAATAATTTTTTACTGAGGACCAACGACGAGATCAGTGACAGTGATCAAGCACTCGTCGTCGATGGTTCCGCTCGTATACGCGCGTATATCGCGACTGACAGCGAGACAGTCGAGGTGACAGTTGACTACCAAAGAGTAGAGGTAGGCATCATCACGAACGAGTGTCTACTCAAAGTAAGCACAATAAACGCGCGCGACGTGTGACGGTATTGTACACCACATCGCGTAGTGTGCCAGTATTTGGAACAGTGTGAAAGTATATATGTGCAACCAAACGATTATTTTCCAGGTGACTCAGGTGCGCAGGCCGAGACAGTTCTCTTTTTCTCTTCTGACGCGCGTCGAGTTATTAGAAAAAAATTATCTTCGTCGAGTGAACGAATAAATAAGATGAAAAGTGCAAATATCATGATTCAAGAAGTCGATTCTCTCAGCTGGCAATATTGATATTTATATTTCTTTCCTTCTCTCTATCTTTTTCAAGAGATTAGAGAAAAAAGTGACAATAATACCTTCTTCTTTTTCATCTTCATCTTTTTCAAGAGTCTAGTGAGAAAAGTGACAATGATAAATATTATCTATTAAAAAGAGAGAAAAGGAGAGATAGAAAAGAACCACTGCAACAAAACGAGTTTATCTATGTCAAAGTAGACGTCATCTTCCATACTAATAATAGAATTGCATCTCTTCTGTTGTACTAATCTTGTGGATGATATAAGTTTGTAGCAGCAGAACTGCATTTTTTATATTATTATCATAATAATTGTAATCTACAGGAAATCCGGGTGTTCGTCGATTCCGTTTATTCGGATTCTATTCCTCATAAGACAATCGTACATGTGTGTGTTATTTCTTTTGCATATTATTTTCGAATTATCTATTTAATAGAACAATTACATCAGTTGATTGCGATCGAATTATTATTACGATCGTATCTTTTACAGAGAGGGAGAGAAATCAAGAGATATCTCAACAAATACATGTTATTATATGTGCAGAAATTGAAATTTATTTGTCTAAATTCACTTTCACTGAAGCAATTAAAAAAGCGATAATTAAAAAGAAATCAAGCTTAATTTTCGCAATCTTTTTAATCACCCGTATTTTAAAACTTTCTCTGTCAAGAACATTTTATTAAAAACTTAGAAAATTGTTATTGAAAATTTATAACGCTGTTAAAATGTAATGTATCGTACGTGGCTATCTTTTTGCATTTATTATGGAACTGGAACTCACTTGTGTTGCGGAATCTGTCGTAAAACAAATACGCAATTCGACGAGAGACGTTTATTCGACGATTTCGAAACGTGTAAGGATCATGTGATTTTGCCAAAAGCTCATTGATATTCTTATATTTTTATATTTTTCTCTTCTCGTTGACTATACGATCATTTTGTACAAAAATGTCTGCTCGTTATTGCATCGTCACAGATTATGCAACGCGTTTAAATGCGCAGCAATAATGATAAGCTTTCCATCTTAAAAGAACGTTATAAAGCGAAAGTGATGCCGCGACGCATATTTTCACAAAGTCTTACACTGATACACACAACAGACGAAATTATCTGATAAAATTATGTATGCATGTCTATTGATACATTTCTATTTATTTCTCACCATATACTCACCATCTTATCGCTATTATAGATTATATTAATATGTAGATTAGATTAATATATGTTGATGTAATCCATTAAATCAATTTTATTGATATTTGAACAAGTTTGATTCTCACCTCTTCCTGTTTTTCGACATTGATCTGTTCATCTGGATGATTTGGATGATCTAAAATACAAAATATCAATATTTACGACAAAGCATTGATTCTTCTATCGAATTATTGAGTAAAAAAATATAGAAATCATGATTGACAAAATATAACGTTAAGAATCATTTTTGCTATCGAGAGATGTGTGAAAAAACTAATAAGATAACAGTGTCGTGTCTTGTGCGTTCGCTAAATTCGAGCCTGTATTTTTATTTTTAAATTAGTCACGTTATATTGATTAACGGTCACTCAATAGAGAATCTAAATGATTCAATTTATTATATACAATAAATTTGCGTGTTCAATTTTGAATACCTAACTGGCATAAACCGGTTTTAATGAATTTTAGATTCGACCGCATGTAACTTAATATTTATATAATAATATTTGTATAAATTGAGTATCATCACGAGTTTACTCAAGAAATCAATTTGGGCCATCATCAACGGTTGGTTCATTGTACATAAATTGTTTTAATAAATATAAATCGAAGAATTAATCCTGCCAAAGAGATAAACACAATTTTTTATATTTAACAAAATTAATCAACTAATCTATATTTCATTAGATTTTTGTAATTGACAATTTAATAACTTTTCTTTATTATAGAAATAGAGTGAAGAGAGAAGGAGAAAAATAAGAGTAGGGAATAAGTAAGAGATAAGTAGAGAATAAGTAAGAAATAGAGAATCGAGACCATTTTATTGGAATAATTTATCGAGCATTCCAACTCCTTTCTTCAACAAGTTATACCATAATATACAAGTTATATCATAAAGCAATAAAATAAATTATAACTCAATCGCGAATATCTGCAATGATCTATGCGAATATTTGAATGGTAATTTGATTATGCAAGAAAATCGCGGGAACGAGTTGTAAATAGATGTAGAGAAACCGTCGGCAATCGTTTACCATTTTTGCCATGCCGATCATTAATATACATAGCAACGGCGAATTTTATGTACGACTGTTTAAATTAGGCCATGGTCCAATCGCGCTCGTTTAAAAAGATCATTACAAGATTCGCGTTAGCGTTAAATTATCAATTAAATATTTTATGAATAGAATTTTATGTCCAGAGATATGCTGTTCGGGAAAAAATGTTATCGTTTATTTTATTTTTGCTCTCTCTCTCTCTCTCTTTGTGTGATTATAACGAATTTAATCAGATAGGGCGCGCAGAACAACGCGAATATATTGTTCGCATCATTTTTTTACTTTGTTCCGTTACTCGACAATTTCTTATCATGCTTCCTGTATTAATTACGATTCCGAGATAAACGTCATTCTTTCAAAATATAAAGAGATATGCAATATTATCGCAACAGCCAATTATTTACTTATTATTTATCAATGATTACAATACTCAATTCTTAAGAGAGAGATAAGAAAATTGTGCTCATTTAAAAAATTTTCATGAAGCTTTGAATTAAATTATTATTTTAATTAAATTGCTACGCCCATACGCGTATATCGTTTGTATGTGTGTGTGTGTGTGATTTATTTATATAATTAATAAATTATTACTCTGCCGAAATTAAAACATTAATTAATTATGATCGAGACATTTCTAATACTTTTCTATTAATCCGTCTAATTAATGTTTAATTAATCTAAATAATGAAATAGTACTTTCTTGCAATTAAGAGATAATTACATTTACATAACTTCAGAAGAATAATTTTGTTATTACTCACGTTCACAATTTCATAAATTATTCATCTAAATGATTAACAAATCGGTTTTCTACTCATGAAAGATAAGAATAAGTTATATTTCGAATCTAAGTAAATATTTGAACGAACTAATTATATTGCATTTATAGATTTATACATGGAAAGATTTTTAATATTATATCATTGTTGTTCTCGTTATCGTTTATCTGACCTTATTTCTTTAACTTATCTATATTTATTAAAAAGTCAATTATTTAATTGACAACTTGATTATATATATTCATGATTATTTATAATAAAAAAACTGTGTATGTGTGTCATTGAAATTTATGGATCATTATAATTCGAACTGATATAAAAAAAACGATTACAATTATGTCTGAGGCCACTGAAAAAATGTTTGATTTGCGATTGAAAAAATATTTACTGTTTTCATTATCGAAAGCAGAATAATGCGATTAACGGAAATTTATCGAAGGAAAGCGCGTCCTCGTTTCAACATGAATGAAGTGTGATTGATCGATGTGAGAGAAACCAAACACGGACTGCGATCTTGCAAAGATTGAGAAAACAATCTATGTTTTCTCTTTCTAATTTGTAAAAAATAATATTTTCTGTCTTTTAGATGATAAAGATCGAAGATTTAATTTATTTCTTTTCTCTCTCTCTTTTTTCCTTTTTTAAGTCAATTCAATACCTTCAATCTCGTTTTCGGAAGTCATTTTCCTTGGTTTATTCAAAGTGTCCATCTTCACCGATTCTTGCTCCTATCCAGTTTACCCTCGCGACAATGACTGATCCGTCTTTTCGACCGTCGTATCGACAGTGTAGATTATATCTCTATTATTCATCTTATCTATCAAAACCTGCAGACCTGAGCAAGATTACAAAGACGCGAGTTTATCATATACAAACTGAAAATCTTGAGGTTCCGTGTATTGGTACCAGAGAATGTTGACAATTTGGATTTTCCACGTGACGTGAATCGCTGTGTGACTTTTCCAATCCGGTTTCTGTCTCAAAAGTTTTGCATTATATCACATAATATTTTGTGTTATATTACATAATAATAAACGAATTAAAATTTATCAAGTTACAACAATATATCAAGTCCTCTAATCTGCAATAAAAGGAAATTTTTCACCTATCATATCGATGATATAAAACAAGATAATATATTTTGCAGGCTTTTTCTTCGAAACTTTTCCTCGTCTTAAGGAAGAATATTCGTCTTATCCATCGTAAATGCGGAAGAGCTCGAAATCAGGTTGCAGCGTATCTTCTTTTTTTTCACAAGAAACAACGTCGTCTTCTCCATGACGAGCTTAAGAAAGTGGCCTGTAAAAAAAATGTGTCCAATGAGTCGTACATTCACGATATCGAGAATCTATGGAATTAAATATCAATCGACCGCTAATCATTAATGACACTGACTAATATTAAAAATTATCGTTATCATAAAACAAGGTTGTCATAAAGCAAGATCGATTCGCAGAATTGTAGAATTTAAAGAGAGAGAGATTTAAATTGTTGATTGGAGCAACTTTCGATCATCGAGTACCGAGTTTATTCATTATCAAGGATATCAAAGAGTCAAAACAAATTCTATATCGATAGATTTTAATTTAACAGAAAGAATTTCAATTTTCCAAAATCATGTTTTTCGAAAATAAAATCTACTATATAGATAGAATTTAACAGAAAAGAATTTCAATTTTTCAAAATGTTTTTCGAAAATAAAATCTACTATAAAAACAAAGTCTTTTGGATTTATTTTTTTCACGAAGATTTTGCACATCATATTTTACTGGATCTTATACATATCTATATCTCTAACTAGAGAGAGTTGAAAATTACTTCTATTCAATCAATTCTACTTCTTATAAATTCTTCAGAAGATTTATCGTAATAAAAAAATCGAAGAACGGTTCTCTCTCGATCGTCCCTAATGTTGACGCTCGAGTTCGATCATGCGTTTCGAGAGCAGCAGGCCGATTAGTACGAGAACGGGATGGACGGTACCCGCGAGTATAACGGTAAAACTGTCGCCGTCCACAGAGACAGAGAAGAAGCGAGTCCGAGACCGAGAGACTCGTGCTCCGAAAAACCAGACAGAGACGAAGGAGGGGTCCTCTTCAGTGCTGTCTTTCGTGTCCGCCAAAGTCTAGGTAGATAGATCTCGGAATCATCGCGGAACTCCTGATTGGCGATTTTACGCGCTGTTTAAATTCAAACATGATCCTCCACCTGTGTAAGTTCACGTGAATGAGTTATTGTGCTAGGAGGGACAGAGGATTGCAGTAAATATATCAAAATTCTCGAAGCTTCGTCATTTCCCATAAATATCTCAATCGAGAATGCGAAGCAGTTATAAAATTTTTCCTTAAAATTTCATAAATAATAATGGAAATAATTAACTAAAATCACATGCAAAATCAAAGTCAGATATTTGAAAGGAGGAATTTTTTAGGAAGAGAAAAATTACGGGTACCAGAGAGGCGATTTGTCTCCCTGTCATTCTGGATGTCGGGGGCCTCTTCCACGTGCTCTTGCGACTAAGTCCGTTCCTGAGGATTGCGCGAGAGGCGACGAGGAGGCGACACACGCATCAACGAGCGATGGGGTTCGACGTGAACCGCTTCCAGGGCGACGTGGACGAAGAACTCGTGTGCCCAATATGCTCCGGCGTCCTCGAGGACCCCGTCCAGGTAGGACGACGCGCACGCTCGAGTCAGGGGAATCTCGCTGTAGTCCTCGTCCTCCGTCTAACCTAACCTAACCTAACGATTCCTCAGTCTGCGCGTTGTTATCCGAGGCGAGCTTCGTGAGATAGCTCGACCGGGAAAGAGGAAGCGAAGCTACATTTTTTTCTCTCGAAGAGAAATAAAATTGAGAAATAAAAAAGAAGACTTACCGGCCTCGATCGACGAGATTGACGGATCTATGGCGAGATTTTACGGTTTTCCGCGGCGTGTGATTTGTCAGACGCGTGACATCTTGCGCGAGATATACCTCGCTACGTTCATGTCAACATTTCTCGTCGTCGCTATAACCCGTTTGCATCGGCCTAGAAGCAAACCGAGTCACGTATCCGCGTCTATAGGCTAGCTTTTAGCTACTCGCTGCTATTATCAGTCATTATCATGTATTTACTTTTATCTAAACACTTCTATCATTTCCGCCACGTGGATGTTTCTTAGGCAAAATATTTATGTATGAAATATCGAAGCTACCATTTCTCATAACACTTGAATATTTTTCATATCGGCTGCAAATTTTTCATATACTTTCTAATTCCTGGGGAGACTGTATAATTTTTTCATTTATAATTTTCTTTTATTTTTCTTAAAAAATTTTTCTTAAAAAATATTTACGTATGAAATATCGAAGCTATCATCTCTCATAACTTGAATATTTTTCATATCGTCTGCAAATTTTTCATATATTTTTTAATTCCTGGGGAGACTGTATAATTTCATCATTTATAATTTTCTTTTATTCTTCTTAAAAAATTTACATCACTTTATTCTTCGAGGACATCGCAATCCATCCTACTGGAAATAATTTATATACACTTGTTTATTGCTATGAAATTGTGGCAGCTTACGAGGACTTGCAGGTGAGCAATGTGTTGCAGGCACCAGTGTGCGAGCATGCCTTCTGTCGTTCCTGCATCAACGAGTGGATAAACCGTCAGCCCACTTGCCCCCTAGACCGTACACCCATCACGTCCGCTCAGCTGAGAGCGGTTCCTAGAATCCTGAGAAATCTGCTGGCTCGTTTGTGCATCAATTGCGACAATATTGTGTACGGTTGTAACGCCATCGTTAAACTGGACAGTCTGACGTCGCATCTCGAACAGTGCGAGTACAATCCCAAGAGACCGATGCTGTGCGAGCAGGGCTGCAGCCTGATCATCCCCAAGAACGAGCTCAAGGATCATAACTGCGTGCGCGAACTGCGTAACCTGATTCAGTCGCAGCAACAGAAGCTGGCAGATATGAAACGCGAACTCGGCGAGCAACAGTTGCAAATCAACGAGCACAAGCGCGAGATTCACTTGCTCAAGGACTTTATGCGCGCCCTCAGGGTGTCGAATCCGGCGATGCGCGCGATCGCTGATCAGATGGAGCGGGACGAGGTCGTGAGATGGTCGGCGACCCTTCCACGCGCCAGGGTAACTAGATGGGGCGGCATGATCTCTACGCCTGACGAGTTGCTGCAGGTGCGAATTGTTAATTTATCAATCGTCAAAGTTATTTTGGCGTGAACAACAATTTGTAATTTTCCCTCATTTTGAGATTTTACTTTTATTCGTTTACAGACGATGATAAAGAGAACTCTGTCGGAGTACAATTGTCCACCTCATGTGATTGACGAGCTGATGGAGAACTGTCACGAGCGGAAATGGCCACCCGGCCTGAATTCCCTCGAGACCAGGCAGAACTCTCGACGACAATACGACAATTATGTATGCAAGAGAGTGCCCGGTAAGCAAGCGGTGCTGGTCCTCCATTGTGATAACACACATATGCCGGAGGATATGATGGTCGAGCCAGGACTAGTGATGATCTTTGCGCATGGCATCGAATAGAGTCATTGGATATCGTAGATGAATACGACTATTGATTCAACATTGCTTAAAGCCAAGATCATCGATATCGTCCCGCAAATGGAGGGATAGCATTTGGAATTTGCTCTTTCAGCATTTGCAAATTGAAACCGATTGTTCTGGAGGTTGATTCGAGAAACATCTGATCGTCATCAAGGTCGTTTACTCGGACAATTTCTTTAACGGAATACTCGCGGTTGGAAACGTAAGATTACATGTTATCCTTGCGAGTTCATTCCGAATTGAAGCCGCCGAACATACACGAATGATGATGCGCACACTGTCGTCCCATGTGATATGCAACTCTAGAGGCGCGATTGCCATGTACATCGAGTAGATCGGGACTGTAACCGTAATCGATGTGGTAAACCAAATAACGTATACATGCAATACGTTCGATTTGCCTTGCCAATCGGTTTATCGATTACCTCGATCGCACTCCCACAGGAAAACTCAATCGAATGTCTGGATCGTTGCACTGTGATATATCACTTCGGTGAAAAACCTCTTAAAATTACGTGATAAATGATCGACCACTCTCTCTTCTTTTGGCCGGTCAATCGATCGAATTGTACATTTTTTTTCGTCGGCGGTCCGTTTTTCGTTCATTTCAGGATCGTATACGAATACTTAGAAGTCTGAATGTTTATTGATAATACTTTAGAAGGAATAAGCTATGATTGGAGGGGAAATTCCCAAGTGATCTAATAATGCAAGCATCTCGAAATGGGGTACGAATTTGTTACGATACGATTCGTTTTTAAACATTTTTCATACATGTCAAAAGCGATGTTTTTCTCGATCTTTTTCTTATTTTTACTTTTTTCGAAATTACCCAAATTGTACGTTATAGATAAACCAATCTCATTATCATTCTCTTTTCATACCGCACGAAGCCAAACATTTTTTTAAAAATTGTCTATGATCTTTTGTTGAAGTACACGAAATATATACCTTGATTATTTCGAGTCGATGGCACATTTCACTTGTCGTATCATCGTACTAAGGTGCCGTACTATTTTGCTACATTAAATCTAAATTTTTCAAATAGTGTATCATTGAATTATCATTCGATAGTGATAAGATCATCTTGCATAAATTAGCCATTATATCAGTTAATTAGCTTTTATATTTCACAGCACCCTAATTTATATGTTTTGCAAGTCGCGTAACGTCAAATGCTTCCTCGTTATCTCTTTTACCTTGTCATAATTGTGCTAGTACATACAGCAGGATGGGCCAATAGATCTTTAGAAAATCTCCTTTTCGATGAGAGAATTTTGTAATTTATTTTCACAATACATAACTAAAAGAAATAGATTAAAGAAACAATAAATATATAGTTTGAATGAAAGAAATAGGATAGACATATTTAAATACGTTAAAAGGAAAAACATCCTGACACCTGATCAATACATCTTGTTAATTACTTCCAATAAGTCTTCAAAGAGAATCATGACGTCAAGTATGGCGAATATATTTAAAAAGCGAGAAAGAGAGAGAGTTGTATATTGTCTTTTGTACCTTTTTGTCCGATAAATTATATTGCTTGATAAATGCCATTAATCATGAACTTGGACATAAATTAGAATTTTAAGCGTAACATTTAGAGATTGTGTAGTAAGACAATTCGATCAACAGACTCTGATTATATACATACAGTATATATAATAATTATAATAAATCAGATTTTTACATATTATAAGTGATTTAATATACCTTATATTTTATTTTTTTTTTCCTCACTTTGTGCGAACAATACAATAGAATCCTATCCTAAATTATGCGACAGATGAAAGATGAATCGATTAAACAAATTAATATGCGCAAATAATAACTACAACATATTAGCAATAATCGCGAAATGTTGGCACTAGACGTTGCAAGGATCGTCTCTATAACTGTAAGTTACAGTTTAGTAAATGATGTTATCTTTTTATATTTTTTCGAGGGGGATTTAAATCTTTCAAATATCAAATTGCAACCGTTAAAATTTTCAACTATTTTGCAATAAACAGCGATTATTTTTTCCCAAAACTTTTTAAATTAAAAAGATTTATGCATGCATCATTTTCTAAATTATGGATTTGACGTTTACGTGACATTCTTTTATCAATTGTTTTTCGGAAGATACAATTTATTTTGTTGTTGAGTTAATGCAATATTCATTTTTGTACATATAATTTTCACGAGTGCACTTTTATATTTTCTTAGAGAGAGCACAGATCGCACCTGATTCACACTATATTAGGGCATGAGTTTTATGGCAGACACGCATTTTATATATGTACATTTATTCATCGCATTTTCATTAAAATTCTTCTTTTATGTGTTCGCGACATAAAATTGCAAACTATTTAAGGTACTATAATGAAATGGCGCTATATATATATTAACGAAGAAACAAGTATTATTTAAGAATGATAATTTTAGTAACATTAACAGTACCACAAGACTGAGCAAAAAAATCGAAAACGGATTTTTGAGAATTTTTTATTATGTATCGGAATTTGGATTTATTTACAATAAGTGCCGAGTGCGCGATACGCACAAAAATATACAGAATATTATATATATATATATATATATATATATATATATATATATATATATATTCATAAAGAATAAAAAACGCTTGTAAATTTTATAAATATTCTAATCTCATTTTTGACTTGCTTCCTTTTCTGTATAAACTTTCTCATCTATAGTATATAACTTATATCTCTTTTATTAGATCATATATCTTTGGTGTTACAAACATTTCTTTATCCTGTACAAGTAAATTTTCATATAACTCTTTGGAAAATTGAAAAAACATTTTTTCCAAAGAGAAAAACTAAAGGATCTATATAAATTCAGATTTTTTCATGCAGATTTATTTATATTATGTATTATTTTTTGCATGCATATAGGCATTGTAGAAATTAATGAAAACAATGTTTTGAAGAAAAAAAAAAACAATTCTCTCATGTAATTTTGGATTAAAATTTTCGTCATACGTTGAAATTCCTTTCGATCGTTTTAAATAGTCGGACATTTACCGGCAATCACTTGTCCGTAGGCTCGCTCGGGCCTGATGATGATGAGTTTCGAGTTGACATGAATGTTGTTAATGCAGCCGACATATTGAGTCTTCGAGGTGCTGCCTTGCAATCCTCTTCTAAGTAGAAAATGGCCACCGATGTATATCGGTTGCTTTGATACGACTCTACCCATATTCGAGTTACTAACTGCGGGCGGCAACGGTTTATGATCGATTGCCAGCAATACTGCATTCTTCTGTTTGGAGGCTGTTTGGAAAAAGAAAGACAATAATCGTAGAAGACATTTAATTAGCATCGAGTATTAGTATCCATTAATACAAAAGATTCCAGATTAATTTAAAAAATTGTTAAAATACAATATTGAGAATTGATCTTTTTACATTTTGTAAAAAATTAAATTATCGTACGACTTTATATCCTTTATACCTGTAATATGATGCCATTGACCGTCGCATAGGAAGTTTGATTTCGGCGGCTCATAAGAGGTCTCGATCAAGCCTTTTTGTGTCTTTACGACAAACTTGATGGTACCATTGATCATCTCCAGCACAAGATAATCCTTCTTACCATGTACCGATAGCAAGTGTCCGGACGTCGAGCGTGGTTTTATGTCCATCTCGATCTCAATCGTGCCTACATCGTTGAATCTATCAACTGAAAATTAACGGTAGAATGTTTATTTCGAATGTTTAATAATGTTCAATTAACTGTACGGAATGAAAATATATTCATCGCTTAATATGCTACACGATATGTCTAGCATACATTCTCACCTGCTTTATACAAGTTACTACCATTTCCTGGGAAAAAGAAGATACCATTTTCGACTCTGCTCGAGCAAGGTATTACGCCTATTTTCTCTGGTGGTTCTCCAACAGTTTGGCCGTTCATCATGAAATTTGCTAGACAGCCGTTAAATGTCTTATTGATAGTCTGAAAGAGATTCGAAAGATGTATATTATACATGCTTAGAATCCTTAAAGAATTTCTCTAAGAGGAATTAATTTGGCAATCTTACAATGTTTGTATGCGCGATGCTGGACATTTCTGGCAAAATACCTCCCACGAAGAACGGTGGATTAACGTTGATGGTTGTGGCGTCTCCCAGCGAGTATCCCGTCACTGGGGTCTCTTCGTCTACAGTCAGTGAGCCATATTTACCTTGTCTCTTGAAAACTACTATATGCCATGCATCGTCATTGATTAACTTGTCGTTTACCAATAACGCCGAGCCGCTTCCGCAGTTGAATATGTAGTGAACCTTAAAGAATTATTTTTCAAGATAGAGATGAGAAGATTTTGCTGTGTGAATTAAAGTACTTTGTTACCTTTCCGTTAAATATGTACACGGCGATCAAGTTCGTATTTTTGAGACCGGAAGCGTAGAATATAATTCCATTCTCCGCTGTTGTTTTTATATCGATTTGGAAATCGTAATCGTCCTTGTATCTTCCCTTCAGTGTTCTATATTCTAATCTACTGTTCTTCGCGACGCCTAAAAAATTATTAAATATTTGAAATTTTATAACATTACTTAACATAAATTTCAGATTGAATATATTTTTATTTATTTAAAAATGCATACCAAATCGCCAAGAATTCTTGACATCAGGATCCACAGCTGGATAGTATGGGAAGTGACATTCATCGACAGTTTGAGGTTGCTGTGTAGTAGTCGTGGTAGTGGTATCGTATTTTTCAACATCAACTCGTCCTTCCAACTTTGGTTCTTCCCATTCATCCTTGTCGTCTTCCTTTTCTAAGTCGACGTCTATGATATCTGAAAGAAATTTGTGTTTTTGTTCTACATTATAAATATTTACGATATGAGAGAGAGATATAGTATGATTTTTATTTCTTTAGAAAAATCTATTATTATTAACTTTGCTTACTGATTTGAGTTGACGATTCCACCGAATCTTCAGGAACTTCTGACGGCAGCAACGGTGGCAAAAATTCAGGTTCGACGATTGGCGGTAAAGCTAAATAAATCAAAGCAATATATAATTAAAAACAGAACGCGTGGCTTAAGAATGATTCACGAAATTGTAACATACGTGTTTGATCGCCACCCTTGCATTTTCCTAGGAACGCATGCGGCCTCTCAGTCGTGTTGGCAAAATTGATAATGATCTTGCTGTTGACAGTCGCGTCGCCGATGCAACCGACGAAAGGCACAGTATTAACAAGGTCGAGAGTCAACGGCAATCCGCCGATATATAGACTGCCATAGAGGAAGTTCAGCGGTGGCGGCGCCGAGTTGGTGCTATAACTCTTTGTGTCGTCGATGTCAAGACTGAGATCTGATTGGCTATGAGTGGCAGTCACTACGTGCCACTCATTATCATTGAAGTTGACATCGGACGGGTTAGTCCTAAGTACTTCACCTTGGCTATTAAATACCAGCTGACCGTCTATTAGCGACAAGAAACTGCTGGCTGGATTTCCTTGATCATCATTGGTCGCGTAGAAAATTAGACCGTCATTGGCTAAAGTTTTAAATTTAAGATTTACTTGGAGATCGTTGGATATTAAGTTGCGCCACCTCACGTAGCCAGGCATGTTTTCCTCGAACGAGACGAGCCTAGCAAACTGAAAAAAATAATTTGAAAAGTTATCAAAGTTATTAAATAATAATTCAAATTAGAAAAGTTAGTAGTTGTTCAATAAAAATTTGAATTTGTAATCCGTTTTGCATTTCACAAATAATAGAAATTTCAATTACCCTGACTGGACAACCAGGTATAACTCCAAATGCCTGAATGTTGTGAGTAAGATCGACTGAAGTATCGAGGATGACAACATCATCGATGCAACCTTCAAAGCCGTTATTGGTAACTGTATGATAATGATGTTTTACATTAGGCGGATATCCACCGAAATAAATGTGATCCGATGTAGCCAAAGGCTTGGTGGTTCCTTGCTCTTGTCTCGACGCGACCGTGTGGTCATCGATTTTCAGCGCACCCCTTGTGTCCTGTCTGATGGCTTCCAAGGTGTGCCAATTACCATCATTATATCTGTCGTTGGATTGCAAGCCAATCACACCTTCGCCAAGATCGTACTGATACAATATTCGACCTTTTTTTATTTCCAGTGATAAGAATTGCCTGCCTTTGCCCATTAGATAAATCAATCCATCTTCTGTGAGGGTCTTGAAGGATAATTTGATAATGAACTTTCTGGTATCTGGTGTGATCTGCGAACCTCTCTTACTGAGGATTGCGTATCCGTGTCGATCGAAGCGATATCCCCTACTCGGTGCAAAGTTGATGAGCTTGTCGCGCTCAAATGCACTCTTCCAGTTGTTCTCACCGTCGACAAAATTCCAGAAAGACACTGGTATATCGCCTACTATTAGCTCTTCCATCTCACCCTCGAATGAGGCTGTGGTCACGGCATCTTGAATGTGGAAGGACGACGGAAATCCACCGACAAACAATTTTGAATGCTCCTGATCTACATTGAAGATATAATAAGAGCCCGATAGCACTCGCTCCTTTTCGTATAATGCATCCTTGCCTTCACCGATATCTTCGCGAACGATCAATTTAACGTTCTTGCCAGTTCTAGAAGAAGAAGTTAGAAGAACATTAACACAAGATTATATATTAAGATATATTAGAATCAAATAAAACTAAATGAACCAGTGCTAACCTGTCGATAATTATCTGCCGCCACACGTTATCCGATACAAATCTGTTATGAATTATCTTTTCGGGTCCAGATCCTAAATCAACTATAAGTACGGGATATCCGCTTTCGATCAATAGCGCCATAAAATCATACTGCAAAATATAACATCGTTATAAGTATTCTTTGTTTACCCAAATTTTTACGATTTGTCATCGACTCACCGTCGTAGAGCGTGCTAGTTTGACTGTTTCCTCATTACCGAGATATAATAGGAAACCGTTAGTCTTGTTGGTTCTGAAATACAGAGAGATCATAGTAGATGTGGCTAGTAATGGCAGACTCTCTGGATTCTTCAACTCTAGAGTAGTGTTTCTATAGAAGGTCAAGCCAGTCTTGTATCGATTCGCTAGTTCTCGTGCATTCGCAATCTTGTTCCTCAAAGCCTCGATCCTGCTCTGCAGGTCGTTTCCGATCGTATCAACCGATTTTTGATTATTATTTAAACTTTTTAGCAGATTAATAATATTTGGCGTCATTTTGTCGACAATATCTAGCTGTTTCTTTGCCTGCGATATGTCGCGGATCGACTCTGAAGTATTTTTCGACAGCTGCTTTGTCTCTCGCAAGTCCTCCGGAATCTGATCCACGATACCGTTCATGTTGTCGATGGCAAATTTGATGTCGTGCTCGACGTTCACAGCCTGATTCATGGCATCATGCGCGATTGAGAACGACTGTAAAGGAATATTGCCGAGGGTCCTAAAATTTTATTAACAAAAATTTTATAACATACAGATAATAAAAAGTTTTATTTGTAGCATAAATGCTAAATTATAAGCCTCTTAATATACAACATGTATTATTTTCTTTATAAATATAAATTTAATTTTTTAAAAAATAATTTTTAAAAAAATTTAATAAATAAAATATAAAATATAACTTTTCTTCTTTTTCTTTCTTAAAATTGAAATATTAAAAATAATTGTACTTGTCAATAGAATCGAGAAGTTCCTTGTTGAGGTTGTTTTGGTTATCGATCAAGGTCGCGTTGTTTGTTGCATCTCGCAAATCATTCTCTGGCTGTTCAGTTGCCTTCATTAGAGCGAGTTGTGCGACGGAGAATAACTTAAAGCATTCTTGTCGAGAATCCAATATCTTTTGCTCGATTCCAGCAGACTGAATAAATGGAATTACATACATACAACAAATTAATTAAAAATTTTCTAATGTGTATAAAATAAATAAAATAAATAAAATAAATAAAATGAAAAATATAATTAAAATAAATAAATCAAGATTATATAATATAGTATATTAAGCCCCGTACTAATAATGTTGCATTCTCAGCAGCGTTTATAGCATCGTCCGCAGCGTCTTTCGCAGCTTGAATAGCGATTTCGATATCTCTGTATGCTGAAACGGCTCTCACGGCGTTAGTATTGCGAGTATCAGTTAACAAACTATCCAGTTCCAACGAACGATTATACAAATATACTGCATGAGAATGAGCTCTCTGTATCGGTTCAGTTAGATCGAATAACATTTGATCGTTGTGGACGATGGTATTGTTCAACTGAGCAGCCGTGTCGCCAACGGCATTGGTTTCTGAAAAAGAGAAAATTTTTATTTTACCTCCATTTCCGCGATTATTTTTCTCAAAGCATCTTCAAAACATTGAGATAAAAAAGAAATGACATTTACGCAGAATAACGATGTTGGCTTTAGCGTCATTAAGGAACTGGCTGGCATTTTTGTTGAGCTTCTCGCCGGCTTCTAAATCTTCCTTTGCTTCAGCCGTGGAATTTTTCACCACGTCCAAGTTACCAGTCTGCGCTGCGATTCTGTTCTCTCGATTCAACTTATCGACCATGCTGGCCGATTCTTGAGCCGTTTGCGCAATATCTAGCAAATCATCCATCTTGGCGCTAGCGTTCTTGATCCTATTGCTAAGATCAGATGCAGCGAAGCTTAAATTGCTGACCGGAAAATTGTACTGCTGCATCTCGGAAACTAGAATGTTGGCCTGGTCGGCTTGGTCCACGGCATTGTCTCGGAACTTGACGAAGGAAACGTCTTGGATTTTCTTCAGAATCTCCTTTGCCTCGTTTAGGGCACTTTCGAGCTTGGCGGCTGTTCCTAATTCAATATTCAATACCAATGATTGCACCTCCGATACAATTAGATTTACTAAATCAATCTTGCGTGCCACATCTTCATCCAAGGTATTCATATCCCGCAGTGTGTTTTCCGCATCGTTCTTTGACTTGATACTGTCTTCGGCGGTGAAGTCAATCTGTCGTTTCTGATTATACACTATATGCTCCAAGTCCTTTAATTTCTTTTGTAATGGCTGCAAGTTTACTCGACTTGGATCTAGCGATTGAACTTCAGGATAAAGCTCGTTGGCTGTATCATTGATAAATTTGAGTCGTTGGTTTGTAAAGTAACCTTCCGCAACGGTCTAAAAACACATCAGAGACACATTCCAAGTTATATATACTTGTTTTATACATATACATATGTATATTCATGAGAGATACTCTCTTCTTTGCTTACACTATATTCGCGCGAAATGGGTTGCAATAAATCTTCCAATTCATCTGTGACATCCAGAAGATTCCCCGTACAAGAACCGCAGGAGAAACAACCTTGCGCCGGTATAAGCACATGTCGATACGGACAATGGTCGCATTTTTCACCAATCACACCTGGTAGACAGGTACATTGGCCGGTGGTTGTATTGCAAGATACGCCGACAGAATAACCAGTGTGACATTCACAAGCTAAAATAGATACATGTGATGATTTGAACCTTAATTTGAGCAAATTTTGATTTATCGTAAGAAAAACTATTACTCTACATAATAATTATCAAGCGCTCTAATAATCAGTTTAGTAAACATGATTTTTTTACGCTTGAATAAAACTTAATATTAATGATCTTTGTAAGAAAAATAATTATTCAAATATTGACTCAAGAAAGCTACTTTACATGTGCATCCATCTGATTCATAGTTCCAATATCCTTGAATGCATTGGTCGCATCTGCGACCGGTGACACCCGGCATACACTTGCACTGTCCCGTCTCCTCATCACACTGGCTGCTCTCTGAGGCTGGACCGCATTCGCAGGGCCTGCAGCCTTCACAAGCGCTGAAGCCATAATGATCGGGCGCGCAGCGATCACATTGCTCGCCGATCACGTTTTCTTGACAGAAGCATTGGCCGCTGTAGCTATCGCAGTGCTCCATCCCGCACTCATCGCACACACAGCTGCGACAGTCCTTTCGCTGTACGGCATCGCCGAAGAATCCAGGCGCGCACAAATTGCACGCCTCGCCATATGTATTATTCAGGCATTGCAAGCATTGACCAGTGATGCTGTCACATGAGCCGAACTGATTGGTGTCTATATTGCCAGAGCATTCGCACAGCTTGCAATAGTCGCCGTACACTTCAGGATTGCCGTAGTAACCGGCAGCGCAAGCCTCGCAACGGGCGCCGTAATATCCAGGTAGACAGTCGCAGCTAATCTTATTGCCCTCGTCATTTACCTCGCAGCCAGTGGCGAAGTTGTTAGAAGTAACCGGTAGTGGGCACGCGCAAATTAAACAATCAGACGGTGTTCCCACTGTGGCGTTACCATAATAGCCCTGTTCACAGAACTCGCAATGGTCGCCGGTGGTGCCATTCTTGCAATTCTGCGAGATATTAAAGAAAGTTTATAAGCTTTCATCGGAAAAATCTGGAAATTTTATTCTAAGAAGAAGATTTCCTTTTCAACTTACCTGACAAATTCCAGTGTTCACATCACATATGGTCGCATGGCCATTGCATTGACACGGCGCGCAATATCCTCCGTACGGTCCTGATTTAACTCTGTAGTAGCCAGGTGCGCATTCTTCGCATGAAAGTCCTTGGTAATTGGGTGGACATTGGCACTGCTCGATACTGCTGGCTGGAACATTATATTGCGCGGAATACTGTTCCGTTGTGACATCCAAAGTTGCGTACGCTAATCTGTAAATATATTTAAAAAAAGAATAAGATTCATCGACATTTCGACGCATATAGAGTCGCGGATACATACGTTGCCATTAAGCTGGGACTCCAATATGTAGCACGTACATAAATTCCGCGTAGATTTTCTAGAACTACCATAAATTGTTCTCTCGTAGCGCTGAGTCTATTGCTAGTTAAAAAGTTAGTCTCAACGAGACGAACGGAAGATCTGAAGTTTACAAAAGACGGCGGCTGTTCGTCAGAATAGTAGAACAGGGTAGTATTGGCACCCTGAAGAACCACATCAGCGGCGCTGACAGCCTTACCGAAGGGTCCCGTACTATAGTAAACGGTATAGTTGAAATATCCGCCGTAGGAAGTCAATTTTTTACCGAGATATGTATCAGGCACTGAGAAATAGACAATATTCTCGTAAGTATCATTATTGCTAAGAGAGACTTTAATTGTAGTGGCATTATCCTCAGGATAGGTCGACAGATTAGTGAAATCGCCATTTTTATCTACGGGCGCGACTATTTCCCAATTAGCCATGTCCATAAGATGAGTCCAATAGAGGCTCGCAGAGGCACATCTGATGAGTAAATGACAATATTTTATTATGCTTTAAGATATATATATATATATATATATATATATATATATATATATATATAATATTTTTAATATTTTATATATGATATTTTAATAAGTAACTAATAAAAACACAGAAATAAGTTATAATCATAAAAAATAATTGCAATAGCAAATGTAAAAACCTGGTGGTCTTGCCAAAACAGAAGCATTTGGTACAGCCGTCCTCATTGTCAGCCTGAATATCGAAAGTGCCTTCACGGCATACATCGCACGCTGAACCCTGGACGTTCTCCTTGCAGAAGCACTCAGCTGTATACTGATCGCAAATGTCACTGGTAGTGCCGCGCGAGTCGCAGTCGCAGCGCTCGCAATGCGGGAATTGTGAGTAGCCGGCACGGCAGCGGTCGCATTGACGACCCACCACGTTCTCTTTGCAACGACAGCCGCCATCGAATAGGTCGCACTGCCGATCACCGTCCAGAACGCCCATAGGCGAGCAGTTGCATTCTTCGCAGCCGATAATTGGATGGAATCCATATGTACCAAGCTCGCATTGATCGCACCTAAGACCTGTCACTCGTGGCGGGCAGATACATCTACCACTGTTTGGTTCGCAGAGCGCGGTCGTAGGGCAATTGCATGGTCTACATCTAGGATAGCCATAGAAACCTGTCCGACAGATCTCGCATCGTCTGCCGATGATGTTCGGTCGGCAAGGACATTGACCGCCAAACTTATCGCATTCGAAACTAGTGGAGCCTTCGACATCACAGTTGCACGGTAGTGCGCCGTTATTGTAATTGGCTGTCAGCGAAAAACTGGAATCGCGACAGAAACCATCCTCGGTGACGTTGATATGAAAATGATTGTTACCGCAACGCTTGATAAACTCCTTAGTCCGATCAAATTGTAGTTTGCCGAGAATTTTTTCGTTATATTGATCTGCCGGTATCACCAGGATATAATCCAGCCAAATACCGCGGCCATCACCGGGCTCCTTTAGCGTCAGCATAAAGTTCTCGATCAATTGGAATCTGGTACCGCCACCATCAATCTGACGTACGATGCTGCGGCAACCGCTATTACTAGGACAGTGGGGAACCGGCACCTTTGCTTCATAGTACTTGCCGTTCTGCACTAGCACGTCCAATTCGAACTCGGGATGGTCTGGTTGATAATATTGTATCACGAAAACGTAATCTCCCTGCTGAGACACATTTGCACGAATATCCACCATTGCGTCATCATCACCTAAGTAAATCAACTTAGTAACGTTATCGTAAATACCAGAAGGTCGATGTTTGGCCTCGAGAACGCCGCTGGACGTTTCAAACTCAATCTTCTTGGCATCAGCTGCGCCAGAGAACAGTCCCTGTATACATTTACCATCCTTCCTCACACATATGGATTTGGGCTCCACATAGTCCAGTGACCACTGATTATAGGGAATTGCTACTACCGAGTCAATCCCAACATTGGAAGCCGGTTCGCCAGTTAACACCAAGCTGACATAATTTGACGGAAAGTTCATGACGGCTACCTTACCATAAGTATCAGTAACGACTTGTCGGCAGGTGCTAGTATATTTGCAGGGGTTTAAAGTAACTTTGCCCTTGCCGACGGTATTGGCCTCAATTAATAATATTGACGTAGATTGCTCGTCTCGTGATGTAACATAAGTCACCACGAGAACATGGGGACCAGGTTTGCTAATTCTCAGTTCGAAGTGGATCTCCTCTTGTTGATTATTGATGAGCGGTACTTCCTCTTTGCCAATCTCTTGCAGAGCCTCGTGATCAGTGAAATATTCTGTTAATGGAATTCGGAGATTGTTCTCGCTAAGGAAGCCGCCGCCACCATAAACCGAGTCAAACCGTATCAAATTGGGATATCCATAGTGTCTGCAGAGTCCCCTGTAACCGACTTCGCAGGGTATATTCACATCTTGCGTTAGTATGCCACCTTCGTAGTATTCAGATGGTAATAGGACAAAGTAGTCAAGGAACAAACTCTTTTCCGTAGCAATTTTGATAGACCAATGTCCAGGATCCATCACCATAGGCGATGGATGATTGCCATGCGCTCCGGCAACTGTTACAAAAGACGGTTGGCTGGTCGGTTTGAAATTGACTTTAAAGTGCTGCTCTACCTCGGTTGGATTGTCGGGAGTGATAGTAATGGTGCCGAGAATCGGCTCATTATTAGGGTTGACATAGCGTAGAACCATTCGGTAAAGCGAGGACTTGCCGATGCCGACACCCAGCACGATCTCGTCCTGCAGAGCGGAGAACACAGCGTAACCTTTCCAACTGAAGCCAGGGAAGAGATCTTCCGTAAAACCATAACGGACGGCGCTGCCGCTAGGAGTTCTGCCGTCCTCAGCCTCGTATTGATATTGATGAAGCGTAGGAAAATAGTGCGCCTTTAAAGGCTCCTTGCATGTTATACCGGTCACTCGTGGTTGGCAAGGGCACTGGCCGGTTTGCTTGTCGCATATCAGATTCACGGAACCACCGACATCGCATGCACAGTCTTAAGAATAATGTAAATGTTGCAGATTATTATTAGATATTTAATCGATTAAGGAATAGAAGATTGTCGATTCGGTAGTCGACTTACCCGAACAACCGAAAAGATTGCTCTCTTGAAGATTGTATGTTCCATCGATACATCTGCTGCATCCTCTATCAGTCACTCCAGGCTTGCATATGCACTGTCCAGTCTTAGTGTCGCACTCGCCGATGCTGCCAATGACTCCGGGAATGTTACAATGGCAGTCTTTTGAATATAAATATATATATTTTATATAATAAAAAAAAAATTATAAAATATGAAACTTTATATTCATATCATATAATTATTTTTTTTGTATTAAGAAAATATGATGATTTTTAACTTTACAAATCTCATTATCTATTATCTCGTATTATTTTACATAATGTTATTTTTTATAATAAAAAAATAATGTTGATATATTTTATAATTTTTCAATATAGAATTAATTCTAGAATATAGATTCACAAACCTTCGCAACCATCCGGATTGTAAGGCTGCAGATTCCAATAGAGTGGCTTGCATTGGTTGCATATTCTACCCTCGACTCGATCCTTACATTGGCAAAGTTCGCCAGGCGGTAGAGATCCGCAACCTTGAAAGGTCGCAACTATGCCGGCCGGATCACAATTGCAACCCTCGCAGGTGGGGAAGTTGTAGTAACCCTCTTTGCATTGTTCACATCGGATACCGTCAAAGTTTTCCCGACATTGACATTTACCCTCGCTGTCGCAGGACACACCGATCGAGCCATGACTGTCACAATTACATGCTAAAGAGAGAATCAAAGGGTTATAAAAAAATTTAATTAATAATATAATATAATTAATATAAATATAATTAATATTAATATAATTTGAGATTAAGTAAAATAAAATATAAAATAATTCAAAGATTAATAAGATATTTAAAGATAATCAAATACTGTACAGAGAAGTTCAATTGAGACATTCTTTTGTATAATGTAAAGAGTTTCGATTCACATACCGATGCACTCCGGATATTTGTAATATCCCGGACTGCATTGATTGCAAGTTCTTCCGGCGAAATTGGTGAGACACGAGCACTTGCCCGCGGAATCGCAACTGATGATGGATGAGCCGACAGAACTACAATTGCACGGTCTACAGTTGGGATAACCGTAATATCCAGGAATGCACTGGTCACATCTAGCACCGCCGTATCCGTCCTTGCATAAGCAAGCACCATCATTCTTGTTGCAAATGCCGGGTTTTGTTCCACGCGCATCGCAATTGCAATCTGCAATTTAAATAAAAATAATCATCCTCAGGATTAGCATTATAAATTTAGGGACATAAATTTAATTTTATATATATCTATTTAGATTACTTTCTAAATTTATGTCCCGTAGAAATTTTATTTAATATCGAGCATTTAAATTATTTAAAATAATGACAATAAACTTTTAGCTTTTAAATAATTAAAATAAATATTAAAATAAACGCTTAATTATTTTTATAATTATTTTTGTAATATTTTTTATATTATATCGATATAGCAAGAGTATTCTATAACTAGAAAAATATTGAATTGTTATAAAAGAACAGTAATAAATAAAAGGTCTGAACAATAATAAATGAAAAATTATCATCAGAAGACAACGTACCGAATGCTAAATTAAATTTTTTATGTTATTGCTATTGATAAAATAGCATTCTACCGTGCAATAGAAGAAACCGAAGAATATTTTTTCATGAAATATAAAAGTTAAATTGCGACGTACTTAGCGATAATTAAAATGCTGACGTACATGTGCAAAGAGGATAATTGAAGTAACCGTCCTCGCAAATGTCGCACGATCTGCCGCCATAGTTGTTTTTGCATGTGCAGTTACCTGATACCACATCGCAGACGCCGTTCATAGCGCCCAGAAGATTGCAGACGCAAGCTGAAATCGTAATTATATATCTTTTAGATAATTTAATGATCGAAAAAAGAATTAAATAAGATACAAATCTCTAAGAGATTCACTTACGTAAGCAATCGGGGAATTTGTAGTATCCCTCCGCGCAGAGATTGCAATAGTGACCGGCGTAATTAAATCTGCAAGGACAATAACCATCCGTTGCTTCGCAGTGATAACCATCGGTGCCCTGTAAGTGGCACTCGCAAGGTCGGCAAGTGGGATAGCCGAAGTACCCGTAATTGCAAGAGTCGCAGTTCGGCGGGGCATATTCTTTCCGACACTCGCACTTCCCGGTGGAATCGGCGCAATTTCCGGTCGAATAAAAGTAATCGCAGTCGCAAGCTAAACATTCGAAAATAATCGCGAATTAAACGTCATTAATAAATTTTATAATCATCTCAAATCAAGGACTTACGTTGACACACGTCGGTCGCGTTCAGCGGTTTGTCCCGAGGCCTATAAAACCTAGGTTTACAGCGATTGCAATTGATGCCCTCGGTATTATGTTTGCAATTCTGACATATACCACCGCCCTCGTAATTACCGTGAATATCCAGCGACAAGTGTTTTTCGTCCATTTCCGGATCATAGCTGCACTCGTCCGAGTGTCCGAAACAATTGCAGGCTGCAAAATAATTCAATACATATTTAAATAAAAAAGAATCTTAAAAAGAATTTGGAGAAATGTTCAGAATTTGATTGACGGAGGAATAAGAATTAATTTGTATGTTATTATAGAGAAATAATTTTTTAGAACAAATAAAAGCGTGGAATCACATTTTCATTATTCCTATATTGAGAGAGTTCTGTTTATCTATCGGAACGAGAAAGCAAATTATTCTTACGTTCGCATGTGAATTTTTTAGATGCCGTGGACTGCTGCCACTTCTTCTGCTCGAAGCCCTTGCAACAAGTCGCGCACTGAGGCCCGCAAGTGTTGTGCTGGCATCGGCAGACTAGTTTCTTCGGCATATTGGGGTCCTGAATGTCGCAAGTATCCGCATGTCCGTTGCACATGCAGCGACCGCCGATGCTAATATCCTTTATTGAATAAAAGTACTGCAACAGACAAATAATATTTTTAAGAATTAAATTATAAAATATGTATGCGTAACATTTTAATTACGATATAAAATTTTAATTAAATAAATTTAATTAAATAAATTCTAAAATCTCGAAGTTATTTTTGTTCAATGATACAAAAATATATATATGAAAAAATCGAAAGTGAAATATCTTACTCTTCTCGTAACAGTGGGATCCTGACGGACGACGGACATTAGATGACCTAGTAAATTCTTTGTCCTGAGAAAGCGGAAACGGACGTTGGTCGCCCGCGTCCATTCTTGTAGCAAGGTTGAATTGAAATAGTGTTTCGCCGAGGGCCGGTTGTTCAAAATCGAGATTGGAATTTCACCGCCCTCGAGCGGGACAACCTGCGAGAACTCGGTTGTGCAGATCACACTGTCGTCTCGAACGATCGGCTTGTGGCTGTCTACACCAAAATACGTCAAACAATCACTGGCGGAATCCGAAAAGTACTGCCAGGGCGACCAAGTCTTGCCGTAGTCCTTCGACTTTTCTAGGACCCAAAGCCCTGGCCGGGGGGAGTTGCCCATTCGTATGTAAACGTAAGCCACATGGAATTCCTTCCATAAAAAACGAAGAACCCAATTTAAAAAAATTTTATATATTCTAATCAAAATTTTTTCTTCCATTTCCTCGATTTATCCTTTTTTAAATAAATATTATAAATATTAGATATATAATATTTATTTAAAAAAGGATAAATCGAGGAAATGGAAGAAAAAATATACATATATTTATTTATAATACATAATATAACATATATATATATATATATATATATATATATATATATATATATATTTTATAGTTTATAATCTTTTAATTTTTTTCAAAATATCTTACTATTAATTGTTACATTTCACGGAGAAATGCGTCATTCGCTAAATTTATAGTTTTGAATTTTACAATTAGATCTGCTTTGTGAGTTCTCTTATTTCAAACAGAATAATAGGAACCGAGGGTAAAAACTGAAGACTGAATGCCAGATGTATGCCATGCAAAGTTTCGGTGCTACTAAAATCTCAAGTGTGGGCTGACAGATTTGAGAGAGAAAGAAAGAAAGGAAAAAAGAGAAAGAAAATGGAGGATACATAGATAGATAGAGAGAGAGGAAAAAGAAAAAAAATATTTACTTTTTGAGATAATATATACTTAAAAAAATTAGAGAGTGCAGTGGTTTTATAATTATATATTAAAATTAATGAGAAACAAAATATGCTTTTAAAAATCGCTTACGTAAATAATTTAGTAGAGAAAGAAAAAGTGGAGAAAGAGAAGATGGATAAAGAGAGGAGCAGACACGGTAAAACGTCGGTGTAAATGAACCTTTCTAGGAAGATGATTAGCAGACGACAGACTCCGCGTGCGTTGCAGTCACGAACTTAAACTTGTGATAACAGCTAATACATGCACTGCAAAAATTAAGTCGGGTCCAGATACGGTCAACTCTAAATGAAATCTCTCGCTATATATTTGCTAATAAAAATTATACGGAACAAAATCAGATTTATACTTGAAAAAATCAGATTTATACTTACAAAATAGTTTAATACTTATAATTGTTGAAAAATTATGTTCTTACTAATTGTCAATGAAAATTAATCTCTTTATAATACATATAATACATGCATATAATTAGAATAAGAAATTTTAAGAAAAATGTACCCTAATTTTTTAACAAATAAAACGACGAAAATATGATTAAAGATGAAATCGTTGATATTTTCTGTCTTCAAACTTCCCATCATTCTCCGGAAGTGAATCGAAGATAAATCTTCCCACTTGCAGGAAAACGCCTACTCTATATGTGATAGAAATGTTTATGTCGCCGATAAAAGGATCGCGTTTTTCATCATTTCCTGTCACTTCTATGTGAATCACGAATCTTTTCAATACGCTATAAAAACTTTGGCATATATATATAACTCTTGTACATTTTATATAATAGAAGAGTTTTTTAAAATTAAGAGTTGATATAATAGAAGTTTATACCTGTCCAAGATCAATCGTCAGATTCACTTCGTTATACTTCATCCCTCTGGATAAAGGCGGCGATTGCCACCAAGTTTCCATGCCATCAACCGCGTATTCAGGTGGATGTCTTTTCTCAGGATTATCAGGATCACAATAGTCGCATACCTGAAAAAAATGAAATTTACACGCTATATTAAAACAAAAAGAATATCAATTAATCGGATTGAATTTAGAACATATGTATGAATCTCAAATGTAAAGACCTCTTTAGAAAATTTATAATCTATTAAATTTGTGTGCAAAAAATTCAAAACAGAATCTTTCTAATTTTATGTGTGGTGTAATATAGGGAAATTATATTTGTGAAGAAATAAAAACATATATACAAAATGTGCACACATATAGATGTACATATAAGCACACATATGTATCAAGAAACAACACAACAAGATTATAAATAGATTCTTAGCTGAAATTTTTTGTCGCAAATTATAGATTTATAAAATGAACTTAAGGTTAAAATAAAATAAAAATTTTTATTAAAATCAAATCTGTTACACTTTATTGATTTCTTATCGTAGTAGTATATTAAAATATTAAGAATTAAATTAATTAAAATATTTGAATATGAAATATAAAAGTATAAAAAGCAATTTTTAGAAAGAATCGCAAGATAAAATATAGAATAAATAAAGGTTTTTCTTTTCAAAATCTATGTAGATCATCCGTGACATCAGAAAGCCTCTTAATTTTCGAATAAACGATCAAGTGTTATCGAGAGGTCATCCGTATCTTCCGCTTTATCGGACCTTGCGACTTCTTTTTTATTTAGTATAAAGAGGTAGAGAAAAAGTGAGAAAATCATGTCGTACATTGATGTGATCGAAATATTAATCGATCTAGAATCCAAAATTGTTGAATTAATAATTTGATAATTACAATATAAGCTGAAATTGTCAAACTTGACAATTATGCACAATTAATTTTGCGATAATCAAATTGATACACATATAGCATTTATTAATTATGTATATTTATAATATAAATCTATATTCATATGAATATACATTCATAATATATAAATATATATATTTTCTGTTCTGACGATAAAAATTGCCGTTATACTTTCAAAAATGTTACGTGATCCTGTGAGACCCTATCGAGCATTCTTCTAACACAATTATAGATGCTGCGGACTTCTTATTGTTAGCTGAATCTTTCTTACGAAAGCTTTGAAATCGTTCTTTGTCCTGATTTGCCAACAAAAAACTTGTTAATACGCGAGTCTATTAATTTTTGGAACAATCGCGAACGTGACGATTATGCTCGAAGAGATTGCAATTGTAATTCGCAGGATACACAATTTATATAATAATATTTTATCGAGAATACTGTTTTGATAAATACTAGCTTAATGTATTAGCTGTTTTTACTATATAAAAAATATGTAAAATATTGATAAATTTTTGAAAATAGTTTCTAAATTCGTCTTAAGATGCTAGAAGTATAATTTGCATGTTTAATAGAAATATATTATATATTATAAATTTATTAATAATTTTATATGTATATATATATATATATATATATATATTTGTTATTTAAATATTTTAATTTTTAATAAAATAAATTAATAAAGAAAATAATAAAATAAATTATTAAATAAACTACTAATAAAAAAAATTTTTATTAATAAATATTCAACGATGTTATATACAGGGTATCCCAAAACTCATAATCAATCTTTCAAAAACAAATTCCTAGGATTATTTGGAGACGATTTTTCCTCAGCGAAAATGTCAATGAAGATCATCATTTTTTGCATGTTCCCGATTTTTGTCATATATTTCTTTGCAATTAAGCCTCAAATTAAAACTCAACTAAAGTAAACTCTATTTAAAATTAATCGAAGAATGTGGTTTTGTTAATATTTTATTTCTACAAAGCTTAGTTTACAAAAAACCCCTTATTTCCAATCACTTATAATTCGAAAATTATTAGTGCCTCGACATTTTCGTTGAGGAAAAATCGTCTTCAGATGATCCCAGGAATCTGTCTTTGAAAAATTGATTATGAGTTTTGGGACACTCTGTATATCTTTAATTATATTTATTTATCTCTTGTATATATATATCTGTATATATATATATATATATATATATATATATATATATATATGTGTGTGTGTGTGTGTGTGTGTGTGTGTGTATCTATATGCATGTATGTATTCGCCATTCGATTGATAAAAATAATCTTTTATAAACGATTTCATTCATGTTCCTTGTTAAAACGATTATTTCTTATCATAATTCTAAGATGGAGAGACCGAGAAAATATATTTGACAGATAATTATAAATGTTTACACGAGTGTTACACTTTGACGATACATATATATTTCCTATACGAATAAGAAAGAGAAGTAGTTGAGTGAGTGTTGAAGCTGATAAACTGTTGGACTGGTAAGATCTAATGATAATATATATAATTTAGTGCGAATACTGAAGACGGAAAATATATCATGATTTTTCAACGTACAAGAATATTCATTATAATCAACTTTGATTGTGTTAATACAAATTTATAAACCTTAGCAGGTTTAAATGTTAAATTTAAATGCAAGAGAGATAAAAATATGTGGATCGTTTTTTATCTTTATTTCTGAATAAAATTTATTTTTTCTGTAATAATCGATAAATTTATTTTAATATATATATCTAAAAAATGTGTAATTATATAAAATTTATGTAAACCGGAAGATTATAAATAAATAATAATATGTGCAGTTTTTATATAAATTTTTATATATGATATATTATTATAGAAATTATATTAAAAATAGAATCATATATTGTTAAAAAAAAAATATTCTCCACTATATTATTTTCTTTTTTAACTTACCTGACCCTGTATTAGATTAATATCTTCATCTTGATCGGCGTTCGCACCAACAAGCTTACAGTAAAGCTCTGGACCTGTGGAGTCGACGCCGCACGTAGCCGAGGCGATGATGTTTTTGCCTTCAGCCAGGTTGAAGTATGGCGGCGTCAGGATCTCGCCCTTGGACAGCCGGGTGACCAGCAAGAGGCCGGCAAGGATCGCCGGCAAGCGCATCCTGCCAGCGGCGAAAAGAGACACCTCTCCTCTTGAGTTCCTTCAAGAAATCGTTCCGCTCCTTCCTTCTTCTCCTCACTTTCGTCTTCCCTCCACGCACTGCCACTCTTCCTCTCTCTTTGTCTCTCTCCTGCTCTTCACGAGAGAGACTATGATGCCTGCGCGCCTTCTCGATGTCGACTGTCCGGACTAAACCGGAGTTCATCCAGTGCTGTCGACTCGCCGGATGAGAGGAGAGCTTGGTGGGAGTGGAAGAGATCAGTGATCTTCAAGTCGAAGCTCGGGATTCCTTTTAGAAATCCAAAGTAAGTTCGAGTATTCTGAACTGCTTATAATTGATCCTCAAAAATCCGTTACAAATGCTGTTGGATTTTTATTTTAATGTATTATAATTATATATAATAGTTTTAAAGTAACGAAAGTAATAAAAGAAAAACAATAGAAGTTTAAATCTTGTTGCAATTGTTTCTCTACAAAATGCTTTTAGATATGTCTACATATTTTTTAAAGATATCCAAATTATGAAAACTTATATGGTTTATGCATAATCTAATTAGAAATTGTCCAAGAACGCGGCAAACAATTTGTTTATGAAAGAATTTGTTATCATTTTTTCATGTGCAAGATTTAGGGACGTGGAACTTTGAAGATCACTGATTTAGAAGGATAATCCATAAAGATTGAGACCACATGGCATCAGACACACATATACTCTCACATATAGAATACAATATTCTTTATCATTTTTTTTCGGCATTATCTTGCAACTCAAACTGATTCCTAAAGGCAAAATAAATTGTTTTGTGAATAGAAAACATATTTTTTCGTTGATATTTGATTTTTAAATTGTGCTTTTCATATAATGCATGTAATATTTATATTTTTAAGTTTTTAGAAACATATATATATATATAAATAACACAGGGTATTTGATAAAGATTGAACCAACGTTTGGATAAGGTGCAACAAATTAAATAGATACGTCCTTTACCATTTTGCAATTTTTACAATAATTATTGGAATATTAATTAAAAGGGACTGGCAAATGAACACCTGTTTAGCTAGATCATAGGATGTGTTCTCTAGGTATGTCAGTGATGAGTGTTACATGGCAACGAAAAAGTTTTATCGTGTCTTATCTGAATCTTGTCTTTTCGAACGTTGCCATGCGATATTCGCTATTGATGGCTAGATCACACATCGCATGGTCTAGCTTTTGCGAAATGGATTTGCCAATCCTTTTTTAATTAATATTTTAATAATTATTGCAAAAGTTTCAAAATGGTAAAAAAAGAAAAATTTTTTATTTAATTTATCGTGCTCTATCCGCTCACGAGCATTGATCAAATCTTTATCAAATACCTTGTATTATATATATATATATATATATATATATATATATATATATATATATAATGTTTGATAAATGCATGTTAATATTTCAGGGGGTTAATCTACTAAAACAAGTAAAAAATGTCATATCAATATATATCCAATATAGCTTAATTTTCGAGTTATGGATGATTAAAGAAAATGTTCGAAATGTCCGCCTTCTGCCTCAACACACGCTACTGCACGTTGTAATATTGAATTCCAGTGGAAAATACAAGGCATTCTTCGAATAATCTCAAATCTATTTTGTAAATCGTGCACATTATTCACTTGAGTTGCACACAATAATTTTTAAATGGCCTTAAAGGTAAAAGTCTAATGGGTTAATTAGATAAGGTCAAAATTGTCTAAAACGTGCAATAGCGTTTGTTGAGGCAGAAGGCCAGCACTTCGGACATTTTTTTAAATCATCCATACAGACGTTCATGTAATATTTTTTACTTGTTTAAGATTAATTTCCTAAAGTATTAACATGCATTTATGAAACATCTTTTATAATCAATATATGTTAATAATAAAATTCTCTGTTATTAACTTTTATTATAAACGTTTTGATTGTATATTTTTTACTTTTCTCTATTTAAATATTGTAAAATTTGGGGCAAAAAATATAAATTGACATATGTAAGGGGCAACATAATTTCTATGTTTATTATCAACAATAAAATAGGATATATATCTCTCTTGATTATTCTTAACAAATAAAATTCACATGTAAATATAAAATTACTTACATGCAAATCATGTAAATCATCAATTTCTCATGGAATATACTTGCAATTAAATTATTTATATAATTTTCGTTTAATCTTGTTTCGGACGACTTCTGTAATAAAGGGCAGAGAACATGATGCTTGAGCTTAACAACACTGAGAGGATAAAGTTTCCCAGTAATAGTACATCGGCCGAATCCATCCATATCGTGAACACCCTCGCTGAAATACAACGTTACTTATATTTGATTCATTTCCACAAATTATACTGCAAGCACAAAACGGGGAACTTACTCAAGTTCGTGAAGGCGGAGATAAACCAGGTGAGAGGCGACACCGACTCTGCGTTTCTAGCGCGAAGTATGGACAATAATTGAACGATCTTACTGGAAGCGGAGATCGGAGTACACATCGGCTGAAAATTATTTTTTAAAATTATATTTTTTAGAATAATAAAATGCATTTTTTATTTAGAATAACAATTTAAAGTATTTATATATTTGCAAGAAAGAAAATTATTTGCGATGTAATATTTAATTTATCGTACACTAACCGCTAGAAATGTAAGTACGATTTTCGGAGCAATTTCCAACAGCAAACAAGCGCTCAGCATAAAATATATAACAGCACATAAAAATGACCAAACGTTGAGTCTATTTAAATATTTCAATACGAGGAATATCAGTATATATTCCTGCACTAATATTATCGGATACTCTAGGTACGATAGTACCGAGTATCCATTCGTGTAATTGTAACTAGTCATCACAGTGTAACTGTAAAAAACAAAGAATAACATTGATCATTATTTGTGAAAAACGAGAAATTTTGCAGATTGTTGCGTAAAATTACCTCGTTAATTCTAAGAATAATCCTAGGGTAGATATTTCGTCGGCTGATTTCACGGAAAGCAGTTTTAATATCTGCGGAATTTTCAATACGAAGCACATGCCTATCGTTATCAAGCTCAACAAGTCCGCAAATTGTTGCAACAATTCCATTTTCGCGCCTTTTTAACTATAACAGTTTTAAAAATTAATCTTTGATAATTTCGGCGTATCTTATTAATTCTTACGCGATCGGCGGATTACAATTATTATATAATACTCGTATATATTAATATTTTATCTAATCTTTTTATATAAATAAGCCGGTAACTGAGCGCACATTTAAGTTTTTTAGCGAAACATACGTTTACGAGAAAATCCGTGCGAAACTGTCATTCATCTGCCACTTATTTATATTACAAGAATCACAATTTACGCCAAAAGAGAAGAAGCTACAAAAATAGATCGCATTCATGAGTTACAAGAAACATCTTATGCCGATGTTAATTCTCCGTCGCGATAATCGCAGATTATAGAGTATACTCCTTCGAATGATATCGCGATGAACTATGATCCAATGCTTGCATTTTTATGTTATATATTACCTTTTTATCGCTGATTGTTTCGAAAGTAAGCGCGCGCGCGCGCGCGCGTTTTTCCACTCGGTCCGCTCGTCGCGTTGTTTGACACCTGTCTATTCTCGAATACAGTGACAGCTCGTCATTCTACTCTACTCGATCACTTGTACAATCAATGTACAATTAAGTATGTGTAAAGCATCGTAACGAATCGCGAACTGCCGGAGTATTCCTCGACTCGTGTTCCGTGTGTCATCAAGGCCGTCCTCTCTCCACAGACTTTTCGCTATCACCCCTTACTTTACAATCATCTTATTATTACGCTCAGCTGTACAGTAGCTCTCTCCCTCTCGCGTTACTCATGAACACTTGAAAGATTGAGATTACTGGAGCAACTGTCGCTTGTACGATACATTAATGTTACAGATTACTACATTATCAACGATCTATCATGGATACCGACAGCAGAATTCTATTTTTTCGATTGATCCGGATTTTAACATGAAATACACATAACTCTCTTTCTCTCTCTGACAATGTACGCTGCAAAATTTCGATGGGTACTTTCAGATTCACGCATGATGCACATGACTAACAGAAAATGTATAGTTTATGTCACGCATATTATACATCTTCTGTCACTTCATGCAAATCATGCGTGAATTGGAAAGTACGGGATCTCGTGTCGTGTCGATGATATACGTTTAACTATCACTTTATATAAATTACAATAAGTTTCTCCTATTATTCTAGATTTTTTTTATAGAGAGGCCTTTTTTTATAAAATGCACATGATAAAAATTTTGATCTTACTACTGTGGTTTCTGAATAAATTAATATTCATGAAAATATATACTTATATTTTATCACTTTTTCGTTTTATGAACGGTTGCATAATCATGCAATGAATAGAATAATAAAAAATAATAGTAATAATGAAAATAAATTCTAATATTTCTAATGGTAAATTTATGCTGAAATTATTTGTCAATAATACAAGCGATGATAAGAAATGAAATTTGAAATCATTAAAATTGAATTTTATTCGGTCAAAAATTTCATGAGTATGCACTGCAATTTCATGATTATGCAGTAAGGTAGATTATGTTTAATCGAATAGACCGAAGCCCATATCGTCGTCTTCCGACTCGGATTCCTCCTTCTTTTCTTCTTTCTTTTCTGCGGCAGTAGCATCAGCAGCTGCGGCTGCTGGAGCCGCTACAGCGGTGGCGGCAGCAGCGAATTTGCTCGGATCCTACAAATAAGCAATTCCAATGTTCTTAATATAAGCAATTAGTCATACACAAAAAAATATTACATTATGTTTATTATATTCAGGCAGCTTTCACGCGATATCTCAACCGTGATCTTGACGTATCAGTGGGTTCAACTATTTCTAGTTCTGATACGTGGACCAAGATCTTCAGACGCGTCATGTTTTCATCATTTTATTCATATATGAGAAATTAACAAAAGTAAGATATAATAATGTATATATGAAATTATACCTTGATGTATTCCTTGATAGTAGCAGCTTCTGGGAATTCGACTTCAGTAACAGCAGCAATAGCCAACAGGTTTTTGAAGCCATTTGCAATACTATGCGGTGCACTGGCAACCGTAGGATAACCAATCGACAAACAAACTGAAGCTAAATTTGCAACTCCAGCCATGAATTTTTCACGAAGGTCTTCAGGCTTGATGTCTAAAATCTCAGGTGCAAAGATGGTACCAGAGTCATAAACCTGTTCGACCAATAGTCCATAAGAGAAAGGAGAAATGTTCAACATGTTCAAGAGAGTAGCTTCAGAAGCTCCCACTTTGTCACCAGGTTTGAGGATGTGTACATCATTCTAAAATTTGATATCACATTGTTATATTAGTGAGATTTATGAAATAGTAAAATTCAAGAATTAAATCTAATAGAAAATTTCTCAACAAAGTACTTACTATAATTTCAATGGTACCCTTGGAAATTTTAGTCGGTATACTCAATGCTTGGAAGAAAGAAGTCTTCTCAGGACCAAGTCCTGTATTTTGGGCTGGAATGATGACACTTAAGGGTGCAATGGCTCCTGCTCTGGCAGGAGCGCGTACTTTATTTTCCAACAACTTGTCCCTTACTTCGATCAAGTCTCCTCGAGTGAAGACAAATCCAACATTACCACGAATATGAGGTAATAACTTCTCTAGTGCTGCGTTACGTTCTATATGACCACGAATTGCTTTTCTCATCATAGTATTTTTGCCCATCAGTACCACTGCATTTCCACGCAATGACATGCGGATTTGTTGCATTTGCTTCGAGCCGACATTGTCCGCGCCCACAATGAAGCACTTGGGATAATCATCTAACAGTTGCTATATTTATAAAAAAAAAGATTATTATAATATATTTTATATATATATGTACTTTTATATTTTGTTATATATAATTCAGACTGTGTTTTCACACGATATTTCAACCATGATCTTGACGCATTAGTGGGTTCAGCTATTTCTAGCTCTAACACGTGGACCAAGATCTTCAGACATATAATATTTTCATCATTAATTTAAAAATAAATAATTGGAATATGATTTTATATATATATATATAACAAAAAGCAATGTTATAAATTTCATTAAGTTTACATATTGCATGAAACTACCTATCAGAAATACAAAATTATCTCATTTTTATGTACTTTTAAAATAATTTCTTATATATATTTTTTATATAACTTTATATTTTTGGTATTAAATACAAGATTAAAATATAATGAAATAATGCACGCAAAAATACTTACAACAAGTTTAGTGAAGTAATTCGACTTCCATGTTGCTTTGTCCTCCCTACCCATCGTGAAATGTGTGCAGGGATACCTCGTAGGAATTTAAGGACTAAAAATTATTTAAAATGAAAGGAATTATATTAATGTGTAAAGAAAGCGACGAAAACTAAGAATATTAATATTTAGTTCAGAGGCTGGTAATAATCGTGCATAAAATACGAGGTTCCACACTCTGCTCAAGCAGTGATGGGACCCCTCGAATTTTCAAGAATAGTTGATTGTCATCACTTTCACATATATTTAAATAAAGGATATAGAAATGACTTGAAATCCTCTAAATTTTAACAAATAGTAAGAAGCAAACAAATTTCTAAAGATTCAAAACCACATGGTTTCATTAACCTAACAACCGATATATAACTGTTTAAATATTTAATATATATTTTTCTCTACATAAAATTATTTCTACGTAGATTGATACATATAAATGCAACATCTTTAATGATTCTAAAATAAATAATATAAAATGTATAAATTCTATAAGATTGCAGAAATGATATCGCTTGCTCGCTACATACCTCAGCAAAGTGAAATACCGCAATGAAGGAGGAAACGGAAATTCAGAATAAGTTACACATGGCCGAACTTAAAGCTATTACACACAAGATATGTCGACGTACGACATAAAGCGATGCGATATGTCCCGATTTACAATAGATAATTTAAGCCCTTGAGTATTCTCTTTATACTTGACTGTGATTGGTCAATTTCTTAAAGCTTGAGGCTTAAATTGCCTAAATTAGAGAACCTCTAGGAGAGAGAATGGACAACTGATCAAGCTTTTTCATGATTGGCTGGCAGAAAATGTATCAATTTTAGCTATTGCGACGCCAATGCAAAATATGATACACACAAATAAGTTAATATATGTGTGTCATGTGTGTCCTATTTGTGTGTCATCATATTTTGCATTGGCGTCGCAATAGCTAAAATTGATACATTTTCTGCCAGCCAATCATGAAAAAGCTTGATCACATGTCACATGATCAGTTGTCCATTCTCTCTCCTAGAGGTTCTCTAGCCTAAATTGTAGACCTGGCCAATCAATCGATTTACAACTTGTCTAGAAGCAAAAAGCTGATTGGCTTGTGCCTTTTGTCGCGCATGATGTGTCTTGTGCAAGAGCATGTGAAAGTTTTATTTTTGTAAAAGATATCCGTCTACGTATTTTTTATATATCTATGATGTAAAAAAAATATTTCACGCGATTGTTTAAGGCACACAAAAGTTTGTAGATAAAATATTATAGTAATAAAAAAAGATTCGTGATACAAATATTGTTTTAATTGTTGTATATACTTTTAATTTGGCTGCGTTCCAATATTCACTGCCAGTATTGAAAATCTAGAGTTTACGTGACGTACATACGAGAGCGTCCCGTTTGACCACAGCCAATTATATCAACCTGTGCCTAGGGTAACCAGCAATGATTAACCAATCAGAAAGTCCTATTTTGAATTGGCAAATTGGCGATGTGGTCAATCGGGTGTCATACATACACTATAGTTTTTCAGTACTGGCAGTGAATATTGGAACGCAGCCAAATTAAAAGTATATACAACAATTAAAACAATTTTAAGCAAATTTATCTTTAGAATAAAAATGAAGTATTAAAAAATAAGATTATATTATTAAATAAGATTATATGAAGAATTTGAAGTTTTTTTATAATGTGACCTTTGTTATTACTGATTGGCTGATGTCAAAGGGACATGATCGATCGGGTGTCGCGCGCATCACATAAATGAGATTTCATTCGCGATAGAGATATGTCATTATATAACGCCAACAAAATGGCCTGATCGATATATAAAAAAAAAAAAAGATAATTTGCAAAATTATGCTAATAATGATCTAATCGATTGTATGAAATCATTTGAGCGAAAAATATGTATGTATATACATTGTATATGTGGAAATATTTTTTAGCATTTATTCCACAGATAGCTTTTTTTTAGATATTTTAACAAGCTCAATTACGAAAAATTAACACATTTTAAGAGGAAATAAAAACTGTAAAAACAAGAAAATTTTTTCTTAAACAGAATTTATCTTGCAAACTTACAAATTTTCCAATTTTTTTGGATTTTAGAAAGTAATTTTGAATTTTTTGTATATTAGGATCATTTAAAAACAATTGTTTATTCAAGATTAATTTTTATTACATTATGATGCTCTATCATATATAGAAAAAAAAAAACATCTCTCAAAGAGAGTTCTACACAAGACACTCTCGCTGTATAATATTAATTATATACTATGCATACAACATTTATGTCACAAAATTCAAGTTCTATGACTAATGTAATTTTTGTTACAATTCATCACTAATGAATGTAGAACAGTTTTAAATAGAAAAATAAATTAAATTAAATTTTGATCATGGATTATTTGATTGTTATGTACAATTTTCACAGTATTGTAATATATATATATATATATATATATATATATATATAATGGTAATATATAAATATATATATGTATATATATATATATATATATATATATATATATTGGTCTTTTTTCTAAGCTATGTGATTCTAAAGATGTATATATCAATGTTATTATTTCTTTATTGTATTACCACAATGCCATGTGTGTGTATGAATGCTAATTTATATTATTCTCATCATAAAAAAACATCCGTATATTATACATATATTATATAAATCATTTTTCAATAATAAGATTAGGATCGAAATAGACACAATTATTTTCAAGCCAAACTTTTAGATACTATAATTATAATAGACGATTAATAAAAATTAATATGAAAAAAAGATGATAAATAAAGAAATAATTATTCAAGTTACGTCTCGATATAATGAATCGATGATCGATAATATAAATTACATATGAGGATGCCATTAAGTGACTCTCTGTCTTGCAAAAATATAAATTGCAAGTCAAATTATATTGCAGGTTGTGTCAAAATATTGTATGTACTATACCGGCTGCTCATTTTCCGGTAAGTCTAAAATCTCCCCGACGAATTCCGCTACATTTGTGTCCTTCTGAGCATATTCCTTAATAAAGTCAAGTTCTAATAATTGACTGTAATTTGGACGGGCAGTGTAATTTTTCATTAGACTAAAAACAAAAAGGATTTTATATGAAAGTATCCATACGTTATTTAAAAGTAATAAAAAATAATCCTATTATGCCATTATTTACCACTTATTGATAAATTCCTCGAACGAAGGAGAGAATTTGCCAGCAGGTAATTTTGGAGCATCATCTTTTACCACTTGTTTCAGTTGCTCGAACGGTGTGCCCCATGACTCGTATGGAAATTTACCAGTGGCTAATTCAACAAGAGAAATCCCTAATGACCAGACATCGGATCTGATGTCATATTGCGATGGGTTACCCGACGGGTCTATCCTTTCTGGCTATAAAAAAGATAATGGTGGAGGATGTATTGAGAGAAATACTGATGGAATCTTTTGGAAGATTAAAATCCTATAGCTACGTACAGCCATATATGGTTTACATCCAGCATCAATAGTCTTGGCAACTGAGTCTACGAGGTAACCAGATATACCAAAATCGCAAATTTTTACTTCTCCTTTCCGATTAATTAGAATATTGCTAGGCTTAACATCTCTATGAATTACCCGTAATTGTGAATAGAGGTAATGTAATGCGCTTACTACCTGCAAGTATTAATACAAGAATATATATAGTTTATATATTAAAAAGTTTAAAATAGAAATTAAAATATGGACTAAAAAAAATTGATTTGTTATTCTGCAATATTACTGAATGTTTAACTGATTAGTATATATACCGCAAAAGCCACTTTTCCTAAAATATCTTCAGGAATGGCACGACCATGTTTATATACTTTTGTATAAAATTTGTCAAGGCTCATATCCATCACTTCCATGCATATCCATACATCTCCCTCTCGGAATAAGGCTCCATAAAATTGTACTGTATAGGAACATGCTGAGCTACGCATGGAAATGTCTAAATCCATGAGTAGACGCTTTTGTTCTTGTGTATTAACAGTTGCAGTTATTCTCTGTAAAAAAAATATCAATTGTTAAAAAGATATCCTCTCTTTTGAAACAACTATATTGCTTCTAGATGCTCTATAAAAACTACTATTATAATTATAATATTACCTTGACAGCCATAATTGTACCACTCTGTTTGTGTCGCATTTTATCAACAATTCCATATGCGCCACGACCAAGAACACATAGAGTTTCTAAATCATCAGCTTCTACAACAAACGTTTTTTCGTCTATTGTAATAGTAGTCCGTTTGTCTAAATTCCTTGGTGGTGTCCTAGAAAAACGACAAATTCGCAAGATATAAATAAAAAGTATCTTTGTTTCTCGAAATACAGTGTGTATATAAAATGAGATGTTACTTTACGAACATTATATATATTTTTTTAACTTTTTACAAATGTAACAAATTCAAAAAGTTATCTAGTATATAAAACAGACACGGTAACACTATTTGCTGCAAAAGTATCATCACAGTTTTACGTACACTGGTGCGGGCGCTTCATCGGAGACCTGCAGTTTCAGATTACGTTTTCCACGACGTACAGCCATGGTGTCGGGCTGTGATCGATGAAAGACGTCCGCGCGAATTTGCCAGTATTCCAGAGGAAAGTCAAAAACAATTCATGGCCGTTGAAGGGCGCAGCGCATACGCGATCTGCAAAAGATAAGAGGAACTTGACAATCGGAGTTCGATCCGGGGATGAACGGAGTTCGTGCGTCCCATGTCTAGGTTATTCCGCGGAGGAGCTTGCACGCGACATTGAAGCATTGTCCTCGCGTCGTCGCGAGGAGACGTATAACATCAAGTTCGGGTCTACGTACTCTGTGAAAAACATCACGCTCCGCCTCGACAGAATCGCTGCGCGAGAGATCTTCGTGTTCCTGCCACAGGACACTCCGCGCTTGCCCATATATGAAGTTTTCAACAAACTTAAACTACACCGCCCCTGAAGTTGGCCGCGCGAAAACCGCACAGTTTTGCAACGGTAATTCCGTTAAATTCAAAAATCGCGCAAACAACGTCCGCGATATGATTAGCATTTTTCATTCATAAAGATCCGAGTTTATTTCTAAAAATGATATAAATAATCTCGAAAGACAGAATGTAAAAAACGAATGCGAAAAAGCAGATGAAAAATATTTCATTCTACAATCTATGTGCGATCCGATAATTCTAGGAAATTTTTTTTTATATGTAACTAGTACTGTTTTTTGGGAGCTTTCCAGTGAGAAAAATACATTTGTTTTTTGAAATACAAATCATGTGTATAAAATAGGACATTATTTTTTAAACATTTTTTTTTCAACTTTTAATAAATATTACATAATGATAGTATATATATGTATATAATGTACTTATAAATGTAATATCTTGAAGCAGCAAGATTGAATTTGATTAATCAGAAAAAAAATTTTTTTCCTTTTCAATCAAATTTCAATCTTTAATCTCTTCAATTTTTAATGTGTAGTTTCTAATATTGGCTTAATGAAATTATTTATATTGATATATCCGACTTCAATAAATGGAAATCCAAGAAGGAAATAATATACATAATCATAAACTTAATAAAGAATTTTCCACTTGTCATCTTATTACTGGATGAAAAAGAAGAAAAATACAAAAGGAAGCACAAAGTAAAACTTGATGCACAAATAGATAATTGATATAGTAACGAAATTCCCCTTATTACTAGAATTTAACTTTTTATCAATTCTAATTACAAAGAATGTATAACTTTTTCGCGAGTTATATATCTCATTAATAATTTATATCTTTTTAAATAGCTTATATATTAATTTATTTTCAGTTAAGATGTAAATTGACACAGAAAGTGTTACACAAATAAAAAATTACCGCTGATATGAGCATTTCAAAATAATGTTTATTTATCAAGGATAATATGTATTATCATGAATTAACAAATATCTTATTTGAAATATTTTTATATATTATAGACCATATTTAGAAAAACATTCTATATAAAAATCATTCACATTTTATAGCAAAAATACAAATAAATGTGCATAATGCAATAATGTAAATCAATAATATTACATTGTATTAATTATCAATATTCTAAATATGGCCATCATAATTTTTATAAACATCTATTTCTATAAAAATATTTCGAATTGAACAAATCTCAATCATCAAAATTTAGATTTCACCGTTCAACAGTTTTTTATCAAACAAAAATTCTCCCAATTGTCCGTGTGTTTGCATCATTTTTCCTAAAGTTGAGAGTTTGCCGGCGAGATCACGTTGTCCCTTATGTTGCTCCTCCAAGAAGTCAGTAATGAGGTAGTCCACCAACTAAAAAAAAATCACGATATATCAATAATGAATATTATTTTTCTTATAAAATCAATTTTCTGCTTTGTTCACAATACTCACGTGATAATCATTGAAAGAAGATGTCTCCGTTTCTTTTGGATTCTCGCAAGTTATGATTATGTTACGAATGCTACGTGTAACTTCAGCTTCTAATTTCAAAGCATCACTGAGAGCTTCTTCTGCACTGAGCCACTCTTGACGAATATTTGTATCATTGTTATTTAAAATCTATAATATATTATTTATATATATTAATTAAAATCTATTTTATCTAAAATTTATCTCTTTATAATTTACATATAATTGTCTTAAAATGTGCAATGGCCACAAAAAAATACCCACCACAGGAAACTTGAGGAGTTTACTAACATCATTTGTAAGTTGCCCACGCATCAGCAAATATTCAATGATTTTTATTGCATGTTCCCTCTCTTCGCTTGCACTTTCAAAAAAGAATTTGCTAAAACCTGGGCGATTTATAGTATCTCGTGCAAAGTGAGCGCCCTAACAAGAAAATATTAAATATATATGTAATATAAATTATTTTTATTAATTTAATAAGTCATAATAGTTATATGTCAGATTAAAATATATAAATAAATCAGAATTTATGTACCATTGCGAGATATTTCATGGCAGCTGCGATTTCGGTTTTGACTTGAGATTCCATGACTTTTACGCATGGATCAACGATATCTATCCATGATGTTGGTACATTGGCAGGTTTAAGTGTACCTAAAAAGGAATAGAGTAAAAATTTTGATTAATGATTATACAATAAAAGTTTATAACAATTATTGCTTCTGATAAAATTTCCGTTATATTGTGTAATAATCAATTTTCAATAGCAAATTATTATTATTAATTATTTTATCGATATATTATCAGAAAATGAAATACTTTATCAGTTTGATTGATCATTGTAATGTCGATAGCATCTTTTCCTGCATAGATAAGATATTATTTAACTAATTGTAAGATAAAAGGCAAATCTGTTATAGGAGTAAACATTTTTGCTACATGTGATTTAATTATATAATTATGTATGATTATGTATAAATGTAAATTGCTTTGAGTCATTAATTGTTACTAAAATGGTTACATTAATATATCTATATTTTAATAGATATTTTTAAAAAATTAACTGTTAATAAAATATTATTTTACATGATGTGAAATTGATGTGAGATATTAGTATATGCATAAATAAATGTGTATTTATATTATGAATTAAATCTTTTTTATATACAATTATATTATAATAGAATATGTATGAATATATATGATAATGAATCAAGAGTAACAATTACTAATCAAAAACAATTTATTGAATTTAATGAATAAAAAAATTGTAAAAATGGAAAGAATATTGTCAATATAATATACGTGTCATTATATAACTTTTCATTAAAATTATCTTTATACAAAACAAGATAATTAGTGATGACGAGATTTAATTTATCACATATCATACATGTATGACAAGTATTAATTATATTTGTTTGACATTTTTTACTATTACAATCTATAAATAAACATCTTTTCCAAATGATTGATGGCACTGCAATATGATATTTTTAAATTAAATTTTACATTTTACGTATACAAATGTTATATACATATATATATATATATATATATATATATATATATATATTATTTGTAAAAATTATAAATTTATTATATTATATAAGAAAATTAAAAATTACATCAATTATACAAAAAACACAAACAAAAATATTTTATTTTTTCCCTTGTATATATAAAATAATAGATTAAACTTCATTTAAATAAATATATTGTAAAATAAAATAAAAAGAATATTATTTTATTCTCTCTTTTACTTTTTTATATAAACTTTCATAGAAAATCAATTGTTTGTTCATATTAGCTTTAACAAGTTCCACATAATATTTGAAATAATCGCGTATGCATATTGATATGAACCAGGGAACAAAGCTCAGATAACTGCGTACTAAAGTGACCATACAGTCACGTCCTTATCATATACTGATAACGGCAATGATGTTGATTTCCTGATCTTTTCTGGCCATTTAGCTCGATCCACGTCTCTATTTTGTAAAATGATAAATACTGAATCAGGTCATATATATAGATATAAAAATAGACTTGATAAAATTGTGCAATCTGGATGTAAAAACAGTGTAGATATAAGTAATATTGGAAATTATGTTGAGATATACGTTAAAGGCATGCGTCAAAAAAGAGCAATTAACTTGTTATTGACTTTAAAAATAGATACAACTGCAAGAGGGATTATATTAATTATTAAGATATATCTTCATTCTGTAATTTACTGCAAAAACACTTGGAAAAAAATTGTTAACTATCATAATTAAATACATTTATATACATTTATATATTGTCCCTGCAATTAAGCTTTGGTAATTTTAAATACGACACATCAGCATTGTGCAATTTAACATACAGTTAGTTTATGATGTATATGCGTTATAGATATTTCATCACTTGCCCAGTTTATTGCGCAAGGCTTTTAAAGTAACAAACATCATCGATGATCATGAATCAGAAAGGGACAAAGATTGTCCTTGAAATTGTGATAGTTATTTTTTATCAATTTTTCTGCTAATTCTAATAAGAATATGCATGACTCATTAATAACATGTACTTAATAAGGCCATCTAAAATTGCAACATTAACATTTTATAACATATACAAAGATAAGAGCTTTAGCGAATAATATTGTCTTGAAATTGAAACAGTTTCAATAAACATTCAGAAATGGAAACAAACATTTCAATAAACATTGAAATATTTGCACTGATCAAATTATTGTGGAAGATTTCAATTTTCCATTACAGTACTCGTATTTGTATAAAATATTTATTAGTAATATTTATTACGGAGACGAACGACGCAGATTCCTTTTACTTTTAATCTAAATGCGAAGATAGAGACAAAGAGTCTTGATATGAGAAACAAACATTCGTAACAATCTCTGATCTATTGAAAGAGCTTGGATAAGGTTGTTCCATCAAAACAAACCATCATGTACATATCACGCTTACTTTACTTTATGCGTAGTCATTCTATTATTCTGTGAAACAAACAAGGAGAATGTTTCATGCAAACTCATAATATTCCTTCCTTTTATATCTCAATTCGAAATAACGTTTCGTTGCAGAAATAACGAAAGATCACAATAGTAATTTAATCGAACGAAAATTATTTTCCATATCGGAGAGGCGGAGAAAAGATATGGAACAGCGTCGAATGTCAACGTTCTCAAACATGACGTCATAATGTTTCTACGCAATACCGCGTGTCCAGAAATTTAACGTAATTTATTCTTTTTAGTTAAACTTTTCGTTCTGCCTTTTGTTTCCCTTCGAATTTCTAAACATATATCTACCTTATACTAAACTATTCCGTTCTGATTCAGTTAAAAAGAACAAACTTCGTGTTATAGAAGAGAGAAAAGAAAGAATAAAGAAAAAGAGAGAGAGAGAGAGAGAGAGAAAATATATATAAAAGAAAATCATATATAATCTTGCATAAATTATATATTTGTATTTATAAATTGATATCCGTAATATCTCGTCCGATGGACGGAAATCCAAGAAGAAAATAAAATAGCAACTTACACTTGAGTCCATTTCCCATCGTTCCGCCGACGCAGGCCAGGGCGACAAGGAAGACGCAAAACAGCTTCATGGTTCGATTGTGAAATCGAGCGAAGAGGTTATGTGACGAATTTCGGAAAAGCGAAAATAACGTCGAAAAGTCGAGCTGGATGGATGAATACGCTGATGGCTCGTCCGCCTCGTTCAGAAGCAACCTTTATACGCACTGGTATAGAAGGCTGCTTTCGGAGCTTTTAGATAAGAAAGTACGGAGACTGAACGCTTCTTACGCAGTCATCGATCACCTAACAATGTCTCATGGACGCGCGATATTCGCACTTTAACCGCTAGGATGGGGTGAAGTGGGGCGGAGAGGAGTAGAAGACCCTTGGAATCTCTCCCTCTCACTTTCCCACCACCCGTCTCGCCTGTCAAACGCGCGGCGCGCGCAGCTGCTGCGCCTGCGCCGGTGCCGCTCTACCCCTCCTCCTATCAGCTGACTATGACCGAGTGAAAAGCGCTGTGCTACGCTGTGTAACGTTCATTGTTGGGATAACGTCGAAGCGAGAGTATTCACGTTACTTCCCATCAGCCGTTGCGGACCGATCTTGACGAGAGAGAGTGAGAGAGAGAAAAATTATTCCAGAGAATCTACTTTGATAATACTACTTCCTCGCACGTACGTAAATAAAAAAATATCATATCGCCCGCGAGGGCGTTTTTTTGATCTTTGTGCATGAGTCATAGATACTACGCACTTTGTTAAGTACCGTAAAGTTCGTGGGTCGAGCGATTATGCGCATAAAATACGTAGTTCTTCGAAAAAATCGTTGACTGTTATCTTGCGATCAATCTTTGAGTCATCTCGAATTCGATTGCGCTACTTTTCGAGTTTCTTTCATTTGCGTCTGACAGGATTATGATCAGGATTATATACGCATTAGATTTATACGTTTTAGCTAAATTTTTGGCGTTTCTTGTTATTCCTTTCTTTTAAACTTATATATTTATCTTATTTTATATTATTCTAGTTCAGAAAAAAGAACAAATCTATCGTGCATTTGTTTTTTTTTTCTTTCGACTTCAAAACATCGTCGTAAATAAAAACTTTTATTATCTTATTTATATACTATTTATTACCGTATTTATGTAATCGGTAGATACTTTTTATAGGGCGAGATAAGTTCGAAGCAACAAAAGTTAATTGTAATATTCTTAAAATTGAAAATTTTTTTATTGATTCTTAATATCTACGCGAGATATGTAGGCTAATCTATAGCTAATTTAGGAACATGAAACATTTTATTAAATCTGTATGAGTGTTCATTGATATTTATTTTTGTAAATTTTAGCAAAGATGTTGTTCTTGGGAATCTTTTCTGTCCTTCTGCTGACTGTTTCTGCAGAATTCTGTTACAGTGATGTTGAGAATGCTTGCAGCACTAATCCTAAAAGTATGTGGAGATACTACCATTAATTCTTCACAAAAATTTAATAATATTAAAATTAAGAATATTAAAAAGATGTAATAATTTTAAAAAGCTATGTAATTTTGAATGGGATCATTTTATCGCTTCTATAACTTTCTGATGTAAAAATGTATGATTATATATATATATATAACAATTGACTATATTCTATTCTATAAAAAATTGACTATTCTAATTCAATGAAATTGTGTTTATATAGTTTTAAGAAAAATACATTCTTTTTGATACTTTTAGGTGGTGGATTAACATTAAACTGTAATGCTCAATATGGAGCTATTGATACGCTTCAGGCTGACTTGCAATCATTTGTAAATGCTAATATCGAAACAAGTTTTGAATTTCTGCTGATGTCTACACATTTTGGCAATTATGAAGCGAGTCGAGACGGATTTAAGGGACTGTATCGCAAACTTTCAGATCAATCATGGGCAGACGCGATAGATTTAATCAAATACATTACAAGACGTGGTGGAAAGATGGACCTCAATCAGCTTCCACGCTTTAAGAAATCTGTAAATATATATCTGTTTGTTTTCACTCGTTTTGTTCTTGTAGGAAAAAGAAAGAAGACATTATTGATATTATCATTGTTTACAGGTCAAGGACAGTAAAATTTTGGAACTGACCGAAATGAATAGTCTGGCTAAAGCGCTCGATAGCGAGAAGCAACTCGCCAAAGAAGCGTTACGTATCCATAATCAAGCGCAACATCATACCTCGCAAGATGCAGATGTCGCTCATTACATCGAAGACCATTTCACGGAATCATTGTCCGAACGTGTGAGAGACCTCGCGGGCTATTCAAACGACTTTAAGAATTTGTTAAGTGAGCGTGATGCATCAGTCTCTGTATTTTTGTTTGACGAATATCTTAAAAAAACTTTGTAAAAAAACAATAATTGTATACGGGTACAATTTATAACACATATATACATTATGTTTCAATTATATTATTATTGTTACTGTATTTTATCTTTATTTTCATTCTCTAAAGATCTTTTCTATGTAAAATACAAGAAATAAACGCATATAGAAATTTATTTCTTATACTCTGTGTGTATACCATAATAATAGAATAACGAACATATCTACACTCATACTTTTCTTCTCTCGTTTCCTTTTTTAAGTGGTTTATGATCGATAATACCAATACGGAACTATTTAAATCAATATGCTAATAATCGCATTTGTAACAAAGCAAAACTTATCATAGACTTACGTGCATTTATCCTCAATAGATATATCTAATCATATCGCTCATAGTACAAAGTACAGGCACAGTGAACGCATATTTTTAAAATTAATTATACGAATACTATATATTTTTAAAATGTACTCAATGATTAAGATAAGATACTACATGCATTATAATCTCGAAACATGTAACAGAATTGCAACATTGGCTCTAGTATGCTATAGTCGGGAAAAAATTCATTGATAGATATCAGTATAGATATTGTAAATAAAAAAAATTGTATATATATATATATATATATATATTTATTTATTTACAACATTTACACTGTTGTTCACCAATGTGTGTGTGTGTATATATATATATATATATATATATATATATATATATATATATGCGCAATTATTAGGGAAGACGTTTTCTGCCAAGGACAGAATATTAAAAATATTCACTTATCACACATAATCGAAAAAATTGACACTTATTAATTGAGCATTATTTATCAGTTATAAGGAAAATAAATTGCGTCATAACAATAGTATTGAATGATATGATAGTCTTTATCATCAATGATGTCTATGCATTTTAGACTAAAGTTTTGCACATTTCTAGCATAATTAGACAGGTAAAATATATCTATTAGTAATAAATTTAAATTTCGCCGGACTTCTTTGTGTTAATATCTATTAGTTTTACATAAGAATAAATTTATGTTAATTTTACTGACAGCCATTGATAGATTGTAGGCAAGCATATATGATATGTTTTTTGCTATTATTGCACACTCAATATCAATATTTAAAGAACCAAATAAATATAATATATAATATTTTATTTTATATTAAATGCAATCATATTGCACATTTATGATATGATATTACTAGAAATAATTGTATTTATGCTGTGTTATTACATTTCTTTTGTTTCAATTAAACTTTCACTTTAACTATTCTTTCCAATCAATATTAAGCATTATTTTAATATTACTATAAAATATAGTAATTTGATAAATTATTATAAAGAAATATTGTTCAATCACATTATACATGATATGTAATGAAAATTATTTCTCACATATATATATATATATATATATATATATATATATATATATATATATAATAAATCATTATGTTTTACCAATTGTGTGTATCTATGTATGTATGTTTTTATATTTGTGTGTGTATATATATGTGTGTACGTATATATATGTATGTATGTACATACGTATGTATTATTAAAAAACCTCACCATATATAGAAAAAAATTAAATACATTATAGGCTAGGCAATCAAAATATCTATATATATCATAGTAATAAAATCTACCTATTCTAGATCACGTTTGCACATATTGTCTTCCTACTTTATATTAGAGCCATTTTTTTAATTAAAAAATTTCTTAATTCCTCATTTCATCATTTATTTTGTCTGTCTCTCTTTTCATGAGAGAATGCATCAGAATGTTCAATTCTCTGTTTTATTCAGACTCCAATTATAGAAATATTTCTAATAAATTTTTATAATATTCTTATATAATCTGTAGAGTTAACTTGTAAAGTGTGTGTACAATATAACTATATACAGTCTTCTAACGATATGTTTGACCTAACATATGTTGATTTTATGCCATTGTATACTACATTATGACATATATCATTCATGATAGTTTTTTGCTTTATCTGGAATAATATATAGATATTAATATAATACTTATATATCTACATATGAATGGAAAATTAATACTGATTCATATGCAATTATGCAAAATATTTACTATAATTGTATAAGATACTTACACATAATTATGCTAATTTGGTATTTTCACCAATCTTTACCAATTGAATATTTTATAATGTAGATTTAACTTTTTGTCAATCTATTTTATGCATTATGTATGTGACTATACTGAACAACAAATCTCAATAAGAGATTTTAATTTAAATGTATAGATTATTATCGATTATTATAGCAAGTAACTCTTTAGATGGCATTTCTTATTATCGATGATGTTATAATTTTAATATGTACTAATAAAGAAGCAAGCTCAAGATCTTCGCTATATACGTTTTTTAATGGAACACTTCTATATCCCGTTCTTAAACAACGCACCTAAAAATTAGAACATTAATTTTTTTTTAATTCAGACAAAGATCAAACAAAAATACCCTATTTGATACTAAACATAAATATTTTTAATACAATTAATAAAGTACTCACTGGATAAGTAGCTTGTCCTATGAAATTACTATCACCAAACATATCTTCGTCTTGTACTAAAAATCGTATAAGAGCAAAATATGGATTAAATATCTCAAATTCACATGTTTCATTCCACATTGGATTAAATCCGTTATCCGCTGCAAGTTTAAGAATTATATTTTTTGTAATTGTATTAATATATTATATTAATTAAATTACCATATCATCTAATAAAATGACAATTCAAGATAATAAAATATATTTACGTATTGTCTTTGTTGTTAATTTTGTTCCAGAGTCAAAATCTGCACCAATAATTTCGACTTCAATGGATGGACTGGCAGTGCCTCTTCCTGATTTCATTAAATGTCTAGCTCCAATAACTTTCAAGCAGATTTTAAGTGATTCAACTCCATACAATGTATTTTTATCATATGGATTAAAGTCTTGTCTAAACATGAATTCTGGTTTCAATAAATAACCACAATTGCCATTCTCTTTAAATTTAGCTTGATTCAATTGCATTGATTTGTCTCCAGTCTGATAATTCAAAGCTACCATCTGACAACCAGCATTCCACATTGGTACAGGATTATAATTAGATGAATCAATACGTTGACCCTTTGGATAAACTCTGCTAAATTGAATCTATAAAATAAATAATTTGTTTTTTAATAATCTATTCTCATTCTCATTCACATGTTTCGACATTCATTTCATCTATTTGTATACCTGATGATACTTTATAAAAAATTTATTTTCTTGTTGACACATTAATTTTTCAGCCTTTGTTTCCGGGAAGCTACTCATTTCATTGAATGTAAATCCCTTAGTTCTTATTCGTTCTATGTTAAATGCAACTGATCTACAGTATACTATAAGATTAGACATTTCCTTGGCTATTCTCCATGCTCTCTCCATTTCTTTATGCTGACTTTCCTAAAATAAATAAATAAATAAATAATATGGATGAAATGTACATACCCATTTATAATATCTAAATTTTATAAGTTATATAAATTATTACATACCCTAACACTTGCATTTTGTGCAGTCTCTTTGATACTTGACATCCATTCTAAGGCGGTATCCTTCGATGGTGTAGCGACTTCGAATACTGAACACATACTAGGATTTTGTATCCTTAAAATCCATTCCAAACCTAATCTCTCCCCGACTGTTAGTTCTACTACAGCACCCATGATATCTAATGAACCTTTTTGCAAACTACCAAGCATCATGGAATCTGCGGACTAAAAAAAATATTCTTGTATTAAACAAAATATATGTGATACAATATATATATATATATATATATATATATATATATATATATATATATATATAGGGAATTTGATGTCATTAGAGCCTTTGCTATTTCATATATATAATATCAAATATAAAATTCAGAACTTACATCTCCTTGATTTTCTTGTTCATCGATTTCTTCCACATAATTAGCAGGAAACCAATGTTGTTTTTTACCACCATAATCACCCCTCCACCATCCTCCACGTTGCACATTGACATTAGTAATTATAGCATGCTTCACTAATGTCAATTCATCCTCTCTTTTAGCCTTATAATCATAAATAGCCTTAACTGTAATCTTTATACACAAAATAATTCAATTTATCTTATTAAAATTATATAGCTATTATGAAATAATAAATATTTACATATTATATATGTATACACACACACACACACATACACACACATCCACACACAAATTCAATAATCTTATTGATTTAATAATTTATGATCTTGTACTTACTTTTGATGTAAAGCTTGTAGGATCCATATAACCTGGGATGCCATAAACAGATCCATCATCATTATCCTAAATAAAAAAGAAAAGAAACAATTAATGTATTCTTTATACTTTTAATATTTAGATGAATTTTTTTGCTTATGTCTTAAAAAAATGAAAGAAAACTACAAAATTGCATACCAATCCCATTCTTCTGATAATATCTTGATTAACTGGATGGCTCAATTTAATCTTTTTATATAATGGACGTCGTTCGTAATAATTGATTAACTCAACTAAGCTTTCAAACTGTACAGTTCCAGTGGTATAGAGCCTGCCTTCAAGTTTTATTTTACAATGTTTTATTTTCTTTTCTGCTCTATAACAATACAATATAATTAAAATATAATTAAAATATAATTACAATATAATTAAAATATAATTAGAATTAAAAATTAATATAGCAAATTATAAACTATACATGATATTTTAAGAAAACATACCTAAATGAAATTGCATAGCAATTACTTTCTCTTTCACTAGGTCTTACTAAGAATGCACCATCTGTAGGTATACGTTTTAACATCTCTTCCGCTGCAATTCGAGTGCATTCAGGATGCCACCATTCTTTTTCTTCATGTTTATTTGGTTGGGGAACCGGTTCTTGCAGCGTGATTAAAAATTCCTATATATCAGAGGAAAAAAGAGAGAAACAAAGATTTATTATCTTTCAATTTTATTTTCAAAAATAAATATTTAATTTCTTGATATACTTACTTGGCTCCTAAGTGGATGATTACGATAATGAGTGATTAAACTATATAAGCTATCAAAACAATTGGTATCAATAAGGTAATATTGTGTTTGACCCATTTCTTGTTTCAGCTTGATGCGACAATGATTCACTTTTCCTTTACGCCAAAACGATAAACAATAATCACCTACAAATGTAACACATTGTCGTACGAGAAAAGTACCATCTCCGAGATAGGAATAGTGTCGTAATAATTCTTCAGCCTCCTCTCTTCCTCTTGCTAATTTTCCATGAAACCATTTTTCGCCAAAGTGCAATTCGTCATTCGGTGCGCCCTTTTTTAAAAATTAAATATTACATTTTAATGCCTTTTTAATATTATTTTAATTTTACCCTATAATTATGCTTATATAATATATATAATTCATGTATTGCATTAATGCAATAAAAATTATTATATTTCTAAATTATAATTATATTTATAATGTTTTATATCTATGAATATATCGTACATCTGACGATCTCCGAATACCACTTTCTTCATCGTCATCATGTTCCGTTTCTTGTACTCTTGAAAATGTGTCTGTATAAAATAACTTTTGTTGTGTCAACACAAAAAAATGAGGATTCCATTCTTTATCAATAGGATCTTCTAAATAGAGGATTCCATTTTTTACAGTATTTCTAAGATCCATCTCTTGTCTACTTTCGTCATTTCGAACAAGAAACGAAGATTCGTCGACACCATCGGGAAGCTTCTTGTGTTTTAATAAAATTTTTCTGCGCATTGCATATGGGGAAGGTAAACAAGTTTCATTTTTGTCAACAGGTTGAACTAACAGCATATCACCAAAGACCTCTTGCATACTCATAGCCATTTTACGTTGTTGCGGTAAAGTACAGTTATCCTCAATAGATAAAATAACAGGATATCTGAATAAATAATGTATTAATAGAGAAGATAATAGAAGATAATAGAGAAGATAATAGATAATAGTTCATAGAAATAACTTTTTCTTTAAATTTCTTTCTTGACTTACTCGGATGTAGCAAAAGCATGCTCCTTAATAGTTTTAATAACATCCAAAAATTTAATTTTAGTAGTGAGTGTATGTCCATGGAATATAAATGGCATTCCATCTGGACCATCCCAACAATCAAGCTCTATACATCTGCATCCTGCTCTTAGCGCACGCACATATGCCTGACAACTGCTTTCGCTGCTAATTTGATCTCCCATCAAGTATCTATAATTCATAGTTAAGATTTTATTGGAGATAGAATCTTCTTTAAAAATTATATACATTTTATATATACTAAGATTACATACGTATTATGCGATGATGCTATCCAATAATGTGCAAGAGGTCGAGCCATATCTTGAGAAACTTGATTGAACTTTTGATTCCAAATATCATTTTGCTTAGAAAATAAGAAATCTACAAACTCTGAGAAAGTAAAATATGGTTCTTGTATGTCCCTTTGAGGATCTTGTAAATATTCTCTAATAAAACGGGATATCTCTAATTCGTTATTTCCCAAACTATCTTGCTGTTCAGTTAATAAAAAGTTCTGAAATTCTTGAAGTGTGACAGTTGGTTCAATTTGGGAATAATTCAACAGTTTGTGCCAATCTGCAAGATTCTGCAAAAGATATAATTTATGATAAACGATGTAAACTTGTAATATTTACAAAATAAAATAATAAGACATACATTCTGATCAAACATTAAATTATGATACAAGATAACAAAATCGTCAAATCCAAGTTCGTTTCGATTTCTCGTGTCTACTTCTTGAAATAATTCCCTGAGTCTATTTGTTGCAATTTTGCAATTAACTCTAGGCAAAAATGCTTTCACATCCTTCAATGTGACCCTGTTAGTCAGCATAAGTAAAAAAATTAAAGTAATATAATTAATTATATATATATATATATATATATATATATATATATATATATATATTACAAATATACATAATTATATAATTTTTTATTCACACACACAAAATAAATTCTATTAAGAATATTTACGTTTCACGGGAATTTTCCATTGTATAAAATTCTTTTCTAAGCCATCTTTCAACTTGTAAAGGATATGGCGCATTTATAGTGTCTTGTACCAAGTAACGCAATCCCTTAATCCATAATTCACATTCTTTTTCACTAAGAGCTGAGATAAGTATAAATAATATCTTAAGTATTAAATACTATATATTTGTATATATAAAAATAATTAACATTTATAAACACAGTAATAGATTTATATATATCATATTTACCAGATATAGAAAGAGTTTTCAGTCTAAATTCTGATCCATAATATACAACAAAGCACCTTAAATTTTCAATTCTCTTAGCATCCTCAGGCCATTTTTCAAAATCTTTAGATTGTTTACCTATTCTAACTTCTTTGACTTCTCTTATTTCCACTGTAAATAAATATCTAAAATAAATATGCTGTAAATGTGGAATATTTATGATAATTTTAGTAAATATTATCTTATTATCAATAATAACAATGCATATATTTGAGATAAAAATAAAAAGAAGAAAATATCTATTAATGTAAAAGACCTCAATGTAATTTAAAATATAATGTAAATTTAAAATTCATTTTAATTGCTTAAAGATTATTGGATAAGATTTATACATAATATTATATATAACATATTATATATAAATGATATAAATTTAATTATTTTTATAAATTTATCCACATAAACATGCAAGAGTCTTTATTCTACACTTCAGATTTACATGTATCTTTGTTTTTAATATTTATCTCAATTTTATTGCAAATATTTATTTTTAATTATATATATTTCCAAATATATCTATACAAAAAATATATATCTGAAATATTAGATAAATTCACATTCACAAATTTATGGATATAAGTAAAATCTTACCTGAACCATCAAAAGGTCTAAATGTTGCACTTCTTGACCAAACAATTTGTCTAGTTTCTCTTCGTATCATAAGAGTTTTCTTTTCTGGTCGCTTTCTCGGAAAGAATTTGGTAACTACAGTACCTCTCTCGAGTTGACTAATAATTTGTTCCATTTCAGGTATAATTCCATTCATTTTTGTAATATTACATATATTTATACTCTGCAAAATATATAAGTTATCAAATTTGGAACAATTTTACTTTTACATTGTGCTTAGCTTTGAAATGAATTGTATAAAACTTATATACAGAACTTTGAAATGTTATAGTTTAAAAAATAATGTTTCATATAACTTATAAAAGTGTACTAAATAAAATAATATTCAGAATTCGCTGCAAATCTTTTTATTATTATATACAAAATAGAACACATGTAGAAATAACATAAGTTTTCTTTCTTCTTGTTTAAAATATTTTGAACAATTTATACAAAATAATATTTGTAATGTATTTATAAATTGCATGAATATTTATAAAGTATTCTTATGTATAAATTTGAATATTGATAAGGTATCCCTATGTATAAGTTTGAATATTTATAAAATATTTATAAAGTACATGAATATTTATAATATTTCTATATATAATGTACAGCAAACATTTTTCAATTGTTACGTTTTTTTCTTTATGTATTTTAAAAATATATGAAACTAAAAAATACATATTTTAGTCTATATATGCACCATATGTATTTATTTCTGTACAGTATTTTCAAGCCGAATAATCATTTATAATTATTTTTTATAATTATTTTTATAATTATCTTTATGATAATTATTTTTCGCTACATTTTCGCATCAATTGTATCAGAATTAATTAAATTTGCATTTTCTTCAACAAGTTCAAATATTTTTTCCTAACCTTTGCAATGTAAACATAACCTAGTAAAAGATATCTTATGAAAAGTCGAGATTATTTTTCGTGGAAAAACGTAATCGGGACATGGAGTAATTACGACAACTGATAACTTATGTAGGCTTATATTTCGAGAGATTTCTTGTCTCTCCAAGTGTCAATTTCAAAACTCAATCCCGCAAACGCATCGTGCCATTAATTTTTTCAACGCACGATCATTTTTATTACACCCGTCGCGACGTCTTACGATGTTTAAAGATATATCATACCTGTCTCCGAAATGATACGCTGTATTGATGATATTATTCGATAAAAAATATGTTGCATTTATCATGTGTAGGTATAGTTTGCAATTCGCGTTTACATGGATTATTTCCGGTGCGAGGTGACGTTACGTTTCGCATACATTCGACATCTTTGACTGCAGAGACATATGGAGGATGTACCGAAGTGTGAATTGTCAAAGGAGGGAGAATGATCTAAGTCGTAGAAAAGGATATACGCATGCTGGATGGATCGTTATCTTTGTCATCTTCATTGATGTCCTATTTTAATATTATAGTAAAAAAACATGATTTCATATGTATGTGTATATTTTACGAATTGAAAATAAATAATTCACAACTTATATTTCCAATTGTATTTTTCTCAAATTTATAAATAAAATAAGAAATGTTTTTAGTTCGGATGATATAATGTAAAAAGAGACAAAGATCCATCCAAGAATATACATATCTCTTTCTAATTCTGAATTCCGATTTTCTAGAATAATGTAAAGAGAAGGGGGGAAAAGAGGGAGGTAGAGAAGGAGAGAGAGGGAAAGAGGGAGAGAGAGAGAGAGGGAGAGAATGTGTCAGTATCTATTACACACACACACACACACATTTTTTTTTTTATGATAAATCACATTATTCATAGGAGCTTTTCAGCAAGAAAGTACAGATAAATATAATATCACGCAATTAAAATAGAAAAAATTATTAAAATCTTATAATTTTTGTTATTTGATATTTAATTATGTAGTATTATATTTATATATTTCTTGCTGGAAAAAATTTTTCATATAAAATAAATATATAAATATATGTTAATCAAATGTTTATCGTACCTAATCGAAGTAAATTGAAATCGATATAATTTCAAATAAAATGATTTTACGACGACACATACGTTTTGAAAACACACACATTGCTCATTTCTATAGCATCTAATCAATTTGGCTACCTGAAAAAAATGCTTATATTAAAACTTTTGTTATTCATATTTGATCCAAATTTTATCCAAAACTATTAATTACCTGAGAAATAATAATAAAAAATTTTCAAGTTATTATTATATAGAATTGTGTCTGATAAACTCATTAGAGAGAATCTTTAAATGTACTCTTTTTTATGAATCATCGTAATCTGTATTTCGCAAATGACCTTTCATCTTGCAAAACTTGCATAATCGATTAAAAAATCGATTCAAAAATTTCATTTTTTTTTTTCAAATCACATACCTAACACAAAGCGATAACAAGATTTCAGACATACACATATATGTATATATCATATAAAATACAAATACTATAGTATATATTCTTACGTCCCCACATAGCAATTGCGAACGTCACAATGAGTGACATATAGATATTATAAGCAGAAGGTATAACGATACATTCACTCCCTCGATACTAAATATAATATAAGAGGTACCCCATTGAAAAGCATGTTATTTAGCAAGTCTTTTTCCACGCAGAACAAATTATAATATCCATGAAAACGTATCATCTGTCAAATGTGTATTTATTTAATTTTTCCTAGGAATAAATAGCAAAAAAAGTTTATATTTTGTTACAAATAACTCTCCAATTTTTAAAACGTTAGTTAAAATTTTTTTTATAAAATCTTTTTTCTCAAAATAATTTTTGTGTCTTTTTATTTATTTAAGTTTTATTAATTTAAGTGTTTATTTAATTAGTTTCAAGTTGACGTTTTTATCTTTTATGACGTCAATAAAGAAGATAAATAGATATCACTTTTTTCACATACTATATAGATGGTCTCGTAAAAGAAAAATTATATCGCATTTCCTTTGCGATAATTTGTATCTTGTATTGCGTTACATAGAACATTTTAGGATCATAAGTATTTTCTCATAAAACTTTTGTTTTGTTTGATTTCAAGAATTAATGTATTGAGATAAGCAAGTTATAATCGTTATAACATTAAATGTTATTCATGCATAGATAATAAACTTGTATCATCACAGAAGAATTAAACGATATCATATGACTGAATGCACATGATTAATACACCACATATTCGTAGTCTATTCTTATATTTAAAATCACCTTAAATGTGATCTTAAGATTCTAATTATGGAATGATTGTGTAGCATTTTAAGATCTTCTGGAGGCCTGATTTCCAGAGAAAGATAGGGATGTATGTGGGAGGAGGTCGGACGTGTCTTTACGCCCATTTGGTCAACGAGCGACAGAATCCATTCATGGCAACGGCATTGACGCATATCCTGTGAAGAGAACATTCACACGTTTTTCAGCCTAACGAATAATTGCTAGAAAACAATATTCGCAGACTAGAAAAATATGAGGCGCAATGGCTGGATCGAAAATCGAACCCAAGTCTTTCGCTTTCCAGGCAACTGCTCCAGACCACTGAGCTATCTAGACCTTACACCTAATGCTGCTTTTTAACACAGTGTTATGCGACTCCAGAGCGATTTGGTATCTCATTCAGGCCCGGTTCCACAACTTGAGTTAATCTGAGTTTAATACGTTAAACTGGGTCATGATTGGTCCATTCACTACTTAAACTCGGATTAACTGGATTGTGAAACTGGGCCTCAATGGATGCAATGCCGATTGCCACGAAGGATCTCTAAAAAGTCGCTGACCAAATAAGTGCTGGTGGAGGTATTCGCGTATGCTGGCTTCCGACTAGCCTTCCGAAAAGGAGCATGACGCCGTAGAGTGGCCACATCCTCCAAGATCCCTCTAGAATATACTAAAATCCCCACTGTACCAAATAGCAGTGGCGGATAGACCCTAATATAGGGCCGGGGCAGGCCTCCAGAATGATTGTGTAGCATTTTAAGATCTGTAGATAAGATGAATATAAGAGTAAACCATGAATACAAGTCATAGATATTGATCCTTGCTTAATTATTCCAAAGACGAGAGCACCGTAAAGTATGACATCGAAGTTTGCACGATCTTTAAAATAAGAACTCGTATTACTAAAGTTGCCTTACGAGATTGTTGCGTTCTAATCTTGTAAAGTTTATTACATAAAGCTTTACCGAAGTAAAGTTCTCCAACGAGAAAATGTAAATTTTGCCAGCAGTCAAGAACATCGGTTGGAGACTCTTCCGCATCACGAATAGAAGCATCTTTTGAGATTTCGCAGGTGTTTTATACCAAGGACTGTTATAGCTGTAATATGTTTCAATTTATTAAACTATAGTACTCTAAATTAACTAAATTAACTATAAGTAACTGTAATGTTATAATCATTATTGTAAAAATCTTTTGTCTTACATTGTGTCGCGCGTTTGAAGACTGTGATCTATCAGTTTCTGTCCTTCGAAACTGAGGCAGAACAGATGGATCAGCTGAGCGATAACATACACTACATATTTCAGAATTACCAAAACGTCAGCGTCCTCCTGCGTAACCTTCAGTCCCAAAAATATAATTTAAAAAGTTAATTCTTTGCATTTATAACTATTTTTCTCACAATTTTAATAAACATAACTTGCAAAATGACCTTAAATATATAAAAAATACAATATGTTCTGTATAGGTACGATATTATTATATTCCTTATCAAAAAATAATTTCCCTTTTGACAACATTTATGAAGGATTTTACGAAAAAATGGGTTGTTTTTTAAATATTTTATCTGTTAATGTGTGCATTTGCAGTTTCTTGATTCTTTGTACAAATATAATAATTCTTCGCACGAAAGTTTTAATTCTTTGCTATAAATTTAATATTTATATTACATTTGTTTTATATTTATGTCACTTCAAATAAAATTCAAATAAAATTTCTTCAAATGTTTCATTATAAAAATATAAATATATTTGACTAAATATCAATATTATAGAATAAAATTATCAAAATTTTTGAAAATACGAAGAATTAACAATGAATTGACGTATTAAAAAATAGGATAATAATGCATTTCCAGAAATTTTAAAAGAAAAATGCTCTTTTTGACAAGAAATACATAGACTACCTACATTTATATTATATAAAACCTGTATAATAATTACGTAAAGTATAGTTTTAGAATGATAACGTACTTGTAATAGAGTAATACTAATCATTACTGTGTTCAACATTATTTGTATTGCCAGAGTCAACGAAAACGTATCTTCAATAAGCTGAGCAAATCTATAATAAAATAAATAATACTATACAATAATAAATGTGAATTTTTTAAATCTCTTTTCCTTGTACTAAAGAGATAATAAAGAGATAAGATGCACATAACAATAAAGAGATTAGATGCGATGATAAAGAGATTAAATGCTTACTTTAAAGCCTTTCGATGCGTGTGCACCGAAAACTCAATTCGTTTGCGATAAGTGTCATTTGTAGAATGTAAAATTGTCACGGAATTAGCACTTTTACACGTTAATTGTTTGAATCGAGATCTGCAAATATTTCTGCGTGACATCAAGTAATACATATAACAATACAATATACACGTCGCATTCTTCTCACCCAGTTATAGCAAAAATACTGCAGACGTGTTCGACATAAGTTAACAGCATACAATCGTGGGCGACTATTCCAGTCATAGCGACCTCCCATGCCACGATAGCATGCGAGAAGATGTAATAGAAGTATTTTTTCTCGTCAACGAAATAGTAGCCTGGGTGAGCGGGCAATATAGGGCGGGATTCGTTGAGAGGTAGTATGACATCTAGCAATTGCGGTACAAGAGATAAGGACATGAACAGATATACAGATATAAAGCAGTACACTGTAATAAACGAAGTTAAGTTGTAATTTCATCTACAAAAAAACCGAGATGCATACGAGAACGGAGACATCGCGCGATACATTCTTACACGAGTATCCTAAAGAATAACGTCTGCCCTTCTCGGCGTACTTTTTCATAATTTCGAGTTCTTCTGGGGTTTGTAAATCATCCCATTCGATGAATAATTGATCAATCAGAACTTTCATCTAAAAGTACTATTAATTAATGATACTATTAATTAATAGTAAATAATTAATAGTACTATTAATTAATAATGAACACTTTTTCTTTTCATTTTTCTTTTCATAAAATCTAACCGACTACTGATTCAATTATAAATTTTAGACTTCAAGCTTACTTTGTGATATAAAATGCACAAGAGTATTATAAAATAAATAACATACTTTACATCGATTAAAATAACACGTGTATAGCTTCACCAATGTTACGACTGTCAACAGATACGCTGTCAGTGTTTGAAAAATACATTGCAGGTCTCCGTTGCATTTAACAAATTTGGCCATCTGGCGAAATTATTATGTTTATGTGCAGATTAAATAATCTTCAAATTCTAATTTGATAAAGAGAATTATTGTAATTACTTGTGGAACAATCATGGAAAATGTGATCAAAGTCACCACGCTACTACAAAGCAGTCTCGTTTTTGGTTTCTGATAGGGCCATTGACCGGCTAACGATGACACTTTTTCAACAACACTGTAATAATGATTCCAAGTGGAGTTCATAGTTTGCAGATAGCCTTTCGCTTTTTACTTTGTACGGTCAACTAACTTCAAAATTTTCTTTCCTCCAAGTCCCAGCAAAATAACATCCTTCGATACAAGAAATGACTCGTTTTTGATATTATTACAAAGTTTTCGCTTCAAGTACATACGTATTTTACACACATACGTACATATTATACGTAATAATATGTTACAATATTTCGCATAGCTGTTGCAAACTGTCAAGGGAAAAATAAATCGCTTTTATTCATAAGTGCTACGTGTCATTTATTGCAACACGTTTCCATGTAGCAATAAATGACACGTAGCACTTATGAATAAAAGCGGCTTATTTTTCCCTTGACAGTAAATATGGGGGCGAATAACTTTGACAAGCGTATCATTTTGCAAGTCCTCTCCAGATAGAACGCATCGATCAGTAAGATGGTTTATTTTTGGAAACTTAAAAAATTTAATTTAGTAAATTATATTTGGTGACAATGTGTGCTTGCAAATTTAATAAGAGTTTGTTAATCAGGTATGTAAGAAATATAGAAATATATAAATTTGAAATAAAAAATGTATTAAGTACATGATTCTTTAAAAATATAATATATAATAACAATTAAAGATATGTGTAACGTTTGTAATCGTTTTTGATATTATCACAAAGTTTTCGCTTTAATTTAAGAATAATAACTATTGCAAAAGTGTGAACACACTATATAATACAATATCAAAATCTGTAAAACTTTTAAAAGAAGGATTTTCGTAATTCAAGAAGTATTTTAAACATTCTATTTGCAATAACCTTATAATATATGTATATAAGTTTTATTAGCACATAGACTTCCTCAGAGATAAGATATAAACCTTGCTTAAGAAACACAAGGTTATCGAAAGATTATCATCACCAGCATGATCGATTTTTAAAATTTGGATGGATACATCGTATCAAAATAGATTATATTTTTCACTATTTCATAAATATATCAAACACAAGAACTGAAGAAATTATGTAAAGAATGTTTTTCTTAGTAATGGATGGAATTTCTTAATAATGGAGATATTTTTACAAAAAACCTATTTTCTTTAAGATTTATAGTACATATTCTTACAAATTCTTCTTTAAACTTAACGATGCATATCTATCTTACTTATCTTTTGCTAATTCAACACAAAAATCTAGTTTAACACATGTTGCAAATAGTCATCAGATAGAGATAGTTTTACTTTATTTTCTTTGTAATGAGTATTTTTTATTGTGTTGGCAAATGTATGCACCTTATTACGTAAAGATTATGATTCTTCTAAATTTCTTTGTTAGAGAGATTTTTAATTGTAATTATATAATTTTATATAATAATTATAATTTAATTATTATTATGTTTTCTCTTTAGAATTGCACATTACCTTCTGACAAATATTTTGAAATATTTCAGAATTATAAACATTTTTCCAATTTTTATTTGACTTTAATAATTATTATATGCAATATATACCCACGCAAATAAGTACAATTTATCAAATTACACTATAACATGAGAAGTTTAACTTATATACGAATAAGAATCTCATCTTATTGTCATGTAAGAATTATGATTTCATAATTGAATGCAAGATTAATATCTGGATAAATTAAATTCTGACTGTTGCTTGATTATTCTAATGATGCGAGTATCGTAAAGTATGACATTGAAGTTTGCACGACCTTCAAAATAAAAACACGTAATGAACAAGAAGTATCATTAAAGAAGCTATTCTATCTTACGCAATATATATCTTTCCTATAGTTACCGTAGTGAAGCTTTCCATTGAGAAAATGTAAATCTTGCCGGCACTCAGAAACATAGGTTGAAAACTCTTTCGTATCACGAACAAAAGCATCTTTTGTGACTTTGCGGATGTTTTATACCAAAAACTATTATAGCTGCAATAGAATTAAAGTCAATTTTAATAAGATAATTGTTACGAAAATCTCTTGCGTCTTACATTTTGTCGCGTATTTGAAGACTATGATCTATCAGCTTCTGTCCCTCGAAACTGAGACAGAATAAATGGATCAATTGACCAAAAACGTAGAAAATATATCTTATTGCTTCTAAAAAATCTCCCTTTTGTTGCGTGATCTTCAATCCGAAAAATATAATAATTTAATTTTTTTTGCTAATTTATCTTATTTTTGATAAACAAATAATTTTTTTAAATACAAATGTGTGTGTCAGATATAATTTTAGAAAAATTGAGTAAATATTATATATACTTGTAACAGAGTGATGCTGATCATTACGGTATTTAACGCTAATTGTATAGCTAGCGTTAAGGAAAACGTATCTTCGATAAGCTCGGCGAATCTGCAACAAACAAAAAACACAATAATAACGATGAAAAAATTAAAGAATATTTCTTTCATATTGATTAGATATTCACTTTAAAGCTTTTCGATGTGTCTGTACCGAAAATGCGATTCGTTTACAAGTGTCGGTTAGTTGAGGATGTAAAATGCTCGTAGAGTCAGTGTGTCTATATGTTAATTGTTCAAAGCGAAATCTGTAAAAATGCGTATAAATATATAATTTATTTTATATATAATTATTTTTTATTAATTATATATAATTATTTTATATATAATTATTTTATATATAAATATTTTATATATAATTTATTTTATTGCGTCACATATTGCTCTCTTACCCAACTATAGCGAAAATGCTGCAAACATGTTCAATGTAAGTCAGCAGCATGCAATCGTGAGTGACTATCCCTGCCATAGCGATTTCCCAGGCCACAATAGCATGCGAAAAAATATAAAAAAAGTATTTTTTCTCGTCGACAAAATAATATCCCGGGTATGTCGACAATATAGGACGAGATTCGTTGAGTGGCAGTACAACATCCAATAATTGCGGTATGAGGGATATACACATGAAGAGGCATACAGATGAAAAGCAATACACTGCAACAGATAATCGCGATTATGATCGTTAAAAAATAATTTTATCAATCAAATAAGCAGAGAAAATATATATGACGATGAAAATCGCATAGTTTATTCCTACAGGAATATCCCAAAGAATATCGCCTGCTATTCTCGGCATATCTCTTCATAATTTCGTACTCTTCCGGTGTTTCTAATTCATCCCAATCGACGAATAATCGATCAATTAGCATTTTTATCTAGGATTAATAATGAACTCTTTTTTATATTCTTTATTACTGATAAAATATCAAGATTTGAAATATTGGAATATCATAAGAAATGAATAACGTACTTTACATCGATTAAAATAACACGTGTATAGTTTCACCAATGTTACAGATGTCAACATATACGATGTCATGGTTTCAAAAATACATCGTAAGTCGCCGTCACATATAGTAAATTTGGCTATCTGGAAAGTTTGTGGCTTATAGATCTCGAAATTCCACAGAATTTTTATTAAGAATTAGGATTTACTTGCGGAATAATCATAGAAAACGTGCTCAAAGTTACCAAGCACACGCAAAGTAGTCTCGTTTTTGATCTCTGATATGGCCACTGGCCAGATAATGATGACACTCTTTTAACGATGTCGTAATACTGACTCCAAGTGGAGTTCATGATTTGTAAGCAATCTCTTATCTTTGACCTCACACGGTCGACTAATTTAAATTTTATTTCACCCAAGTCGCCATCCCTTAGTACGAGGAACACGATTCAAGGTTCAAACATATCATACATAATACAATATATAATATTATATGTACGCAATGTCTCCGGGAACAATTGCAGCGTGTCTTCGCGTAGAAATTACGGTGTGTCTCCGCATAACAATTACAGTATGTCTCCGCGTATACAATAGGATGACACATACCTCTCGTGCAAACAATATAGTATTTTCACAATGGTATATTATTTATATATCCCTTTGAACAGGAAATTTAACATAAAAAAAGACGGAATATCATTGACGAGACATGTTGTGTTGTGTACAAGTTTCTAGACGGAATATATCGATCAATGAAATGCTTCATCTTTTTTTCTTAGCAACAGAAAGCTGAGAATAAAGAGGCTTTATTTGAATTATTAAAAAATTAGATTTATGTTTGAGTAATCATATTTTGATACACGGTTGAATTTTATAAATCATAGGTATTATGTAAATTGTAATATTATTACGTATAATAATCAATAGTAGTACGTTATTGTAATAAAAAAAATAAAGACACATGTTTTTTTTCTCGATATTAATATCATCATAATTGAATAATATGATTAACGTGAGTTATATTATGCAACGGACCCAAGTACCGTAAGGTATGACACTGAAGTTTGTAGAACCTTAGAAATAAAAGTAAGCATTATATATCAAATTAAAACTATGCTAAAACAATATTTACGATAATCCTCATTTTACCGTGGTAAAACTTTCCAGAGAGAAAATGTATATTTTGCCGGCAGTCAAAAAACTCGGTCGAAGACCTTTCATCATCACTAATATGATTAATTTTTGTAATTTTATAGATGTTTTGTACCAAGAGCTATTATATCTATATAGAAAAAATGCAGGGAATATCATATGTATAAAATTCAGATGTTCTTTAGATAAATCAAAAGTGGTTGCTTTTTTTACATTTTGTCGCGCATTTGAAGACTGTGATCTATTAGTTTTTGTCCCTCGAAACTAAGGCAGAATAAATGAATCAATTGACCAATGACGTAGAATACGTATCTTATTGCTTCTAAAATATCATCCTGTTGCGTAATCTGTAAAAACATTATATTACATTAGATACGTCCAGATAAAACATATTGATCTATGTTTTAAATTTGTTAAAAGTCTTGATCGATTTTTAGGAAACAACAATTTTATTCAGATTTTAGTTAAATGCATCTAATATTTTATTAGCTTGCAATTTGAGTATTTATAATAATAAATAAAATTATATAATAAATAAAATTATTTTATAATAAATAAAAACATACTTGTAATAAGCTAATGCTCATTCCTATTGTTACTATAAACATTTGTATAGCGAAAGGTATGGTAAATGTATCTTCAATAAGTTGCGCGTACCTGTGCAAACAAAAGATTAGATACTAATCGCATAAATTTTATCATTTTATTATTTCATTATCTTTAACTCAATGTTGCATTTCATCATGCTCGATGATGTTATGCACTTACTTTAGAGCTTCTCGGTGTGTATATACAAGAAATGCGACTCTTTTGTCATATGTATCATCTGTATTTGATCCATCAGTAACAGTTGCTGCTTCTTTTTCCTTATGATAATAAAATAAATGTTCATAACGAAATCTGCAAATAAGTCATGTACGATTTTGTTGAATTTTAAATACAAATTACAAATATATTATAATTAATAATTTTTATTTTCTAACCCGGCTATAGCGAACATACTGCAAACATGCTCAACATAAGCCACAAACATACAATCATGAGCGATTACACCGGTTACAACTATTTCCCAGGCTACGATGGAGTGCCAGTAAATTTGAAAAAAATATTCTCCAATATCCACAAAATAGTATCCTCTATACGGTGGCAGTATAGGACGGGATTCATTTAGAGGCAATACAATATCGAGCATATACGGTATAAGGGACATTGACATAAACATAATTACTGCCATGAAGACATATACTGCAATGTATGATGCACGATTTAAAAAGAGAAGATATCGTAGAGTACAAATCTCTGATTCAAATATATTATATAATACAACAGATAAGACATTTTATCAGCCCTCACCTGACCATAGCAGGGAAAATCGTTTGCTATTTTCGGCATATGATTTCATAATTTTATATTCTTCGGTAGATTCTAATGTCTTCCAGTCGTAAAACAATTGATGAGTAAGATCCTTAATCTAGTAAAGGATAAATAATACATTTTTCAAATAAAGAATTAATAGCAAATTTTTTCTCATGACTTAATAAAAAGTAGTGCTCATAAAAATATAAGAAAAATATATATATGTTTGCAAAATATTTTTAATATAATTTTTTTTTCTATCTAAATTGCAATCTCTAAAGTTGAACATAATGAAGTATTTAAATTATACAATATAAATATTTGTAATAAAACATACTGTACGATTATTTAAATGAAATGTATACATCTTTAGCATAACTATAATTGATAGTAAATACGCTGTCATTGCCTGATAAGTGCATTGCATTTCCTTGCATGTAAATTGGTAAGCTATCTAAAAATATTATTGTTTATACAAGATTTTTGAAATAAATTCGTTTTCGTCTCGGTGTGATTACATTATATTTACTTGCGGAATAAATATAGTTAATAGGATCATAGTTAGAAATGTAACACGAAACATTCTTGTTTTTGGTTTCAGATACGGCCATATACCGGCGATTGATGCTATTTTATACACAATGTTGTAATAATGATTACAGGTAGTTTCCATAATACGTTCCATAATACAAAGAAACACGATTTCTTCGATAGCGCGATTCTAACTAATTTTCATCTTTTATACAGTTTAGTTGTTTATCTTCTGATAGTAGAAACGAATTAAAACTTGGATATTGTCGTTCATAGTAAAACTACTAAATATTTGCTTTATAAATTTTTTAAAAATTTCATGCATGTGTTATGTCGCTCAAGAATTGTCACATAGTCCTTACGGATAGAAGAGCATTTATTTGCTTGACACATTAAGTACTATGTAGAGAGCAGTCGAGTTCTACTGACGAGCGGGTCATATTCCCTCCACAAAGAATATCTCGAGCAGAAAAAATGACAAAATTAGTACTTCCTATATTGGTGATGTATACCTGCATATATTGTGAATGTTTGCGATCAACGAGAAAAAGTTCAACGAGATCTGTATTGTATAGCGATCGTGTTGATAATAAAAAAAAATCTTCTGTCACTTCTTTACTAATATCTCAATAATAAAATAAAATTTAATCTACATATGAATTGATATGTCATCTGAGAAAATATTAACATTTATAATTTTTACAATAAAAAGTGCGAACAGTTATTGTCAAAATTTATCTATAAAACTTGAGATTAAATTTCTCGGTTTAAAATAAAATTTATCACACATAGATTATGAATATAAGTTTCTAAACGAATCAAGATTATCGTTTTAGACAAAAGGTAAATAAAGATAAAATAAATATTTTTTGTAAGTATTTTTTATAAGAGTAAAAATTAAATTAAATTAAAATTTTTATAAGAATGAAAATTAAACGATAACTTAGATCCATCTGGAAATATTCGTAAACTTCGTGTCATAAATCTTATTTTAAGCTAAAAATGAAGTCCAATTTCAAATTAAAAAATTTTAGGCAACAGGACTGTCACTTTTCTGCATTCTTTCTTTCGATGATTACTTTATATTAATTTACTCTCTCTCTCTTTTTGAGTAAACTCTTTTTGAATAATTAATAACAGAATTCCCGAATGCCTTATTAAATAATTTCAAATAAAAAAATATATTACAAATACTCTATTATTATTATTATTATTATTATTATTATTTTTGATGATTTGTGATATTAAAGTATTGTAAAAAATTTACCAAGTATATTTTACTACATGTATTGTTATAATCACTAGATATCGTCATTATGGTTTGTTGAAAAATAATATAGTAATGTAAAAATAGTAGTATAAAAATTTATCAAACTTGCTCGTTAATATAACAATCAAAATTTTTTAAAATTTATCTATTTTTATATATCTGACATGTAATAATTACTTTATCATATATATACATACAGGGTGCTCCACATAACTCTTCACAGCTCGATGCAGAAAGTAATCTTTATGAAAAAATATTTCAAACAAAAGTTGTAAGATTCGGAGAGGCACATCTGATGTCCCTCTCTAAATCCTTTTAGAAACATCTTTTTCGATAAAGCTTACTTTCCGAACTATCGAGCTGTTAATAGGTATGTAGGCCACTCTGTATATAGTGTGAGGAAAAACCTGTAGAAATACATATCTTATCACATCGCAGTTAAAATAGCTTCAAACTCTCTTTTATCACAATGAAGAATAATTTTTGTATTTTTATATATATTTTGTATACAAATTATTACATCTCAAAAAACATCGTAGTATGTAAAACAAGGACAATAAAATAGCCATATATATATATATATATGAAAAAAAATCATATAAATTAATATAAAAAATAATCCCATTAAATCGGTTAAAAAGAAATAATTAAATTTTCTATAAGTGTTTTTCATAAAAAAAATATTTTATATAACTAATTTTAAACTTAAATTTAACATTATTTTACGATTATAATTTATTTTAATTAATATTTAATTAATATTTAATTTTGCTTTCTTGTAATTGATTATGAAATAAGTGGGATAATTGAATAATGATATGAAAATGAAATATTATCATTTTCGATAAGTCATGCAAATGTATTAAGATAAGTAGTAATGTATTAAGATAAGAAAGTATCAGCATAAAAGATAAAATAATGTTTTACTTTTTTAATTATATCTGTATTCTAGAACACCTACATTTATTTCTTTATAATCAATTTATTTGTATTAAACTGACATTATACAACACTGAAACTATAATGATTTTCATAACGGCAAATAATACTGAAAAGACAGAAGTTCTAGAAGTTTAGCAAACATGCATATAGATAAAAATATATGACAGTATAAAATGATAATAGTGATTTAAAAAATATTTTAAGAATATTACAATCTTTATGGCGATTATCAAGAGTATTGCTCATTGACTTCTAGATTAATAGAATATATATATATATATATATATATATATATATATATTCTATTAATCTAGAAGTTAATAAGCAATGCTCTTGAATAAATAAATAAATAAATAAATAAATATATATATATATATTTATTTATTTATTTATATGTATATACTCATACACATGTAATATTATTACATATTCATTACACAAAGCTTCTCGATAAATATATATCGAAAATGTATCTATAATATATTTATTACATTGTCGTCTCTTTTCTTGCATTATTGTATATTTACATAATAAATATTTAAATCTGTACAAATACTTGTTCAAAATATATGTTATTATAAATTTTCGAAAATTAATTTCTCTTGTCAAATATATATATGTGCAAGTATTAATTATTATTGTCACGTTACATACATTAAACATAATTAATCATTATTACGTTATTACTCGAGAAGAGAAGATAGCATTCCATTTATTTTATAAAATGCAATTGATTGAACAGTAAATAATTATTGTTATTTAAATATGACGAAAATATAAGATCCACAAATGTATTCGGCTACAAGTAAAAAACATGTATTCATGTGCGATTAATTCAATTATTATATACGCACATTCCTGTAAAATAACAAAAGATGTAATAAAAAATATTGTATTTCGTTAACAAAAGAATACACTGAACATACTGCTAGTATTACTGAAAATTATAAGTTGAATGATAGATACATAAATATATTTTATAACATTAAAGGAATAAAATTTGTCGAAGGCCTGCATCTAAAAAATATTCCATATTTTTCGACTAAAATTTTCGTTATAATACCTCATAATTATCGTTGGAAATATCTCTATTATTTTCTTCCCATTGAATGAAAATTTCCAAAGTCGATTTTTTCATAATAAAATAAATTCTTATCCTGAATCGTTTCAAAAATAATCTTCAGCTCGAAAATACACGAATTTAAATACGCTACTAGAGATACAACTTCATTTGTTGAAGATCTTCTAATTGTTTGACCAATTAAACCAAAGAAGAAAAGATTTCTTCGTTCCGATTCGTCGATTCGAAGTGACCAATCAGGTTAATAACGGAAAAGATCTTTTTGCTCTGATTGGTTAATCAAAATTACTAAATCGACACAATTCTTCTAGAGACTTTCGTTCTTCATTCTTTTTAGAGTTGGTCACGAGTGATTGTTTCCTTAGTTACCACCCCCCTTCACTGCTGGATAAATTTCAAATCGGTTGAAATATAACGTCTTTCTTCAAGAACAGTTATTCCCAAGTAGAGGATCCTTACGTGTGTCTTCGCACTAGGCTTTTTTCAGAATATGTTCTAAGTTGTAAACTTTTGAGAAATTGTAAAAAGTAAGTACAAATAGTTTTCTAGCGATATTATAAAAAATAGACGTTTTGACACGTTGCTTCTAAGCAACCGATGTGATATGATAGTCACTCTTTTGGAGTCTTAAGATCTTAAGAGTTTCATGAATATTTCTTTCTACCTTAAAAAATATATATTAAAAAAACTAAAATAAAATCTTCATTTTCTTTTTTTAACTGAAACATATTTCTTCTAGAAATATTTAATAAGTATTTTTCTACAATATGAAAAAAATTCTTATATCTTTTTTTGACTTTTTATCAATATATTTTATTTGATGATAAAATGTGCAAATATAGATCTGCAAATATATTCTTTTCACATTAGAGACATTAGAAATTGTGCACTGGTATGTAAATGTAAATAAATTATTAAATAGCGAGATATATTTAAATTGGATTACTTTAATAACAGATAATTCTTTTTCTTAACAAAGTAATCTAAAACTGCCTACAATTATTTAATATTAATTGATAAAATATAAATACTATTTATGAACATACAATATGTTTATATACAATTATTTAAATTATTTTGACAAAACAGAATGAACACAAATATCATATCTAATAAGGATAAAAATTAAATGCCTCCATGTTGCTGTTTGAACTCTTGGTGAACTGAATGTATATATTTTTAGATGTCTGATGATACTGTTTGCGTTGCTCTACGCATCCGTCCATTAGTAGAAAGTGAGATTGAGAAGGGATGTCAAATGTGCTTGAATGTTGTTCCTGGAGAACCACAAGTCCGGATATGTAATACCGATAAGGCATTTACATATAATTATGTTTTTCCTCCTGATATTGGACAGAAGGATTTTTATAATACAGCTGTTAAAAAATTGATAGACAATACATTTCAAGGTAAATATCTCTACATTCCTTATTTGATGATATATGTTGTAATTCTATTGTATTGAAAATTAATTTTTCATTATCAGGCTATAATGTTACAATATTGGCATATGGACAAACTGGGAGTGGCAAAACTCATTCTATGGGCACCAATTATGTTGGAATGGGAGAGAAGGGTATAATACCAAGAGTTATTGATGATATATTTGAAAGAATTAAATCGAAAGAAGACTGGAGTTTTAAAGTTGCTGCGTCATTTATGGAATTATACCAAGAACAATTATATGATCTTTTATCTGATAAGCAAAGAAGCCAATCTATTGTAGATATCAGAGAAGATGGAAAAAATATAAAAATCTTTGGCATAACTGAAAAAGAAGTTACTAATGCTCAAGAGACATTGGAATGTTTGACCCAGGGTGCTATGGGTCGTGTAACTGGTGCGACTGCTATGAATGCACATAGCAGTCGTAGCCATGCAATATTTACAATATGTATACATCAACAAAAGAAAAATGATCCGTGAGTAATTCCCTGCTTGTGATTCTTCTGTTGTATTTTTTTGTTATTCTGTATTAAAATTGTGAAAAATAAAAATTTTTCTTTCTTTCATAGAAATTCAGCAACAGTAGCCAAATTTCATTTAGTAGATTTAGCAGGTTCAGAACGTAGTAAAAAGACTCAGGCCACTGGAGAACGATTTAAGGAAGGTGTGAATATAAACAAGGGTTTGTTAGCTCTAGGCAATGTAATTTCGCAACTCGGTGATGGTGCTCCTGGAACATATATTGGATATAGAGACAGTAAACTTACAAGATTATTACAAGATTCCTTAGGTGGTAATTCCATGACTCTTATGGTTGCTTGTGTTAGTCCTGCTGGTAAGTATTCGCATATACTATATCTCATTTTAACACATACTTCTTATTATATAATAAATCTGTTTTAATAAATTTATAGATTATAACTTGGATGAAACCCTTAGTACATTGAGATATGCGGATCGTGCACGTAAAATAAAGAATAAGCCAATCGTAAATCAAGATTCTAAGATAGCTGAAATAAATCGATTGAATAAATTGGTTCAAGAATTGCGACTGGCTCTTATAAATCAGGAACTTGGCATAACGTGTCCTAAACAACATGAAGAACTTGAAGAGAAATATGGCATATTACAACAAAAGTTTAGAGATATGACAGAGAAATTGAATTTGAATTTAGGAGAAATTGCTGTTATGCATGAACGAGCGGAAATGGTTGAACAAGCTCGGGAAAAGGTCAGATCCGCTATGGCGACATTATTGGATGAATTTAATCAAGTGTTACAAGATCTTAATGCTTGTCCTGAAATCAGCAGTGAAAGATATAATACATTAAAAGCAATATATGAAAAAATGTTAGGTAAGTATTTTTTTTTATATAAATATTTCCAAACCGTTTTTAAAAAATTTTTTTCACATAAATTTTTATAATCTTTAATCTTTATTTTATTCATACAGATATTCAAAATGATGAAAAAAAAGCATCTGAGGAACTTATAAATTATGAAATATCTAATTCTAAAAATTGTGTAATGCACATGGAAGAAGATACAGAACGTACAGAACCTATAGATGAATTGAATAATATTGAAGATAGTTTAGATTATTTTGACAAAAAAGAGGAAGAACACACATTACGACAAGCGGAACGAAATAACGAAGTACAAAATATCAATAAGGAATTAGCACTTAAAGAAAGTCTTGTGTCTGAACTCTTAAAAAATGCTACACAGCAAACTGCAGAGAGCCGTAGAAATGTTATAGAAATGGAGCAAGAAATTAAACGGTTGCATGCGGAAAAAGAAGAACATTTACAGGCAGCACATGCACATAATGTCAGTTCTAAGTAAGTAATTAAAAAATAATTAATTAGTTATATTTTATTTTAAAACTTTACTGATTAAATATTCTGGATGCTTTTTATACAGATTAGCTGAAACGCGTCGTAAAAAAGTGCAAGAATTAGAGAAAAAAATAACGGAATTAACGCGTAAATGCATGGAACAAAACAAGATAATCAAAATAAAAGAAAAACAGGATCACAGGATCAAAACTCTTTCCAGCGAGATACAATCGCTGAAAGAGACTCGAGTCAAGCTTATCAGGCAAATGCGTATTGATGCAAATAATTTTACAAAGTGGAAGCAATCTAAAGAAAAAGAAATTAATAGATTGAAAGCTCAAGATCGAAAGCGTGCTTGTGAAATGGTACGCATGAAAATGCAACATAATAAACAGGAGAATGTCTTCAAGAGAAAAATGGAGGAAGCTTTTGCAGTTAATAAAAGATTAAAGGTATTTTTTTCTATAATAATTGTTAAGGAATTTATCTTATTTAGATACCTTTTAACATTTTTCTATTATTTTTCTATTGCAAATATTAATATCCAAGCAATTTATATATATATATATATATATATACAGGGTGCGTTGGAAATGCAGAAGAAGGCGATGCAGCGACAAGAAAGTAAGGCCAACAGCAAAAATATAATAAAAACATTGGTAGCTCAAGAATTCGAAATTTTAATGGCCACCATAGAAGCCGAGGGCTCTCTTGAGAGATTGATGCAAGATAGAGCTTCCTTGGTGCATCAGTTGGAGCAATTAAAAAAAAATGGCAATTCAAATGAAGAAGAACTTGCAACTGTCACTGAACTCATAGAGCTGCGTAATGCACAAATTGCAGATCTGCAACAAAAAATTCTCGAATCAGATCAAGGTATATATAAGATACCTGAGATTATTTAATTAAGTAGAATGCGCAATCTTCAATTTCATGAATTTTTTTTAGAAAGTAGAGCAAATACTAGGGGGAATATGATACATACAATAGCAGATGGCAAGGTGGCATATAAAACATTATTTGATATAATCACACAAGACAGAAAGCAACATTGTTATAAGTATAATGAATTAAAAGTAGGTATATATTACATTATTATATAATTTTATATAGATTATACATTTTAATCGCTAAAATAACTAATTTTTTCAGGAAAAGTATCAGAATCTGGAAACGCGATTAGAAGAATATAAGAAACAGGAAGAAGAGAGTAAAACATCTTCACAAAATACATCTGACACATCTTTCAGTGATGTTGAAACAAAAAAGGTGATTAAATAAATTAAATAATGTCGAGAACAATATGTTTTGTATTCTATTAAGAGATAAGATTATTTTTATTGTCAGTTTTATTGTTAATATGTGTTTTAGGTTTTGACTGACAATAATTTTAGCAATAAACAAAATAAGAGATCGTGGCCCAAAAAAGAAAGGCCATCTAAAATGGAAATCACTCATGATATTATCAACTTTGAGGATAGTTTAACAATAGAAGACGATGTTAACAAGGATCCAGATTGGAGGAGCACACCGCTTTATAATCGCATACGAAAGTTAGAGGTAAAACAAAATTTTTAATTATAATTACTATTATAAATATGATATTTCAAAAGCTTGTTGTCAAGATATAAAGATTATGTAATCATATGGAAGATAATTAGATTTTTATAAATATGTATTTTATTTGTTTAGAATGGATCCAAGCTGTCAGTTCAACAATTGACTTTTAAAATAGAATCTAGTGAGATAAAATGTGCATGTAAAACAAAGTGTTCCACGCGGGTATGTACGTGCCGTAAGAACAATGTTACTTGCAACAATTGTAACTGTAGTCCAGAACAGTGTCAGAATAAAGATAAAGAAAACGTAAGTACATACTATATATTAATGTTAGCTAATGTGTGTATGTATATATATATATATATATATATATATATGTATATATATATATATATATATATATATATATATATGTTATATTTTTTTTATATTATATTTTATTATATTTTTTTTCAGTTGCGCACTGAATTGTTTTTGGATATCATGGAAAAGTGAATCAATAAATCAAACGAATCAACAAGTGATTAGAAAACAGAAGAAATTATTTATTTTTCTAATCATGAGAAGTACAATTAATGAAGAGTGTCACGTGCTCAATTTATCAAATTGTATATAATTTCTCATGTCATAGACACTTTCATTTCATTTTCATCACAGTTTTTTTCTTATTTTATTTTGATGCCTGTTTGTTGATTTATCTTAGTTTTTATTCTTTTATATTAAATGACAATGCTTCAGATAAATGTAATTGTCTAAAGATCTGATATATAATTCATTTTATATTGTGATAATTGATCAATTATAAATGATAACTGTGTATTAATATTTTGCTATTTGATAATTTAGTGTAAATGTATATATGAACTTGCCAGACTCGGACAAAAATAATTAATTCAAACAATAATAAGCGATACGAATGTTGATTACAATGTGATAATAAAGCGAAAGCTTTTGTTATCTTTTTGTTTTCGCTTTTTAACCAAAATTCTTGGCTATTTCCGACATATAACATTGTTATCGACATATCGACAGAGGAAAAAAAATGGTTTAGTAAATGAAATTGACAGCAGTGGCTCTGATAGCTCTTTGACATATGACATATACGAGGGTAAAATTGCGCAAGCGCGATTAAAATCTCGCTCAATCTCGCTTCGAAGATGTACTGATCGTGGTATGTGATATATATAAATGGGTTTAGAATTAGACTTTGACCACCACTTGACTGGACTGACAGCGACGGCGAGACGATTAATTTGGTGCATAACAAGCAATCACGCGGAAAGGGAGAGTGTGCATTTAAAGTGGCAGTCAAGCTGTGGTTGCGCTTTCGCGAGGTCGACGCGTTTCAGGCGTGTTTGGCGGCTTCTTGAGAGCAGCTAAGCACGAAGAAACGAGTCTGACATCTCACGAAAAAAGAAAAAAAAATATTGTGAAAAAGTGCTCGCGATTATTTACATACGAGAAACACGTTTTTCGATGTCAAACGTAATAAATCATTACGAGTCGATCAGTATGCGATGGAAGACGACGCATCTTGTCCGCCGCCATTAGCTCCCTTACCTAGAAGATTTGGGTACCTGTCAGGGTATCGAATAGTAATTCTCTCTGCTCTTTGCTCAAATTTCTCGTCCAACGTCGACCTAACATCATGGACGGTACCTGCCTTCATCAATTCGTCACGGCCCCTCTTAAAAACTTCCTACATTTACAACGAATCAGAGAGTAAGGCGCGAATCCAGCGATTTTATATACATATGATATAATTTTATATTTGAGCTTTATAATTTTATATTTAATCATTTTTTGAAAGTATAGTAGATATTCAATCTTAAAATGTCAAATCCTAAGCTTATATAAAAATAAAAAATAAATGTAATGTGAGTGTGTGTATGTATGTGTAGATATTTTGGAAATCTGTTTTAGATCATAAAAAAAAATCATTGCTTATATTATATTAGCTTGGCTCGTTATTTTAGACTTAACTCCATTAATTATTCTATCTCTCCTCTTATTATAGTTATTTGTATTTCTGGAACTATTCTTGACGTTTGGCATGTATCAATTTATCATGTAAAAAATAATTTATGTTTATGCATGTATTGATAATATGTTACCTAACAGCTACTTTTAATATTCTGCTTTTCATTTATAAAAAAAAATGTGTTAACAACATACAATTATTATTTTTAATTGTAGCTGTATGAATGTAATATATCATTAGTCAAGTTATATAGTTTTCTTGCTTGCAATGTATGGATTAATCAGTGATGAATTATAAATATGCATGTCTTGTTATATATAATTAAAAATTGAATTCTTTTGTACAAATATAAAAGCATAAAATAATCATGATATATTTATATTATTATATTTTATAATGTTAAAAAGAAAAGCCCGCGTTACATATGTATTATTTATCAGACAATTTTATAATCTTTTAACTTTGCAATGTGCTCCTTAAGCTTAAAAGAGATTAAAATTCATGCATGCATGCATGTATATATGTATTGAAATCTTTAACCTTACAATATCTTCTTTATTAAGCTTAAAAGAAATCAAAAGTCATGCATGCATGCATTGGATTTGAAATCTTTAATGGAACACACCAGCACCGCTTGTAGAAGATGAATATCCATGAGCAACACACTCTGGATCGTATTACCAGCATGGACATGCAAAGAAAAATACATTGGATTACTACTTTGAAGTAATTTTCTTCTTCAAAGTAGCAGGCAGGTATAAATTATTGATTTAATGACTTGAGTGTAATGTAGTGTTTTTTTGAATATATGTGTTTGGTATGATATGCTCTTTTAACATAGAATTTAAAATAAGCTTTATGCTAACTGAGAATGTATATTGCACAACTATTTGACCTTTATATTGCTACATTAGCATTGTATAATCTGCATATTATAACTACATAGTAATGCAAATCTTTTTTAATTTCATTATCTGCTTTACATGAATTTAGCTAAACTTTGATCATAATCTACTAATCTTCTTTCATCTTATATAAGTTCTTATGTTCCATTATTTCTTACATAATAGTCTCTTATTGTATTTTGGTCGATAAATATAGAGAATTTTTTTTTGTGCAGGATGTTATTAATTTTAATGTTATAATGTTATATTTTGTTATATGATTATATAATGTTATTGTATAATGTTTACGAATAAAGTTCCATTATATCATCATTAATTTTTTAATAATTTGTCAATAGCTTTATAAGATACAATCTGCAGTCGAGGAAAGAATTAAAGGGTGACAAATAATACACGTGAATATATTTGCAGGATAAAATGGATGAATCCAAGAGCATGTACGAATGAGGCGTATATTCCTACTCCTATAGAACATGTTGCAAATGTTGCAACTCATGGAATATGGGTTGTGCCATCAGTGATTGGTAGTATCGAGCTTATACGTCGTTCGATGAGGTGGGCTCAACTTGTATCCGCGTGCGTATACGGCACTTCTTTGATTCTCGTTTTTGCGGTGTCAACCTTTTTCCATAGTGTACATTACTGCAATCAAAATAGGTATGACTATTTCATTATGTTTTTTCTTTTTTTTTACTAGTTTCTAATTCTTCAATTATTATACATGAAAAATAGTAACAGTAAACAAAATATATTTATCACCCATAATATTTCAGACAATTGAAGGATGCGTTACATCGTTGTGATCGTGCTATGATATACATTTTTATAGCAGCCAGTTATTTTCCATGGTTAAATATAGAGTATTTCTCAGACAATGACTTATTTTCGATGCGGTATGTTGTCTGGATCATGGCTATAATGGGCATTCTTTATCAGCAAATCTTCCACGAGAAATACAAGATGTTGGAAACTATTTTCTATGTAGTCATGGGTATTGGACCTAGTGTTGCAATTCTTAACGTTGTAAGTAAAATATTTGAATTATTTTTAGATTGAATTTCGTTTGAGGAAATGTAAACGGAAAATATTCTTTGCTCAGGCAAACACGATTTTAAATAACTCGATTTAATAATATTTTATTTAATAAATAAGTTATAAGTCTAATATTATTTTTACAGTATAATTATTATAATATTACGGAATTAAAACTGGGCGGACTGATGTACGTACTTGGCTTAGTATTTTTCAAATCAGATGGTCGTATACCTTGTGCACACGCAATTTGGCATCTTTTCGTAGCCGCAGCAGCTGGATTTCATTACTATGCGATCTTGAGTCATGTATTTCCTGAGACAGATTTGACAAATATTCCTGGAAATATTTGGGAAATGCCCAAGCCGTTATCCAAAATGTTAACATCTCAAGTAGAATTATAGAAATTGTGTACTATTTTTTACAATATTTCTTCCAGATGCTAAAGATTCTAAAAAGTTTTAACAATTTTAGGGGTAAACCCTGTATATATTCTGATAGAAAGAGATGTGTCTTTCATTTTTATTCATTTGGAAAGGTTTTTGATAAAGATAAATTGATTTTATAATCATGATTCTTATATCTGTATTAGACAGTCGATCTCTTTACGATTTTTCCAAATGTTAATAAGCAAAAATCGTGCAATGCGTAAAATATTATATATTAATATATTTATATTTAAGAAAAAAAAAATAGAGCGAATTAAAAAAAAGTTAAGTACCTGACGGCCACATGTATTATGGGTGTCTTAAAACAAAAAAGAAATTATTAGCAAAGATATCAAACACACTCAGTTACTATATTAATTGCATTATAAGTTCGAATACATTGAATATTGTGTCTTTCATATGATTTAGTATGCTAGTCTTGAAACTATTTATGCCAAATTATTGTATAGAAAAAAGATTTACTAAACCTGTACTATATATAAAAATAGTACAGGTATTATTTTTGGGACAAATGTGCTATTTTGTTTTACACTGAGTTTTATAAGAATCTTTACATTAGAATCTAGAAAATATAGACACTAAGTATTAACTTAGCCATGAATGGAAACCAACTTGACTGAATATGCAATCTTTTTGCTTTCTATCAAAAGTGTCAACCATCTTTATGTTTACGGATGTATCGTGCCAAAATTAAAATCATATTCGTATCTATCTCTAATAGGTTTCCAATCATATATAGATATAATATACAGATACAATATAATGTATTTATATTGTTACTGTATGGTACAATTTTTATGTAAAAAAGACAAAATATTAAATTACAGTAATTTTGCAAGTATTTTGGTGTGTAGCTATAAAGAATATTAAAGGAATATTGATTTATAGATAATTACAATTATCAAAAACACATGAAAAATGTAATATGTTGTGTAATAATGGCCTTAATTGTATTATTATATATTTATATATTATTATGATATTGGTATAAAAATGTTTATATTACTTATATTAAAATTTGAGCTTTTATTATTTGTTTGTAATATATTAATAATTATATTTATAATAATTATAACAATTGTTATAAAAAATGTATAACAATTGTGTGTGGACATATAAAATATTTATATTATAAATAATTTATTTACACTACGTTCAAGTATTTCTAATTATATACTTTACATAATACTCTAATTTTACTTATTTATACAGTATATATTAAAATTAAATACATTACATTTCTTATATGTATGTATATATAACAGCATATATATATATATATATATATATATATATATATATAACATATGTAACACACATGTACAGTATTGACACTGTAAAGCATTGTAGAATGTAATAAGAACATTAATTATAATAGAACATGCGATATACATATGTGTATCGTGATATAAGAAACAAAGTACAAAGTAATCAGTTATGAGTTTATTCACACTCTATTTTTTTGTCCTTGTAATTTGTGCAGTGGACCAAAGTATTGTGGAAATATATAGAGTAACATGTAGCATTGCTGTTGTATGCTTTCTTGGTATGAGTGTACTTCTTTAATATTGAACAATAAAGAATTATATATTGGCGAAAAAAATGGTTGCTCATTCTGCAAAACTGATATGTGCAGAAACGATAACAATCTCTCATTAGTCATAAATAGCTTAAAAATTGCGTGCAGACACGTCAACACCTCCCTCAAGGGGTTTCCATGGTAATGGTAGCAAACAAAACGGGAAAAGAACAGCCGACAATGGATATTTCTGAGATTAGTCATTATCGTTAAAAACTGGTTAAACACTTTAGGATCATCATACAACAACGCAATCATGAAAATTATTACGCGCTCGTGCTTTTTTTCGCAACGTGAAAAAAAATTGCAATTCTAACAAGTTTTCAATGAAGCAATAAAGCTTACGCGAGCGATCCAATTTGTTGTGCCATTGTCGTAATAAAGTATTTGAATCGCGTTGCAGCGGCATATCATCAGTGATAAAATAAGAAAATAAAATATGGATAATGTTACGTATGATAAAACCGAGAAAACAATTTTACCCGATTCTCTGCCTGCTAGTACACTTGAAATACCATCGTGGTTGCTGGAAATGACCGAGTACGTATAACATTATTCATATATACAAAATTTTTTTTCTTTTAAGAATAAATTATATTTTATTAATATTATCAGCAATGTAGGAAAAATGAATGTAGATAACGATGCCAAATTACTACAAATGGAGGCATTTTTGACTGATAATCCATATCATTTTAAAAATTCATTTCTCAAAAAGGAAGCTGATGATATGTAAGATCTGTATACATCTTGCACTCTTTTTAGAATATGTATATAATAAAAAAAGTGATACTTTGTTTCAAATATTTATAGAAATACACAAGCCGGCGCATATTTAAATGATCTTTACGATGCTGATGACAATATTAAATTACAAACATCTGCGAGCAAATCACTGCCAAATACACCAAAGAACGAAGAAGTTGAAAGAAAAAAAATGCGCGCTTGTTCTGCAGTTGTAAATGCGAAGCATCGTATGAAAGACGATTTTCGCGGATTAGATGCATATTTAGAAAAAAAGCACCTAGAAATGCACGGCAATTATTTAGCGTCTGATGAAAATTATAATAACAATGTGAGGATTTATGCTAAGGAATCTAACTTGAAATATTCTACGAATGTTCAAGATCGCGCGAATGCACGGTTACATTTGTTGGACGATACTTATTATTCTAACAGTTCCATCTTTAGCGTACAGAATGGAGAAGAGCCAAAATTATTATCTAGCCAAGAAATTTCTCAATCTTTTAGCTTACTTAAAAACGATTTCATCAAAAATATAGATCAGGCGTCAAACAATGATATAGAAACAGATGTAGAAACAGGTCCATATTTATCTTGAAATCTTATATAATCTTATCTTTTTTTTAAGAGGATGCATGAAATATTAAATCTGTCTCTTTCACATATATCTATTGTGTCTTGATAATACAACTTAATTTAATTTAATTATTTTTATTTTAGATAAGATTTACAGAAATTTTATTATTCCCGAATTACCATCTGGAGACTTGTTAGTTATCGATATTCTTTCTACCTGGGGCGACAAATATTACGTAGGACTTAATGGCATCGAAATTTTTTCAAGTACCGGAGAACCGGCTAAAATAAAAGAAATTTATGCACATACGAGTCAATCGTTGAATAATAATCGTAATCTTCACACTGTAAATAACTTAATTAATGGTATTAATCGAACGAGAGATGATGCAAATTTATGGTTAACGCCTTATTCAAATGGTGATCATCATTATGTTCATGTGATATTTGAATTCACGATTACTATAGCAATGATCAGAATATGGGTGAGATTCTTTACAATCATTATAATAAATGTAGATGTGTATATAAAAAATAGATTTTTGATTTTTAATATTGCTTTTTTTCAGAACTATAATAAATCTAGAATACATTCCTTTAGGGGAGCCAAAGATGTTATAATTAAATTGAATGATATTACTATTTTTGATGGAGAAATTGCTAAAGCATCCGGGGATGATATGGGTAGTCTTGATTCCTTTGGTGATGTAAGAAATTCTATCGATGATTTTAAATTATAAAATTAAATTAAAATTAAATTATATTAAAAAATATAATTTCAACTTTTTTAATATTAATTATTATATATGCAATGTATAACAATCTCTTAAATTAATTGCAATATATTCTTACTTTTTGTATACTTTTTCTCTTATCATATATAATATACAGTTATGTGTGTTTTTAAATTAATTTTATATATAATACACAAAAATAATTGGGACTGTGATGTAGACTATATTATTTACGACGGATGAAAATATTCTGGAACTGATATCAAAACATGATAATACATTCATAGAATTCAATAATGGGACGGATTGCGAGGAAAAAGAAACAATTCGCCCGATAACAGCAACAATCAATGATGTAAGAAAGAGACTTAATGGTACACATAATATATACATTCGGAGATAAATGTGTGTGTATATAATGTAACAATTTGTTTTAGATTACTTCAGCAAGACATAAAAGTAATGATTCTGTCGAGAATTTTTCCAATTTGTACACCAATAGCAAAATTTACAATACACCTTCTACCGCTTTGTGTTGTAAAGAAGTTCAATTAATTATTATTTCTAATTGGGGTTTACAACATTTGGTTGGTCAGTAAACGTATTATATACAGGATATTTTACTTTAAATAATGCATATGAATATTTTCGAAGCTTTTTGTTATCGAAAATATTTCAAAATAAAAATTAAATAATCTTGAAGAGGATATAATAAAGTTTTTTTATAGCTAAAGATGTTGAAATTATTGTTCAATTTGTAGGTCTTACTGGTATAAAATTAATCGGAGATCAAAATACAATAGTTCCATTAGCGGACGCTAATTTATATTGCAATGTAGAAAATACGCATTTAACGAATCTGATTGATGGACATAATGTTACAACTGAAATGGATCATATGTGGTTAGCAGATGTAACAACGAATAAAAGGATTACAATAACTATTACTTTCAAAACAGATGTGTATTTAACAGGAATGCAGATTTGGAATTATAACGCATCTTTGGAATTATCTTATTGTGGAGTAAGATATCCGATATATATGTGCAATAAAAAATTTTTATAATATATATATATATATATATATATATATATATATTAAATATTAAAATTTTCATATTTGATTATATATTAAAATTTTCATGTTTGAATAATATATGTTATTGAATATATATATATATATATATATATATATATATATATATATATATATATTCAATAACATATATTATTCAAACATGAAAATTTTTTTATTGTAACAATCAATTTTAAGGAAATAATCTTATTTACTTAGGTAAAACGATTATTAGTTAAACTGGATGGTAAACAACTACCCGATGAAAATCTTGAGGGTTTCTTGTTAAGACGCGCTCCGGGATCTTGTCATTATGACTTTGCTCAAGAAATTAATTTCGCTAATAATCCATCTGCCCAAGTACACCTTTCGGATCAACCTGTTGATTTAGTTAAATCGTCCGAAGGTATCGGTCATTTACATATAAACTGCACACGCACACACATATGCGCGTGTGTATATTATAATATATATACACACACACACACACAACATTACATACATACATATATTTTTTTTTAAATTTTAGAACCTACATCTTTGGATTCAAACTATGAAGCTCCGTCAATGCCGCAAGGATTCGTTTATCAAATAATAATCTTCTCCACATGGGGAGACTCTTACTATGTTGGTCTGAATGGAATACAAATATATGATAATTATGGAAATGAAATCAAATTAACTGCAGATAGTATGTTATATATAATAATTCATACTGCAACTTAATAATTCATATATAATAATTCATACTTGCAACTTAATTGTGATTTTTATATAAAATTCTCTAAAGAAAAAATTTTATATATATATGTGTGTGTACTTTTTCTTTAATTTACATTTATAAATTATTTGTATTCTCTTAATTTTATCAGACATATGTGTTTTTATGTATCTTTTAAATATGTACATAATTTTCATCAATATTTCTAATTTTAGTTTTTCCTTAATAGATATAGCCGCATTTCCTGAAAGTGTTAATATAATAGAAGGCATAGATAATGACATTCGTACACCAGATAAACTTATCGATGGAATAAATAATACTAAGGACGGACGTCACGCTTGGTTAGCACCTATACTTCCTGGACAAGTGAGCAAAAATACATCATATTTTACAAGATTCGCTATTTAATTTTTTAAATAATTTATATATTTTTCAGACAAATCGAGTGTATCTAATATTTTACCACCCTGTTATGGTATCAACGATTAAAATATGGAATTATGGAAAAACGCCGCAAAGGAGAGTTAAAGAATTTGCAGTAAGAAAAATAAATTGCAATATGTTTATAATGATTCTCTAATTTGCTATTTATGCAAAAATATTTATTATGTAGATATTGGTAGACGATCTGTTAGTTTACAATGGAACTTTAGATAAATATAATTCATATGGACTGGTAACATTTGTGAAAGAAAATAGTAACAATGAGAACCTGGTCAACTGGTAAGTCATGTTATGTCAGGAATAAGTCATCAGAAGAAAATTTAAAAAAAAGAAAAAATGGAAGCTAGATCATAATTACACGTTGTTATTTCAGTCCGGAACAAGAAAATCGCCTTTTAAATTTACAAAGGAATACTTTAGGTGCTAACTCGTTACCAGACCCTTCTCTTCGTCCACATACATCTTTACAATTTAAATAATCATAATGCTATACATATATATATATATATATATATATATATATATATATATATATATATTTGTATACATACATGCACATTAGTATAATATTTACAAAATATATTTAAACTGTTGTGTATTTTTATATCTATATTAAAAGACGTTTTCATTTTTATAATGAAATATTTTGTTTGAATAATTAATAATTACAAAGTAGCATGTACATATATAATAATATCCACATATTGTTGTGCAATTCTGTAGCAATAAATATGGATATTATTTATAAATTCTTGCTTTAGAACTTGTAAGAACATAAAAATTAATAAAAATTCTAATAAAAATTATATACGTTATTGATTAAATCTTAAGAATATCATAAAAATGTTATAAGAATATGTATACATTATAAATATATCACACATATTTTGCTACCTCAATTTTTTTATACAAATTATAATAATTATAATATTTGAATTTATTTTTTTGTTGTATATATAAATATATTGTACGTATATTTCATATATTTTCATATATTTAATTATGAAGATAAGACCCGTGGTCTTTTTGTTTCCATCTGTGTGACCACATCTGTTTGGTCTACACTTTCTTCCGGAGGTCCAGTACGTTTTCTTGCTTTTGGAGATGATTGTTTTAAGCATTCCATGTCATTAAATATTATCTGTGCTCCACCACCGCTTGTTGGTAGTATGTCGCCCTATTTGATAAATTGAAAAAAAAATTACAGAATCTCCAAATATTAAAAATGTATTATTTTTTCTATTGAAGAAAATTTCGTCGTTTCAACCTTAAATAATTTTGTTTCGAGTTCTCCGTCTGTATCATGCTCTTGTGAGACAAGACAATATCTAGATGCACCATCTGTAATCTCCTTCGGGGAAGCAAGTCGCGTTACACTTCTTTTTCTTTGCATCAACGGTTGCAATACAGTCCCGAGTGGCACAAGAGGTTGAGGTCTATGATCGATCCATCGATCAGCACTTTGCGATCGTCTGTATCTTGGATTTGAAATGGGTATTCTATCCTGTATATAATAAAATTTTTAAAAATTTTTCTTAACTTATATTTTACAACTTGATTTTATTAAAAGATATTTAAAAAAAAAGAAATAAGAAATAACCTTCCGTGATATCCTGCCTTCTCTTTCTGGACTAATTACTTTTGCTGTTGACTCTGGTACTTCTTTTGATGGGATTACAGAATCGTCATCGACTAAAATTCGTTTCACCAATCGCAATTTGTCTTCTTTTTCTTTCATTTGATTCTAAATAATCATGAAGAAAAATACATTAAATATTGTAAAATTTTCTAAAGGCAAAAAAAAAAGTTAAATATATAGTTGAAATTACTTGAAGGTGTTCACGTTGTTGACGTAATTTGATTTCTAATTCTCTATTCATTTTATCTGTCTCAGCTTGCATTTTTGTATTATATCTTTGCTTCACTCTTTGTTTGTCTATTAAACGTTGATTCAATGCCAAGTCTCTATCTCTTATCTGTATATAAAGATTTTATTTTAAATAATTATATCAAGATACACATACACACAGATATATTATACCTACTTCTTGCTGTAAACTGCGTATCGTCTCGTTAGCAGAGTTTAATTTACACAGAAGCGTATCAATTTGTGTTTCCGTTTTACAAAGATGTCCTTCAAATGCAGATATCTAAAAATATAAAATATAATACAATATTATATATATTTTATTTTTATATTTTATTTTTATTCATATGTATATTTTATTTTTATTCACAATAATGTTATTAAATATATATACACATACATATATATACATACACACCTTTCTCTTTTGTTGTGAATTTGCAGCTTTCAGTGAAGCAACTTCAATTTTCAAATTTACGTTTTCTTGCTCCATTATTATTATTTTTTTTCTAAAATCCTCTTCTATAAAGAGAATAAATATTTTATTAGAACATGTTGAACATTAGATTGCAATATTAAATTTAATATATTATTAAATTTAATTTATTAAAACTGAACAAGAAAATGTCTCACGTTTCTTTTGTAAATCCGAACGAAGTATATTACGCTTTTCGATACGTTGTTCTAGGAATTGTATTAGAGAATGTATTATATGATCATTGTCTGAATTAACAGATTCCAATTGAGGAAATGGTCCACCCAAACTAAAATATAATTTAAAATATAATTAATCATTCAAATTATACAATAATTTATAAAATTAAAAGAAATTTCTTCAAATTAGAGCTATTTAAATTACAATACCTATACACTAAACCTAAATCAATGTCTAAATCAATAGCTTCTGGTCGTCCCTCTTTCTCTAATTTACTCCTTGCTTCTTTAAATATCTAAAAAAAATTTATGTTATTTCTGAATGATATAAATACTAATTTTTAATATTACCTTATTTGCTTGTCTTCTTCCAGGAGTGAAACCAAGATCCAATTTTATAGGATTTGATCGCATAGTTTGTACTTCTTGAGTCATTTCCGCGAACTTCAAGACTTGCTAAATATAAATTTGTATATAAAGAAATTGTAATTATATTTTTTTATAAATAAGTTTAATCATTTACGATCTATCATCTACTACGTACAATTGTTTCATCATAGTCATCTGCTCTTGGATTTACACAGACTATCATTCTAACTTGTCCTTCACCATCAAAATAGTTTTTGAATAAATGAGTAAGCTTGGAATCCCGATAAGGTACCATCTTATTTGTACCTTGGTTTTGATTTTCTCTTAAAATTTCCAGACACGAGCGCAGAGTCATCAGCGAGTTATTAATATTTCCTGAATGTACATTTATGATTTAAATAAATTTTTACAAATTTCATAAACATCACAAACGCGTAATGTTACCTGCTTCTCGTAAACGTTGACCAGTATTTTTGGTACGATTCGTGCGTTCGCTACCCGCTAAATCTACTAAAGATAGTTGACTTATACACACGACTCGTTTATCCTGCATTACATGTTCACCTTCGCAATCTAAAGGTGCCTAAAATACAAGAAAATATTATAAGCATTTGCAGATTAAGATAACTCTGATATTACAAAAAATCATAAAACAAGTATAATACCTGTACAAGTCGAATAGTAAAAACGCTATGGGATCTACTTGATTCTGCATTCAGTGCTGTATGTGCAACACGTCTTTTCCGTTGTCCACGTTGAAATAATTCAAAAGCTTCCTCTGCACTTTTTACCTCAATCTCGGTGACAGCATGTACATACATATTTTTGTTGCCATCCTCTCTGACAATTTTACTCTGTAGTGTCCTATATTAAATAAAAAGATTTGTTTTAAATATATATATATATATCAAACTTGTTTCATCAATTTTCTTTTGCGATATATACTTACTTGGATCTAATATCGTCTTCATCTAACAGATCATATACACTGTTATTATATATTTCAACATATGTTACAAATATAGCATATCCATTGTCTGGTTCAATTATCACAGTTTGTGATTCATTACGCTCGTGTGCTACTGTTGGATTACTGTCTCCATCGCTGTCCACCTTACGACTCAAATTTTTCACAATTACATTGTTATACAATCCCATCTAACATAATTATATTTATGTTTATTTCTATATGTTAAGTACAAAAACTTACTATTTGCCAAGTCTTCCTGTTCTTTGCGATATACCTGCATGAAGTTCATGTTGCCTGTCTAACATAGCATCAGCCTCGCTTTGCACATCAAAACCATTCAATTTATCTGGTTTAAAAACAAACTTTTTTGTTTGGTAGTTTGTAATGGTATTGAAAATAACATCCAGGCAGCGAGGCATGATACCAGCATCTTGCGATTCTCCAGTCATTGTATAAGTCTTTCCACTGCCAGTAACACCGTATGCAAACAGCAGACCATTTCTTCCATGAATGAGGTTTTCAACGAGAGGAAGAGCAACTGTTTTAAATACTTCTTTTTGTGTTGCATCTGGTGTAAATACATGACTAAATGTCGTTTGTATCTCTTTATTAGTTATAGTGCGAAAGTTTACTGCTGATTCTGGCGGCGTCACGACTAGCGTCGTCTCGGAGGTAATTCTCATGCACGACACATCTGTCGAAGATTGCATCGGTCGTAAACGACAGAAAACTTGCACGGGATCCTTAGATATCATATTCGATCCTTTCGGCCGATTAATCGGCTTACGAGCTGGAGTTTTCGGACGTCTGAAATAAGATTCGCGAAGGATACATTTATCCCGTACATATTTCATTTTTTACATTTCACAAAACACATGTACAAATATTCATCGTCAGTGTTGTTTATCGTATGCCTGAATATAATAATAAAATTTTACAATTACTTACGCAGGTTTCATTTTTACACAAGTCTACTTGTAGAATGTAATAACACAACGTATGCAGAAATCTTGCTCCTCTTTCTTATCGCTTTCCGTTATACTTTTCAAATTGAATCTCGCATACAGATGCTCGGTATTCAGTGCCACCAATCTTCAATTAGCGATATTAGAGATATAGAGAATTTTTCAACGAGAAAAATGGATACGATGTCACGTAATTGGTCAGCGAATAGAGAATTTAAAAATCTCCAGAATTTTTCTACTTGATAGCCAATCGTATGACATCTCGTTCATAGTATTTTTTGCTGAAAAACTCTCGTAGAATTATGGGAAATATAGAGAAATCGATAAAGGAGGTAGAGATTGGCCTTCCCATGGAATATCGCGTTGCTTGTGATTGGTGTTTCATTTGCTTAGCCACCAATCAGACGCGTCATTCCAAGGTAGATTATCTAGTCGTTGTGTTTTCTGAATGTAATCATGTTATGAATAAAATTTAAATTACATTGATGTTTTGCGCGGGATTGCAAAAGCGATTCGAGTTGTATTTAGGTTACCATCGCAAAAAAATGTTATTTTCAAGGAACCATTCTACGTGAATGAAATTTACAGTTAAATTTGTTATGATCTAAGACATTTATATGTCTCAGTTCGAGTCTTGTTTCATGACACTTTTAATAACGATTGTGCATGATTTTGAAACATAGTGTTGTGTGAGGAGCATGTTTTTCTTTTTTATCGAAATTTCTCGTGTATAAAGATTGTTGAAATTGCATTCGTGAAAATTATTAGTTATGTCGGAAGGTACTAGAGCAATTTCAAGGCCAAAAGTTAGATTCTCCCAATTTTCTGACAATGTACAAAACAAGGAAGAGGACGTTGAATGTAAAGACAAGACAGTTTTGCCAGTGAATGGTCCAAAAATTAAAAGTATCGTGTCTCTCAAAAAACCTGTTAGAATTGTAGACCCTAAGAAATGTACAACTGTTTGCGATAAAGATATACCACAACGTGATATAGAGACTCATTGCAGCGATATTACACCTGAAAATGTTCAAAGTACATGTACATCTAACAAAGATGTCTCAAAAATTGACACTTCAAAGATTTTACGCAATGCAAATGGCATCCAGAACATAAAAGAAAATTGCAACACATTGAGATCAAGTAAAAGTCCACAGAATATTTTAAAAGATCATAGAGAAAGTATTCGACAAAAGGGAAAAGAAAACAGAGACACAATGTTGAAAAAAGTTGTATCTGTAAAAAGTTTTAAAGATATGAGCAAGACAAGAGGAGGAAGCTCTCAATGTATACAATCAGTTAAACAAACTGGAAAGTGTAAACTTCCTACAAATAACAATATACAGAAAATAAGTACTATGGATTCTCAAAATCCAAAGATGACAAAATCATCATCCGCACCAAGCATTTTAAAGAAGACAAAAAATCAAACATTCAAAGGGACAAATAACGCAAAATCTATTACACCAAATGTTATGCCATGTTACAAGATTGCAGCTAAAAATAAGATATCTCCAGTTAAGAAAACTATATTACGTAATGTATCAGGTCCTAAAATCAAAACTTCTGTAGGGCCAGGAATCTCTCATAAAAAGAAAAATGATATAAAAACAAGTGATGCAAATAAAAAACATACTGTTACATTAAATGTTGCAGAAGAATTGGCACAACCAGGATATAATTCCATTGCTTGTACACTTAATAAATTGAAAGAACTTAAACAACAGAAAGTTGTTAGAGATATCAATCATTTGACATCTGCACAAAAGAGTTTTATAAGTGGAAAGGTAAGATTTTTTTATAGAAAAAAAATGAAACATGTTAATATTTTTCTCTAGAACAAAATTTGAATCTTTAATTTATTCTTTAATTTTATTTTGATCTTTTTGTAATCTTTTTGTAATAGATTTCTGCAGCACTGGATTTTCCATTGGACGAGGCAATTTATAAAAATCTAGTAGATTTAAGCATAGATGAGAAACAGTTGCCATCTACTATTTTACGAAGTAAGGATCCAGAGCCACGGCAAAGAGATATTACACCAAAACTTTCCGACTTTTTTGTACCTGAAAATACAAAGGAAATTTGCGAGGCTGTCCACATTAAACCTCGAGCTCCGAAAATGGATGAAAATTGGAATGCTTTTAAAATAAGTGATAAAATACTTGAATGGAAACATAATATGGATGATGTATAAAATAGCATGCATCTGTGTATTTTTATTTGACAATGTGTAAAATTTTAGAAATTACTAATATAAACAATAAATACTAAGTAAGTGAAAGAGGATATAAAAACAATTGCCTAGTAACAACACACAATTGTAATTTACTTGATATATTTTAATAAAACTAAGTTATTAAAAAAATTATATGAGAAACCTAATTTACTGTGTTTACATTTAAAATAGTATATCATAAATATGGTCCAATAAAAAATTATTTACATATTTTACTCTTGAAATGTAATTTTTATTGATTTTCCATCAGGCTCAAATTCTGATGGCACTGACACAGAATTAATACCATAATATCTTTGTTGCAGATAAAGATAAATACGACGAAGATTGTAAGAAAGACATGTACCAGCTAGCACCATTCCAATTACAATTCCAGCTACGATTATCCTGTTGAGACATCACTGAATTAGTTTTAATTGTATCTAAACTAAGATTCTTTTTAAATTGAATACATTATACTTACACAGTGATCCATATACTGTAATCTTTGGGGCTGCAACATACATTTTCATCACAACACTGTTCCCATGATTCACACAGTCCCCATGCACAATAATGTGCAGTAGCCTGAAAATATAATAGATTAATACAATGTTAATACCGTTAGTACAATTTTTATATATATGAATCAAATTTTATAATTTGTATTAGATGTTGATATAAGTACACATGTATATAAATGTTTAAATATAAAAAATTATAAAGTGTTGAAATTATAAAATTATATGTGACATTGATTCTTATAGACACAGATAGTAAACATTACTCTATGCACAAGAATATGTTTATAAATGTGCCTGACGTACAAAAAATAGAAATGTCAAGAATATTAAATCAATAGTACGATGCAAAATATGTAATTTACCGGTGAAAAGGCCGAGAAAATCCAAATAAATATAAAAAATATACTATTTGACAGATACTCCATTATGATTCACGAGACAATCACATTGACATTGATTGACATGAAGCCATATTCTCAAGGCATCCACCATAAGTTTCATAAAATCCTATATAGTGAATAATCTAGTTCCTTTTATCATCAAAATAAAAATTTGTATATATATATATATATATATATGTAGAAAAATCAATATTTAATGCAAATATATAATATCAATAATATATTACATTTTTTATGGAATGCTTCCCAGCAAAAACATACAAACACACGATTGGGTTATCAAATGGAAAAACTTCCGGAACTTTAGAAATTCTCTATTCGGAAGCCAATCATATAACAGTATTTATTTTCGATAAAGATTTATTTCTCGATAAAGATATTCATGATTTTTCTTTGCATATAAACGTATAATTTTAACGAAAATGTAGAAAAAATCAGTGCAATATGTTGACATTTTATTTTATATATATAGAATGTTATTTTTTAGTATCTAAAAATATGTATATAAATATATTATATAATATTTATAATTTACCTTATATATTAATTGTCTTATATATTATTATATAATTAACCTTTTATTAATATTTTTTACATATACTATTAATAAAAGATGGACTATTTTTATTTATATAATAGTTTATATAAAATCATATATCGGAAATTGGCTAGTCAAAAATTGATAAAAAATAAACGGAATTATACATCAATTTCATTATTATTACAATTGATCAAAAAAATATAATATATTAATAAATGCGGATAAATACAAGGCGAAATTTATTTGTAAATAAGAAATATTTATAAATAGAAGTGTTATCCTTAAAGATAGTAAATTAAATAATTTAAAAAATTGCTAAAAACTTTAAATATATATTTTCAGCATATGTGATTAGAAAAATGATTAAACATAAGATTTTCTCTAAAAACTAGACATATCTTTATGAGTGAAATGCAAAGCCAAGATTAGCTTGATTTGTATGATTCGAAATTAGAAAAGATTTTACTACATCTTTAGAATATAATTTCAAGATGCAAATTTTCAAAATGTATTTTTTTATAAAAAGGATATGTTGTCTGTAAAAATTAGGAAATAAAAAATTTTTGAAATCGCGCATATATATGGATTTAATATTTCAATGGAAGCAGACATTTTTACATATATAAAACAAGATGAAATTAAATTAGTATAATTCTTGAAGATTAGATATATAATAGAGCATAAATATAACTTTTCATTTTTTAAATAATTTAACAAGATGTTTGATTTTTATGCGATAGAGAACAAAAGTAACCATTTCAAAGCTGATTTTGTTAACACAATGATACAAGTTATACGTCAATTTTTTTTGTATAGTTCAAGAATGTTAAATTCCTTCTTTACATAAACTTTTAAATAATATATCATGTTTCTAATTTTATATACATTAAAATATTATTATATATATATCAGTTATGAAAGTAAAAGTGGACGGTTCTGAATAATAAAAATCATTGTTTTACACATTGTTATAAAATATCTTAACACTAATTAATATCATTTGTTGAATTCATTGATTGGAACAGTAATGCAGATTAAATTTTATATCTTCTTTTCTTCTGCACACTATCACTAACTACTAATAGATAATATAAGGGTCTGTTTCAAAAAATATGCCCTATACTTGTTTGTCAGTCTAAAGTCATAAATTATATCTAATATACATTCTTATAATTATCTTACCCATGTTGTTTTGTTCATTATTCTATTGTTCTTAAGTACAATTTTTCATAATCTTATATGTATAGTAATTAAATCTTTTTTGTTTTATAATTGATAAAAGTGCACACAACAAAAAAAACATTAATGTATATCTCTGCAATCAAATAATAAAAAAAGTATACACATTTTTAAGTACTAACATATGCAAATGAAGTTTTGAGAATAGAGATTATGTGTAAACAATATACATTTGAAGCTTTTCATATATATATGTATAGAAAGAATATTCTTTGTGTATGTGAAATCACTTTCTACATATATACATGTACCCATATTTTACCATAAAAATTATTGCACTTTTCAAACATTAACTTTTACAAATAATTTTTTAAACACAAACATTAAGCATGTTCTCCTTTGTTTAGAAAATATTTAATAGCGCTTATAATTCATTTCTTTGATTCTATATGTCTTATACACAAGATAAAGATTTAAGATGTAAATATTAATTACACATGTTAATCAAACATGTTAACAAATTTTCAAATTCGATAAAATTCTAGAAAAACTGCATTAAATAAAATTATTCATATATCAATCATCGGATTTACGAAATTTGAAACCAAAGATTTCTTTAATTTCGAGTCTTTAACACTTATTAATAGAAACAGCAATTATATATTTTTGTGAAAAAATGTATATATGCATAATATACAAAGATAATTATATTTATCTCTTCATACTTTGCAGAAATATCACAATCATATATAAATTTTACATATAGACTTCCCTTCCATTGCCAAATAGAATGACCAATCTTATAATAATAATAATAATAAATCTTGTGTTAATTATTCATTAAAATTTCTTTCATTTTTCTTTTTTGTTTTATGAGAAAAAAATTGTTTCTAACTCAGGAGCTTTAGATTATTATTTCAGAGAAGGACAAAGAGATTATAATTTATCAAATTTTCAATCTAACTTACAAATTATAAGTCCATGTTCCTTTTGCTGATTGAATATAACGAAGTGGTGCAATTGTATTTCTAATATCTGGACTTTTTGATCTTCTCACACAGTCTTGGCTTAAAACTCTACATCCCTGGTTCAAAATGACATTATTGTAACCAGCACGAGGAATGCTGTCACTGCTGGCTACGCGTCTTACATCATTAATCTTTTTCTCTTTCGACGGTAAATTGTCTAATACAGAGTCTCGAATTTTATGCACAGATTGATTATTTCCAAGTAATTTTGGACTAGGATCGATTGATACTGTTTTTAAATTGGTTGTTGAGCAAACTTTTTCGGCACATTTTCGTCGGATCTGACATTTATCATTATTTTCATCGAATAACTGACGCTCAAAATGATGTTTGTCATTATTATAATTTTCATCATTATCAGCATATTGGTTAAAAGTTATTGTAGAATCGAGCGAGTCGGAGAATTCTGGGCTCGGTACAGAAGACACGCTGCCGATTTGGGAAAAAGCAACCGTCCCCTGTGAATTTTGGGGACGGTGTCAGAAACATCATTCTTCTAATTCATCCATTCGATTTCTAACAGCCATTTCTACCACTTCTAAGCTTGGATAATCTAATTCTTTAACCAAACATAGCACAGCTGATAATATATTTGAATTCTAAAAAGGAAAATGTATGTTATAAATATTTAAATTTCATTGATATGTGTACTCTAATTTAAAATAATGATATAAAGCATACCCTCGTTACTGGCCGTCTGTGATAATGAAATTGTGTTCTGCATTTATCTTTTTCTGAATGTCTTACCCAACCGGGTACTTGAGCTCCATCTTCCTGCAAATATTAAATAAAAAAATATTAAAACATTAACTTTTTTTATTAAAGAAATTTCAAACATTTTGTTATGATAATATTTAACTGTGTTAGAATTGTATTCAGTTTAATATATGATGAAAAAATAATATACAACTTATTCAAGTCTTACCCTTTCATTATGATGAATAGCCATTCTTCTTTGTGGTATCGGAGGTTGTGGTGAGTCTTCATATTCTACTCTTGTTCTCTCATCATAGCTATAATTATTTCTGTCATTACGTCTATCATCTGCAAGTTCATTTACAGCATATTGTGTACGTTGTGATGTTGGTGTATAGATACGCTGAGATACTTCGTTTCCACCATACTCGGAGTACGCTCGCCTCTCATCATAATCCCCATTATGTCGTACTGCCGGTCTGTCATCATAATCCTAAAACATTGTTTTCTATAAGTATGAATAATGCTATATGTAAATTGTATTCAAAAGAAAAAATTGGTTTACACCAATCAGAATTTTCATCATATTATATTAAAATATAACAATATAAAAATATTAACAAATAAAAATATTTTTTTTATTTATCCTGAATATATGTATGAATAAAATATAATTTTGAATATTATAATATGAATAATACATTCGAGAATCAGCTACGGAATTATTAATCTCAACATTTTTTATATATTTAAAGCTCTATTATATGTCTTATTTGATAATATTATTCATACTCTATTATATAATTATAAGAAATACTAATAAATGATTAATCTTGTGTGATTTTTAATAATCCAGTTATGTTTTTTAAGCATTATTTAAATTCAGGATAAATATATATATGATTCCTACATATGAATACAGGAATTCAGGACAAATATATATATATGATTCCTAACATATGAGCCCTATAAATTTTATTTTGTTAATTATACATTATATTATCCATTTTACTGAAGCCATGTATAAAGTATGATATGATTAGATGATAGCAATAAGAAAAAAAGACACAAATATAGATTATTTATCATTAAATATCCCCTAAACCAAGCCATACAAAGTCATGTAGCCAGAAAATATGTGAAATATGGAGATTGATATATGTTAAATGAAGATTTTATTTACTTGTACTTGTTAATAATGATAGTACTGCTAATATGTTCTAAAATATTATTTATGTTATGAATATATTATAATATGAATGATGAGAATTGTGCAATCACACAAATGTTGGTCATTAAGTTATTTGAAAAACTATTAAGCTACTACTTTGCATCGGCAATTAGCGAATGTACCTTAGATATTTCAAGAGTGTTAGTGGCCACAGTCTCATTGTTGCTGCGCGACTCTGTACACATACTGTCATCTTTGCTCTGATTCTTTGATTGTCCATTTTGTAGCTGTTAGTGTAATCAGGCAATAAGATTGACTTTAAAAGTTTAAATTACACTTGAGTTGCTAACTTTTTTTTATCTAATTAATTATTGCAATGTACAATGATAATATCAATTCCATATTTTTGCTACAGAATGATACATGAAAATATTGCAACTGGACATTTATGATAGTAAAAAAAATTCCCAAAATAGAGTAATTATACATTCAGTTAATAAATAGTTATTTACTCTTGAACGTGATTATTGAAAGGAATATTATTTCTATTCCTATTATACGCGAATGATATACATGACTGACCTCATATGCATACTGATTATTTTGTGAGTAATGATGAGACGATGATGCACTATAATTTGCGTTTCTTCTGTCAGGGTCATATTCTTCATGAGTGTGTTGTGTTTCATCAAAACTTCTCTGAAAAAACAGTCCTATATATGTATATATTATTTCACTTTATAAAAATTATGTGACAAACATCTTGTTGATTAAATTATTCTTGTTGAATCAAATGATCCAGTCAATGATGGGAAAGAAAATTGGTAAAATAATGTGTTAATTTATGACATTACCTGGTCACTAGCAGAACTATATCTCCTAGGCCGTTCCAATTCAGGTTCTTCAATGTATTCAATTGTAATATCCTAATTTAGTATAAATGTCATTTAGCATTTTGATGATTGTTAAAAATACATTTAAGATATATGTAAAGGATTTTTAAAAATGCATTTATTTTAAATGTATATAACTTGCTAATTGTATAAATAAATTTTAATAACAATTAAATATGCAGCTATTAATTGCAAGATGTAAAGCATACAAAAAATACAAATTAATTGATAAAATAGTATAAATATTAAATGCATGTGAAAATATACAATAGCTTAGCATTTTACCATTTACCATTTTTTTTGTTATTACATTATTTCTAAAAAAAGAGAGAAAGAAAAGAGTCTGTTCTTACCTCTGGAGTTACTGCATCTGATTGTGGAGAAGCATCCATTTCAAGAGGATGTATTAAGGGTCGACCTATTGCCATCGCGGTTTGCACTTCTTCAGGTAATACTACTTTATCATCTAACTTCTCAAGATTTGGCAATGCTCGCAGTACAGCTAATCGATATCTGTCAAAATAACATAGATTAGAAAATTTTATCTATATTGGGATGATAAGAGTAGCTTCATATAGAAACGATTGATTTGTATGTCTTGAACTCCAAAGCCAATCATCATTATGTGCCTCTTAGAAAGTTTCTGGGTTTTTTTTCACATAAATAAGCAAAGAATATTGTATAGTCAACAGAAATTAAGGGATACATATATATGCAGAAGTATCCATTCTTTAAAAAGTCTGTTATATTAAATATTTACCCTTCTTTTTCTGCACATGGATTTTCACCCAGCCACAAATTTCGTAAATTAGGCAATCCTTGGAGGTAACAAATTTCATTCAAATCTTTGATATTGTTTCTTCGTATAAATAAATCCTGAAGTTTGTGACAACATTGAAAATCAGCAAGTGTATTAATGTTATTTATGCTGAAAATAATAATAAGACATTTGAAATTAACATTTTCAAATTATATAAACTTCTTTTTAACAATAAAAAAAATATTGATGTTAATAATATCCCCTCATAACAATTCTTACATATAGCAGTTACATAGTATATGTGTAATATATATATGTATAATTTTGATGCAAGAAAGTTGAAATTTTTGCATCAATTCAATCTTTCTTTTTTTTTTCTTATTGTATATATTTGAATGTATGTAATATAATGTGAATGTATGAATCAATCAAGTTTTATTGATATAAGAGAAACCTATGTTGCTATATGTTTAGATATCCTTTTTATTTGTTAATGTCATGTAAAAAAAATGGTTCTTACTTTAAAATCTTAAAATTACATGCCTTATTGTAATGATAATCTATTCAGACTGATAAAAACGTAAATAAAGACTTTTTATAGAAATTAATGAAATTATAATATATTAGAATTTATTAAAAAATTAAAAACAATTTTCATGCGATATATATTTTTTATATTCTCATAGAAAAAAAAGAATATTATATACATTTTTATTTTTCTCTTTTAAATTTAGCTTGACTGTACTTTCAAAACTAATTGTATATATATTCTCTGTATGATGTATTTACCGTTGTATAAAAAATTAAAAAAAATCTTTTTTTGCTTTTGTGGATTTCAGATGTGTCAGATACAGATCTTGATATATATATATATATATATATATATATATATATATATATATGCATCTATATTTTCAAATGACTCAGATGAATCACAATGAATTCAAAGCACGTGTGGGCAGAACAACTTTTGAGGTTGTGGGTTGTGACCATGAGTTTAATACAATCGTATCCAAAGTAGGATATATACGCAGCTTCTATGTTTACATAAGATAAAAAATATCTTAGATCCCAATGATGAAATCGAATAATTTCAGTTCTACGCAATAAATTATTTGCGCAGAATATATTACTAAACGTCAAAAGGAATATTAAGCTTTTAATTATGCTTTCAAAGTTGCTAATAGTATAATGGAGAAAATTTTACAAATTTGTGTTGCATCTATTTTTTTCTTACATTGATAATTATTTATACTGTAATTTTAATAAGTCTCAACCTACCTCAATGACAACACCTCTACATTTATCATCTTTCTTAGAATGCTAACATCCGTTAATTCTGTTCCCCTGTAAAAAATATATACATCGTATCATATTAGATATATTGTTCAACTTATTTATTACGCATAATTTAATTTTGAAATAGATGATCAAACTTTGTAGACTTTCCGTTAGTGATGATGAAAAAAATCAGATAAAAACATTGGAAAGATTGGAAAATTTTCCTTTTTTGAATCATAACTACTTCTTGTTATCATGTTGAGATACTTATTCATAAATGTGATTCTGAAACGTACGACGCATTTGCTTTGTACATCCAAGTGTACGTCGAGGCAAAAACTAGTCTAGGCGTAGGAATTCGAAAATTTTTTTCCGCCTATTCTTTCACGTGTCTCAAGGAAACGGTAATTAGTCACACCTGGCTGATCACACACATAATCCGCTTTTTTTCCCACAACACAGCGTTGTACACACGAGAATTTGATAAGGCCGTTTTTACAGTTTTATTCGCACGGGTGAATGCGAACGCATTAATCGCTCGAGACGCGAGCAAGTGGTCGCGAATTAATTTGCGACGGAGGTTATACTGTTAAATCGCGACCGATCAACCCGATGTAAATACTCACCAGCAATTGAGCTTCTTCACGGCGGAGAAGTCGGACACTCGCGTGCGAGCCACGACCATCTCTTCGGTTAACTTCACCATCGTGTCATTCACGTCTCGATGTCGTTAGACGATCAAGGATCAAGCTCCGATCGCCCGAGCGAGAAATTCGGGTGATTCACGATCGCCGGGGGATCGTATCTATATCACAGCGAATTTTCTAAGTAACACGCCGATGCTAACCGATGGCCATGATGCCTCACCGTCGACTAATCGCGAAGTAGGTTGCGCAGCGAATGCTTTCACTGATTCCCTGCTGGTCCGTCTGCGCATGCGCGCAATAGTCTGCGCAACCGCGTAGAGCGTGTTGTCAATGTGTGTGTGATGTTGCGCTTATTCGAGCGTCGCACGTTTCTCCGTAGTATTGAAAAAAATATAAATCCTTATTTACATAACCCACTTGTGTGGTTTGTGCGAAGAATAAAAAGAATCGGAAGGAAGAATCGTGAGATATATCTTTGTGAACGCGCCAGAACCATTACATTTATCATTTGTGTAACCTATTGTACGTATACTATTCAAGATAATTGAAAAAAATTGTTTCTTAGCTCCAACTTTTATGGTGAATTTTATGGTTTGTTATATTTTTTTGCAATTAATATCATCATGTATATATGTATTTTTTCTTTAATTAATTATATAGATAAATAATATATAAAATATTGCGTATACATTCAATTAGAGCATTCAATTAAAGTAAAAGTTCGCTGACATTTGTAAGATTTTTCTGCTTCCGCGTTTGATTTCGAAGAACGTTATCAAGAACAAATACTTAAATTATTTGCATTTTGAGAAATTAATTGGCGTAACTTTTTATTACGCGTACGCAATATCTCTCGTATAAATATTTCTCTAACGAAAATGAATATTAAAGACGGAAATTAGTCTTACGAAAGGTTCTATTATGAAAGAGTTCGCTCTAAAAAAAAAGGAGTACACTCCACTTGACACATTACACGTGCTTTATAGCGTTCAATTGATTCAATCAAGTAGAAAAAAAATCCTGATTAGCCTCAATCAAATTATTCGGAGCATCAGTTGGTAGGGCGCGTACTCAAAGACGTCGTTTCAAAGATGCAATTATTTTTCGATTGCTCCGCAATTAGCGCTGATGTCGATCGAATTCGAAGCGCGCATGCGTGCGCGCCCTCTCGTCGCTCTTCGTGTCGTGGTCGTTTCGGTCGATCGTAGATCCTGATTTTCTCGTGATTTTTCTCGCCGAAAGCGAATCGCGGGCACCAACCCGCCAATCGTCGGGAGTGTCGAGTTAATGTCGGACGAGGGTCTCTGCAACGCAAAGTCTGGCAATTTTGCGAGCGCGACGACATTTTTTCTCGCGTAGGGAACCGAATGCACCCGAGGTAAATTCAAATTTCGTCGCCATAGTGATCGCGAAAACGATCCTTGTTTATTTATCCGTTGCGAAAATTGGAGCCGCATTGCGTTCGTCTCTCATCGGGTGTGTCAAAAGTGCTGGATGCGAGCTATAAATCATCACCGAAGATTTTTTACGCGCCTTTCAAGCGATACATCGAACATTTCAGGGCCGGATAAAGTCGCGACATTAAAAATTCGTATGAGAATATAATTCAGTGCGTCGAATTAATGTCGGGCGTGTGTCGGGAGTGCCGAGTTAATTAATTAACAATCATTGACTCGCGATGATGCAAACATGGATGATGGAGACACATTTGACGTATATTTCTCACGAAGATCGAATTCTCGAAGAAACGTGTACGATGTCCTGCTACACAGATGTATATGGGATCGCATATCGGTGAGTGAACAACAACACTTGACACGTTTTGGGTACAATAGTTTATTTTCATTGTTGTCTTCAGAGCTTCCAGTACATATAATACTCGATATATAATGATTCAATAATATCATTAAATACGAAGTACGAAATCTATCTAAACGCTAATCATATTCTAGATCGGTACTCTCTGCTTCGTCCTTCATTATAAATGAAACGCTCGATATCGATCAATTATTGACAATTATTAATATGTAAATGTATATATATATATATATATATAGGTAGGTAAGCGTTTTGTCTTTCAATTTGTCGTAACACTGCGAAGCATCTGAACCTACCTTTGTGTGTGTGAGATAAAATCGCGCGCGAATACATATTTTTTCGCCCAAAATTTCACCGCTTCGTAGAATTTACGCGCCCATGCGCGTGCGCGTTCGCGGCTTCGAGTCGCTTTTAAGAAAGTAGAAACGTCAAGCACACACACACATCGATGGGAAGACCGTATACCTTACCAAAGTTTAACGCACTCGATGCGTTCGCGGACAATGCGAGTGTGCTCTCTTTGCGCTAATTAAACGCAAAGCATTTGGAGCCGATTCGTAGAGGAATTCAAAAGCTGAAGCAATTTTATACCCTGAGACTCACAGTAAAATCATAAATATAATTTGCCAATAATTGTGTGTGTATCCGGATATAAATAAATTATCGAATAATCAATAGTTTTTATCGAATACGTTAATATCCCATCCTTCATTTTTTTATACCGCGATAATCTAGGCAAACATCATTCTCTCCTCTATGCAATTTTTGATAATCAAGTATTATTTTGATTGTTTGATTGTCGCTTTGTCCGCGAATGCGTTAACTAGCAACGAATGTGCGAAATAATATTACACTTTTTTATTAACGAACCTGCCTATATCTGATGTAATAAATATTGTGCGACCTGGCCATTTGGCACTCACGACGATTGTACGACGATAAAGGTAAGAAAACCTAAGATGAGTCGATATTGCAATTATGTTTTCTTTGTATTTGTAACGTTTCGTATAAGAATGTTTATGTGTGCTCGTATATGATGTAGGTATAAGAATTAGAAATTGAGGTTACGAGATAGTATCGGAAGGACATATAATATATGTATATATAAATTATAACTGGGAGGATTTTATTTGTGTGGGTGTGAATGATATTCGTCTCGACAAATATCAACGGATACAAGATATGCAGATATGTATCGTACCGACTCTATTTTAGAGTAGCTTCTTGTTGAATTGGGATTGATATAGTCAATAATTTTCTTGAGGATCGAGATCTAATTTTTTAATTTAATAAATGCACCAGAGAAAAGTGAGAGAAGTTTAAAATTTATATAGTAGTGGGAAATTTATATCGCGCGTAATTATTAGTAGCGATAAAAACGCAATATTGCAGGGTCAAAAAATTCATGTTTTTTATTTCTGCAAGAAAATTAAATATTTTTTTTTGATCGCACTTACTGTAAATAGTATAGGTATTCCATTTTTAATGCCATAAGACGATTCCGCTAGCGAGGTTTATTTTAGACTCGAAACGAAAAGAGGAAAGAAAAATTCTTAGATTTGCCCAACGTCTAAGATTATAATCGATAAGCGGGATTCTTTCAATTTATAAATTGGAATCGATATGTTTATGATTATATTTCTAGACGTTAAATGCGCGGCAAAAATAAATTTATCGCGATACAAATTTATCCCCGCTTCGGTAATTCTATTCTTTGATTCCATCGTCGATTTCATGATTAATCGATTTTCAATTAATGCGTGTGCTCTTTCTCTCAGTTCTAGATAATACGCTACTCTCACAAAATATATATGACACCGTTATTACGCATGAGAGCATCGTCTAAGCGTGTCTAATAAACCACGATAAATTTTAATATACACAGGCATGGTACATGTATCTTATTACGCGTCGATCAAAATTCTTTTCGATAATATCAGTCGTGATGATCTAGCCATTTTAATTCTATCCACCCCCTCCCTCCTCCCTGATCGTCGTGATTCTATTCTTATCTCGCGAGGCTGTACTCGCACGACTAGGACACTTTGTTAAATATGTATATAAATTCATATCAAGAGATTTCTGTGTTTTCGTTTGTCTCGTTCATTGAAAAATCATCTAAATGTAAGTTTCTCGAAATGGAAGATTTGTTCTCGCGTGCGACGATGCAGACAACGAGGCGCTTTATTCGGAGGAAAATCCGCGGTATCACGTCGCTGCACCCAACTAAAGATCTCGTTAGACCAGGTTACTATCCGCAGGTACCGCACCATAATCAACAACGGATGCCCGTGAGAAACGCATTTTCCACTTTTCATGCCCGTTAACTCGATCGAATAGATATCTTTCAAAGCTCTCGGTAGTGTTTTTCATCAAATTATTCGGTAAAATAAAAACGCAAGATGACAAATTGCATTTGCATATAAGTTTCAACATATTGCATTAATATAGTGTAATAATGTATTACATTTTTTTATATAAATTACAATAGTTTTTTTTAAATATTATTAGAACATTGCGGTCTTTTATGATTCGCATATTTGAATAATATATTTAAAAAATCGGATTTTTAAAGTTTTCCCTTTTTTTTTTACATTTATGTTAATTCGTTCTACCGAGATATTTACCAAATGAGCGATTTATCATTTTGTATTTAGCATCTCGTCATCATTACTAGCCGTCGCAATTGCGCGCTACCATATAATGTATATAATTACGTGTATTAATTGATTTCATACGTTCAAATTACGAAATAGACATTGAATATGAAAGAACATTTGGCGAAGTGTTTGAAAAAATCGAAGAGAGATTACAGTTTTATATTATCTGTACTCTACGGGGAAAGATCGATAACGTACGTTTAGATCGCATTGAATTGACCATCTAGTGGATAATAGATTATCACGAGTATCGAGAGTGCGATGGATCGTTTTTCTATGAGTATCGTATTTCAATTGTATTTAGATACACGTGAATTTAATTGCGCGCGATTGTGTTAATGCTGATAATCGCGCGTGTCAAGCCACGATAGTAAAATATATAGAGCGACTTTGAATCTTATTCCTTGACAATAATTTGCACTGGCCTTGCACTTTGTATTATACTTCTCCGTCAAAGATAAACTTTGAACGTTCGTGTAATTTTACGGATTTCATATTTTTTATAAGTAATTTTTTTTTTATAGTAGAACGATTGTGTGTCTGGCGTCCTTAGGAAAATATTAAATTACTATAAGCTCATATCGGTACATTTTGCATTTAACGAGGTCACCGATTCGCTATTGGGATGCAACACGCCGGTATGAAAAGAAAAAAAAATAAAATAAAACGCGCGATAGAAAGTATCGGAGAGAGTGATTCATTCGTCGTATTTATAATTCACAAAAAATAATTATACAGAATTATGTAGAACCTGCCGTTTACATTTAATCGATATACATATTCTTAATTATTTATCTAGAATGAATATGAGTAGAATATTAATCTGAAAGTTTAATCCCGAAACGATTGTTATTGTGTCCCATTATCATTAATAACAACGAAGCAAATAAAGCGGCGCTTAAGGACTGACGTGCAAGTAATTAGCTGAAATTATTGTCATTGATGTTGTCTAACTTATTATGATTAGTTAATGAGATGCCGAGAATGCTAGTGAGCGCTGAATTGGAAAATTACGAGGCGCGCACAAGCACGAAGTACATATTTTTAATCCACTAGATTGTATAAAATGGTAAAGTTACCGATGTAAAATGTTTTCTTAAACATTTACACGACCGCCCTACACTTATATTTTCCCTATTCAAATACATTTTGCAAGGCTGCATATATATAATATATATATATTACGGATTTTACTTTTTATGTTTATCAACTAAGACTTTGCTGATGAACGAATTACAGGTATATTTCCGTAACACGATAATACTCGACCACAGGCACGAAATAGTCCAACTAATATAACAGTCGTTACTATCGGTATATATGTATATGTATGTGTATCATTACGAGATTTGCACTATGGCTTATTAATATTATTATTAATTATATTTAATTAATTATTAAATTTATCATTTGTAGTTACCAATATTATTATATAAATATTTCTGGTGTCCAAGATCATACTATTTGCACAAAGAACCACAAGCTGAAAGTTATATTATGGATATCTTTTTCTAATGTGTAGTTGCGTAAAAACATTTTTCCTTTCGCGGACAAGAGATAGGCACTAACAGAAAAAAAATGTTGTCTCAGAAAGTATCACGTCGTTAATCGTTTAAAACAATATGCAATACAAATATAATATTTATCGTATGTTTTTGTCTCAGTAAATATTTTTTTATCGAAACGTACGCGTTGAAGAACAAAGATTCTTCTTGGTGTTACTGAATTACTCTTTTTTTTTTATTATTTTTGTTCGTTACATTCGCAGATTATTCCAAAACTATTGCACTATTTTTTTTTAATGACACGTGCTTTAACTAATTTAAAGTTACTTCTTCCTCAGTCATATATTTCAGAAGCCATCTTTTCTCGCAACTCTTTCAAAGTCTCGGAAAGGATCACGATTCAGGAAAAGACTGATTCCAAATTGATCACAGGTAAAAAAAGCGCGATAGTTTTGGTACATCCTTTATATCTAGGGGCGCACGTGAGACGAGTATACGCGTACGTATGTCATGAACAATTTTTTTTGAAGAAATCTAAAGCATCTAATCTCGAAAATTGAGGTAGAATTATAGGAGAAGATGGATTCGATTGGCTATACACAGATAATTCGAGACACTGATAAAAGAAACGAATATAAAGAACATAATTTCATAAGGATTAATTTTACAATTAATAAGAATTATTAGCAGTGCGTCAAATTATCTGCTCAGTCAAGCAGGCCCGTTCTCCGTTTGTGGATTAGGGGGACAACATACACGTTTAGACTATTAAGAATCCCTTTTAACACCGCGACTTTTCTAATACGTTGACGCAAAGGTAATCGGGCTTGAGATCATAGGGGTTTCGTATCTCGATCGCGACTCTACACGCGCTCTTTTTCACGTTTAATTTTATCTATCGTCAAATTAATATATCACAATCTCATGCGGGTGGACCTAACTAATTATCTCGATGCCAAGATCAGCAATCTCGGTGTCATGTCGATCGATTCATATTGCGTACGACGAAGGAATCGTTCCGCGGGAAACAACGAGAAACTCGTGACTCGAACCCGGGAGAAAACTAGTACGAGAGAAAATATAATAATGTATGTTATTGTTTTCTCGCGAGTGTGCTCGTATGATACGAATGTACTATTAACGCTACCCTCGTCTCCGTCGTGTTTCTAAAGTGACTCATGATAAAATACTACCACATTGTATATTATTGCGTAGAAATTGTTCATAGGTACATATACTTAACGATATATATTTCCGTGAGCTTATCTCTCTTCTGCACGAATCAATCTTGGCGCGACAATCATCTACTTTGCGAGATAGTGGAGATCATATAATGGCGAATAATAATTATTATAATAATAGAAACTCAACACTTACGATCGAACTCGCCCCCGTTTCCTCTTAGAAAATATTTGTGCCGTTTTATACAAAAAAATTTAAACTTACCATACTATGTCTTAACAAACGTATCCTAAGTAATTCAAAGACTGAGCGATAACGTATGATACAGAGTCTGTACAAAAATGTTAATCGCATGAATAGATCCACGTACGTATTTTTGTGTATTTTCACGGTTACAATGTGCATGTTACTATCCGTTTTTCCGCCGAATCCGCGAGATTTCGGTTCGCAAATTCGTGTCCTCCTTTAATCGCGCGATGATCGCTAATATCACTATTCTAGGAACTCGTGAGGATATTTCGGTCGATCCAAGATTCACCGCGGCCATTTTCCAACTATTTTTCTCGAGACGCTTCGGATCAAATTCAGTGCTGAAACGCCCAAAGATGTATCTGTCATAGACGATTTCAAATTAAGCAGTTATTTGCGATAGTTATATAATTTATAAACTTGAATTATATCGAGTTTTATAAAAGTATATATACATAGGGTGTTCCAGACTTAATGAATCAGCCGTTAATGGTAGATTCCTGAGATCATTTGGAAACGAAAATCTTAATACCAAAATGTTGAGGAAGATGTAATTTCGGCGCTACAAAAGATTAAAGATTACCAATCGGCGCGTTCTCCTGCTCAGGAACATAGCGCATCAAAGGGTCCGCGTACATATCGATATCGATAGAGGGATCAATATAAAATAAAAAATAGGATTTTGCAGTGAGCGCGATTGTGTCCTCGATGCGACATTAGTCAGTAGTTTGAATATTTTTATCAAGTCTTCCTCAACATTTTAGAATTTTCGCCTCCAAATGATCTCAGGAATCTCCTATTCCTTGTCTGGGACACCCTGTATATATCATTGGACAATGGAATAATAATAATACGGTGGATAAATTGTGGGAAAGTTGAGAGAAATGTAGGAAAGCACGGGCGTTCTAGCGTTAAATTGATGACGCAAGCATCGCGACGGATACTCGCTCTCGCGTCGTAAAGTAATTATTTTTTTTTTGTGCCAACTCTGTATAATACACACACGCACAACGGTGTTTTTTCTTTCGTGCATCTACTCGTAGGTACATACGTGTGAAATGCACGAATGGTCAACGCATTTTCCTTGCGTTACGCTTAACGTTGTATGTACAGATGTTGCCGCTTTAACATTAATAATACTAGATTATCGCTAGAGATTATACATATTAATCGCTTACGTAACATCGTCAGCGATGCGATCAGTTCTCGCGATCAGTTCGACATGCGATCAAATCATTTTTTTTTCTTCCGAGAAGGCACGTAACAATGATAACATATTCCGATGTTATCACTGTCACGGAATGTCGCGCTCGAGAAACACGTGATCATGTATCCTGTAATAGACGTCGGAATATCGTTCGTACGACAGATTTCCTCGTGCCTTGAATAAATCTCGTACATCGAGAGGAAATCGTACATCGAAGAAAAGTACCTCTCTACGTAGCACCTATTTTACCGCTTTGAAATCGTATTTAATTTAATTGCGATTTTCTCTCCGTACATTGGAACATCCTCCGAGATCCTGTCTATCCAGGAGATTCGTTATCCGCCATATTCGCGCTCACGAAGAGAGTTCGACGATCGCAATCGCCGGATTGCTATTTATTTCGCCGATTTAAACTCTATTGCTAGAAATTCGTTTGACATTCGTTTTAAACGCGGAGGACTTTGTGAATGTAAAAAAAAGGTATCTCGAGCTCTTCGTGAGCGCGTATCCTTGTCGTTAATTCACACATTGTACGATTCGTCATTGATTAAAAATCGCATTCGATTAAGTGTTTAGACTCGAATCTTTTCCGTGGTCTTAAAGATGATTCTGCACCGTTTCATTTCTTTTCGTGACATCGGAAAGGAACTTTGATACTAATACGTGCGATTGTAATGCGTTAGAAATATTCGATTTGAGAAGGATTTTTCAGAAAACTCGGCTGCGATTTCTCTCGCAAATCATCAAATCTTTCGCGTTATTTCGCAACAATAAATGTCAAATCAGTTTCAGTTTCGCATGAGCGGCGGAAATTAGGCTTTACAAGCATGCAACCTCGAATGGTGACTGAGTGTGTGTCTTTGCCACAAAGTACATCCCTGACCGCCCTGTTGCCGCCCCCAGGTTACCCTCGATAGACCACCTCCTGCCCCACGAGTCTTTTCGTCTATTTTTGCGGAAGCTCGATTAGTTGGTTATAAATATCGTTATTTTGTAAATACTGCAGTCTCTTGCTGCGATCTTTTTCGCCTAAAATAATTCATGATTGCAAAGTCAATGCTTAAAGATCATATTTTTTTTTTCACTATATGTAGATTCAACACGGTGCGAGAAATCTGAAGAATGGCAGATGTTGGGATGCGTTAACAAAACGCGTAGGGAAAGTGTCTCTTAATTACACGGGTGGATTCGTATAAGCTTTAGACTGCCACCGTTCAAATTTCTCTAATTAGTCGGTGAATCGAGTACAACACAAAAGAGGGGAAAGCCGTTCGTCGGTGCGTGGCTTTTCAAAGATTTCGAACGCTGCTTTTCGTCGGCTTGCTTTCGAGCGGAGAGCTTTTTAAGTTTTTGCACAGTGCGTTTTTTACGTATGTCTCACGCGTTACAATCATACAGAGATGCATATAAATATATGTATAAGTATGTACGCGCGAAAATTATCATTCTTGTGATTATGCAATGCGATTCTGTGCGGAATCCGTTCACCGAAGTTGGCGTAACACGGAAGCCGAGGTTGATCTCGGCAAAAGTCTCGACAAAGTTTTTCACACCTAAAAAAAGGCACTGCGATCGACATTTGTTAATTATTGTCGTTGCACCAACTTCTCGATATGGAAGAACGATTTGTTTTGTGCGCAACCATATGTCGGCGGAAATGTTCTTTTCTCGTTCTCGCGAGAACAATGAAATGAGAATGTTCACATTTCCTTATGCACCGGAAGTGCATCCGACGATTTAACGTCGTAATAAAACGTATTAAATAAGCCCTGCTGATTGAGTTTATAATTATGAGTTGATAATTTAATTTTAATTTTGATTTATTAAAACGACGCGCGTTGATTTATTTTACTAGGGAAGCTCCGGAATCTGGGGTTTGAAATAAAAAATGGTAACGCGAAGGTGAAACATTGTTATTGACGCAGCTGCGGTGAAATATTTAATTGTACTCTCATTTCGAGAGATGTTTATCGTTGAAAGATGTAATTCGGTTACGCCAAGATGAATAAAAGAATGAATTTCATTGCTCGCGCGAGAGCGCCTTTGGCTACATTTTTAGCGAATGTAACGATGGATACTGCGAATGATTAAAGATCAAATGATCGGAGTGCCAAAGCAAACAATTTCGCGAATCATATGGACGCGCACATTTTTTTTTTCATCCGCCACTTTCGCACTCGACTCCATGTGATGCCAGCTCGGCTTCTTCGCTTTTCCACGCCTCGGTTGCCACGCGTGGCGGAACTCGACCGTGTTAAGTATGTAAGCGCTCCCAAGCTCGTCCGCTTTCGAGTAAAAACGCGCGCGTGTAAATTTGTTTTTCATCGTTAGAAGCCAGAAAGTACGCGTAACAAAACGATCCAGCGAGACGTACACGTCGACGTAGTTAAGCATCTCCTTATATTGCGTCTTCAAGCGATTGTCCAAGCACATCGAACCGTTGCATAATAGTTTAAGCACGTTTTTACCATCTTTCTCAATCATTAATCAATACCGAGATTAATTCTTCTCCGCGGTTCTTGGTCGCGAAACGTGAGGATGCCAGCGTGACTGAGTAAATTCTAACATTTCGAGACCAAGAATATATCTCTCTCTCGCAATTAACGCTTTCGCGATCGCTTGAATTAGCGGTCGCAAAGGCATTTTGATTAAAACCCATTCACATTCGAGTCATCAGGGCGTCCAGAGGAACGCTACTCTCTTCACCCGTTCAGCTTTCGAATACCGTTAATACGCGCAATATGCCGCCGACAATATGGCGGCTACGAGCATATCCCGGCCAGGCGAGGCACCTCCGAATAAAATACCACAGTACTTCGACGTACGGCTGACGCGGGACTCCGTCGCCGACACGATGACGATGACGGCGACGGCGGTCCCGCGACTTCCGGTCGACGTGTACGCGCTCCGTTGATGGGGCAGGCGAGGAGGTTCTCCCTAGAAAAGCAGAAAGGAAACCCGGGTGCGGCGAGCGTCCCCCTTGGCCCGTCGGGCCATCCCAAACTGTCAGACGGACGGGTCGCTGCCGGGGACGGAGCCCGTCTTGCTGCCGTCGGCGCCAACTCCGCCACCGTCGCCGTCAGCTCCCCCGCCCTCTCCGCCCCTGTACGGCGAGCCGCCGGCCCCGCGCGCCGACAGACCTCGGAAATCCAGGTTGTACTGAAAAGACGGAGGAATAGACAAGGGGTTATTATACGTCGTGAGCGACGCGGGCCCCTGGGGGACCCGCGGATTTTTCGCGGGGGTGAATCGATCGAACGAAAGCTCGGCGAAAATCTACACTGGGAACAATCGTTTGATTCTATCAACAAGTATCTGATAGAAGGCGTTTTTAAACCAAGCAGAATTTTTAATCATCACAATAAGATAATTCGATTTTTTATTAACTAGAACGTTTGATTTTACCACAAGGATTTGGTTAGTATTTTCTAGTTGGGTCTATAAAACTTCTTGTCATATTAGCTAAACATAGACACAATGATGTCATTCTTTAAGAAAAATTTTTAAATTTATTATTATTAATAAGAAAATTTGGTAAATTTAACAGCAAGAAGTTAATCATACTCATCTGGTAATTCCTAAAGGAATTCTGATTCGTCCATTTTCCAACAGACATACTGATTGAATTTATCAGATTTCTAATTAATGCAACCAGATTTTTTTCTCAGTGTATCGCGCGAGAAATGCGATATATCTCTCGAGGGTCGAACTTTCGACCCTCGATTCGACTTTTCGACGAGCTTTCGAAGACTAATTTTACGCTTCAAGATTGTCTTAGCATTCGGATTATTAGAGAGATGTCTCGAGAGAGGATGCCACGTGCTATGGCATTGTTACGCTCTTGCCGTCATACATGGCGAGTTTGCTTGCGATCTAGTTAAAAGTAAAAAGTGTATATTGTACTCAGACAAACAGACAAATTGGTATTTAATATAATTTAATATTTTAACGTAATACTTTTTTAAAGAATTTTTGCCGTTAAACAAATATCTGAAAAATTTTCCTTTTTTTCATTGACGACATCTATTTGTCAGAGTATCTGAAATTATTGGAAAAAATATTAGATTTCATTACGAGATACATTGTAGCCATTCCTGTAAAGGTAGCTGAAATGGATTAATTAAAATCGATTATTATTGCATGGTCGTATTTTGGGATAGATAGATTATCAAAGGGGTCGCGCTGCGTATTATTAGATCGAGGTGAAATTGGTACAGCACGCGGGTTATATAGCAATAAAGAAAAAATTTTTAAAAAGCCACAAATAAAGTCTATATCAGCTATAATAAAACCTAAAAAAAATAATAAGGCGCGAAGCAACAAACTAAAAGACAATGAATCGTATCGCCATAATTTCGATGAAACTATCTTTCGATAAATATCGCAAATATAAGTAATTACACTTAATATAGAAAATAATAAAAATAATAAAAATAATATATATATAGGAAATAATAATAATAATAATAATAATAATAATATATATATATATATATATATATATATATATATATATATATAAGAAATAATATAATAATAAAATTTTGCATTCCGAAAGTCAAGAAAGAAACATTACAAATTTTTTTCGACAATAATATTATTATTATTGTCGAAATTACGACGATTCGATCCCTCGCGAGGTGATCGTAATGAGGAAATACAAAGCAAAACGGAAAATGAAACCAAGGCCGAACCTGTACGAAGAACGTATAGCGTTCTCGACGTGTGCGTACGTTCGTGCGTGCGCGTGAAACGTTTTCACGAACGAGTGTTCACGTGCCACGTGCTACGGCACGACGTATTTACCGCTACTATCTCGGTAGCGTCGCGTGTCTTAAGTGCTGCAGCTGTGCGTGGTGCAGCTGCAGCTGCAGGAGCTGCAGATTCTGCAGGCAGTAGGGCGGCTGTTGCGTTCCGGGCGTCGTAGATAGGACGGATGGATGGACGAAGGAGCCGGAATTCCGGCCCGGCCCGGGATTTATAGACGGACCGAAGAGCGACAGGGACAACGAGCTCGGGCCGAGGGATGGTTTCAGGATACTGTGAAATTGCGCGGACGTGAGCGGATGGGGTTGCACGTAAGGGCTCGTAGAAGGTAATAACTGCGGGCTAATTGGGTATAAACAATCCTCTTCGGCCTGGCCGGGTGCCATCGTCGGGCTGAACTCCATGTATTGCGGCATCATGAGATTGTGCTAGGCGGTGAATAGAGAACGGAAGGAGATAGATGTACACACACTCGATTTTTAGCGCGAACGCGGGGAATCTGCGACTTTGATTCTACTGATCCTGTGCGAATATTTCCTTAAAAATGGAACACATCTATTGCAATTTTGGTAGATCAAGCTTGCGCGATTCTATAAAAATGGAAACGATACAATGTTTAATGTCAATGTGACTGCAAATATTTTGACGCAAATATTCGCAAGAATCGATAGAGGAAAAATTTCGTATAATCTTTCAAAAATATATCGATTTTCAGCGCGTATATATATTTATCGTATAAATAACTTTTAACGTAATTTCTCTCTAGAATCTTTAGAATTTTCCGGGGGGCTAAAGCTACCTGTAAATATATATGCAATTTGTATTCTCTGATATTTTGAAGAAACGCGATGTTAAAATATTACGAATGAATGAATGAATGAAAAAGTATCTTCGTTCAAATTGATTTAATACAGGCAACCTCAGTCACACATATAAAAAAGATTATCACATGTCCTTGTCTATTTAAGAGACGAATCGATTGAATATTCCCGTGACTCACCTTTGTGGCGCAGACGAAACACGTAGTGACCACCTTCGAGATCACATTCATGAGATTTTTCGTTTCTTGTATGACATTGTCGACTTTTGTAAATGTGGCGGCCTTGCCGACAGTAGGGTTCTTCACGGTGAATTGTAGTTGCTGAACGTAAGTCGGCACTCGATCCAGATTTTCCAGGAGATCTTTCTTATGCGGTCCACCTGGTACCTGCGCCCATATAACATTGTATACAATCTTATGTCTTGATCCGTGTCGCAAGGCAAACTTGTTTACATTCGATTCTCAACGATCCGAAAGTATCAGTGACCGGAAACGTGTATAAATAATTAGCATAACATTTATTTACTCTCGTCATTTATTAAATATAATTTTAATATGGAATATAATGAACTAATAATAAATTTTATAATAATAGTATATCGATCGAAAAGAATAAAATTAGTAAACATCTTGATTAATTTATTGTCTTTCTCGATATTATATATTTATAAGAATTATTTTTTGCTCTTTAATAATAATTTCCATATTAAAATATCTATAGGTACTTGTAATAAAAATTTATGGTGATAACTTTTGGCTCTTATGTATATTAATGTTTGTAATGTTAATATAAAATGAGAAAAATATATGAAAATAAGTATAAATTAAAGCAATCGTTGAAAATTTCTGAATGTATTTACCTTGCGATATCTGATTATATTTAATGCATTTCTTAGAGATTCTGTAAAGCAATGCCTGATTCTATTGTTCGCAGTTTATTGTATGACTAATAATAAAAACTTTGTAGTATATGTATCGTAAATACTTGGAAGTTTGCATCTATAAAGTTAATAGAAAGAAGATTGTCTATCGGTCCTAGTAGAACACGATGCAAGACTTTCAACAGAATGTGAAAAGTTGCTCAAGATAGATCAGAGTGACTGTGTGAAGTGGCAGTGAAATAGTACAGACCTTATTATTTTTGCAAGCTTCCTTTACGTATTTTTTTTTATAAAACGTAATGATATATTCAAGAAAAAAAAACGAATAAATTTTCTTGAAATTTTTCAAGTATGTTTTTAAATATCCGCAAAATGTTTTAGAATCTCTATGGTAAACATTTTTTAATAAATATTGTCGTTCAATAGAACGCGATACATGTTGGAAACTGGCAAAAATTTCGAGACATAATACTCATGCCCCAGATAGTGGAAGGAGAGGGACCACAATGCACATAGACGTCGTCCATAGACGGAAGCATTCCCGTAGCATCTAAAACACACTTCACTAATCGTACACAAAAGTCGTATAAATGTACACAAAATAGATTCGCTAACATAATTCATGAACGTTCATTATGACATTTCAAATGACGTGATATACGCGAGATATATGTCACATCGATTTCCGGAAAAGTCATTGAATTGTATACCGCGAGAATTATGTATGTAAAATATTACAAATAAAAATTCAACGTCAGTTTAGCACGTAAACAAGATTCTCATACCAATATAAATGAATCGTTACATTATAATGAATGAATAAATCCATTTTTTTATAATTGCTAATTATTAAAATATATTACATTCTCAATTATCAGATTCATCGGTACATTTTTTTTATTTTCTTGCATAAATAAAGTGATTCTCTATGGTATATTCGAAATGATCAGTAGGAGAGTCTACGTGCGAGATGTTGCATAGCAATATATGTACGTATACAGAGATAATATGTACAAATGTATGACAAACATTCAATTCAATGCAGTGAGACAGTGAATGACGTAGAGACAGCGAGATATATGTATATACATATTCCTATACATACATATATACATAGCAACGAGAATGATTTATATAAGACGAAAGTGTGATATCTATTAATCCAAAAAGGGTCTAAAGTAAAGAGAGAAAAAGTTACCTGGATGGAGGCATTCAAGAGCGAGGGTATAAAAAAGGGTTGTATAATACAGAATATATTACAAGGTTAGCGTTTTGTTGTTTCTCTTAAGAAGAGTAATAGAAATATCAAAGTGGTTTCAGGTGACTATATATATTCGGCCTAGCTAGGAGGGGGAAAGAGGGGGGGTTCAAAAGTGGGCAGCAAACGTGTTAATTCGAACATGTCTAATGCTAATAACGCGTGTCGAAGCTACTTCTGGTCTGGATGCTACTGATCTGTAGTAGCGTATAAAGTAGCGAAACAAGATTTTTTGACATAATTAATATTTTCCGTTTTTAACATTTTTTTTTTAATATTTGATTTTCTGGCTTGTCTTTTATCTGCCAAAGAAATCGCGAAATATTATCGATATTGCTATTGTGTCTCCCGAAACTTTTAGAAATGAAGCTAAAATTACGTAATATCGGACATATCGACATATCATATATGTCTGCTTTTACACAAATATTTGCATATTTTTATTATCGAATTTTGAAGTAAACAATAATTATTATTAGCATCCTCGAAATGAATCTTTAGTAATAATGATGATGACATTTGATATATGACATTTAATTAAATTTTCGATCGGCAGACTCGATGCAACTTCGACGTTGCGACTTACGAAGAAACGAAACTTAATAGCGTAATGTATAAGTAAAAAGATTTCCAATATAGCGAGGATATTAAGTAAGAAACTCGGAATCAAGTCCAATATAGAGTCCGTATAATAAACAATGGTAAAAGAATGATTATAGAAGTAAAGGTGATAGATCTTGATATATATTAACATCAGTCCAATTAGAAAAATGTGTGTCATCTCTCTTTCGATCTACGTCGGTCGTGTTAGCCGATTGGCACATACCTGGTAACTGAATTGTCTCACAACCTTGTACAATCTGTTCGCCTCCTCGGCGAAATACTCAGCTTGGGTGAACAGATCCTGGGTGGTCTTCAGCGCGCCTTCGCCTCGCGTGAACTGATACATCGAGAATGCCATCGATGACATATTCTTTGCCCGTTTCACAATGTCGTTGTTCTCCTCCAGAGCGCTTCCGCTCTCCTGCCATTTTTCCGTCTCGGCGTCCATCTCCGAAGTGATCAGTTTCATCTCGAGACCCGCCTTCGCTATCTTCGCCTGCTCCTCGCTATCCAAGCGCACTGGTTTCAGTGGTTTGCTCGTCGTGCCGTGTTTCTAAAATAAACCATATCTATGATTGTTTGTCCGTGCGCGTATATTTTATATGTGCATATATACTTTTCAATTATCGGACACATAAAAGTAGCATCTAAGTAAACGGATGCTAAACGTGTGTTTTCGACACGCATCTGACTAGAGCTAAATAATTCAAATAATCGTGTTTTCTTTGGAAAAAGCAGTTTGTATGCACAAGATGTGTCGACTGTTGCTAAAGTAATTGTTTACGTACTCCTGGCCGCGGCAAGGACATGTAAACTTGCTTTTCTGGGCGATTTTGACTGAGTTCCAGGACGTCTTTTGCCACTGTCGTTACGTCAGTCATGAGCCACTGCCACATATCAGCGAATACTACAAAATGTAAACAAATTTGGATTAGTGGCAAATTACCGTTGCAAATTCAGTAAGACATCGAAGCATCTAAGCAACTCACCTTCGAGATTTTCCTTGGCTATCTTACTTGTAGGATGCCTGGCTAGCGTATGCGCGGCCGTTACGACTTGAGGGCCATATATTCTCAAATTGATTTCCGTAAACTTGGCCGACACTTGCAACGATTCCGAGAGCGCAACGTGTCTCAGAAGCTTACATACCTGTAAAAAAAGTAGTGTATTCAATAAGAAACTAAGAATTCTATTCGTGGTACATTAATAGAGAAATAATTACGTTCGGTTCTTTGTGTACGTTGTATTATAAAAGGTAACTTTAAATCACATAGTTAGCGTTAATGTTGGATATGATTAATGAAGTACGCGAGCTAATTCACTTAGAGTTAGGCGTGGAATAAACTCCAATCAGGTGCTGTAATCAATCTAAAGAAATGATGAATGGCAATCACTGACATCTAATAAATCGATATTTACGTTCTCTAGAATCCATTTAATGCGCGTAAAATTAAACGCCGCCATTATGTTGCATTTGAAAACAATTTGCAATAATAATCGATACTCCTCGGAAAGAGGATACTCCGTATTATTTTCGCTCCGATTTCAGATTTAGAGCGCGCGTGAAAGAACGTTAAGCACACGTGGACGCCGCGTCTGGCAGAGCTTACTTCGAGAATGTGTTCGATATACTCGTGGAACCTGTCGCTGCTCTCCTGTAGACGGTCGATGTCATTGGCCAACGCGAGATTTCTGATCGTTGACACGAGCTCCTGACCGGCTTTTGTCACTTGGCCAAGATCGCCGGCCTGTTCCATCGTCGTCGCGCTGAGCTGCTGGCGAAGATCTCTGGTCGCCCGCAACACACCCATCACCGCTTGTTCCATTTCGGAGCTCGGTGAACCCCCGCCGCCCTCGTAATTCTGACGGAACACGATGTCTATCGTTTCATACCTTATCACGTCATCATCGTTAGGGAATATTGTTTACAAATTGCGCTACTCAAAATTTTCGACTACGTTTAACGATTAAGATTTCTTACAAATTTATTTCCGAGACGCTCTCACAATCTTACGTATAATTTTGTAATTTTTATGTAGGCTGTATACAGGGTGTTTCTTAATAAGTGAAAAATGTTAGGAGATGATTCTTTGTCGAAAATTAAGAGAGGGTTTTTCATAAACAGGATGATTCTTTGTCGAAAATTAAGAGAGGGTTTTTCATAAACATATACTTTTACGTCCCTCCCTGTGGAGTTACATTCCTCCAAAAATGGAGATAAAGATCAGGTTTTTATTTTTTCTCAAATTTAGAAGAAATGAAATTAGGTGGATATTTTCTACTAGTAAAAAGGTTATTTATTAATAATATTTTTTTAGTCTCCCGTATTGTTATAAGGGGATGAAACTAGCAACCCCTATTCAATTTTTTATTAGAACTTTTTAATAGGCCGGAATATAATCATAAAAATACGCATTAAAAAGTTTGATTTATTTAGAAACTTTTTTATTTGTTTAATTTTTTCCATAAAATTAGTAGTTTTCAAGGGAAAAAAAAAACGTTATCGTGCACGATGCTAAATAGCATAGGTTTCGAATTACGAGAAGTTAAATTTAAAATAAAAATAAAATTAGAGCAAATGTTGGAAAATTGGAGCAAAAACAAAATTATAAGAAAAACCTAAAAATCTAAAAAATAAAAACCCCACTTAATTTTCGACAAAGACTTATCTCCTAAAATTTTTCACCCTTATTAAGAAACATTTTATACGTATAACAAATCTGTGCTAAAAAGATTGTATTTTTCTTCCGCATTTCTATACGATGATGTTATTAGATGATAGAGTTATTCGGTGGTTTATTTTTTTAATTGAAATAAAATAAAAAATTTCGACTCACCATGCTGTTACCAATCCGTAGAAGTGTATTGAGCTCGAGTTTCGCACGATCGCAAAGAAGGAGAATGTTTTCTCTGTGCTCGTGGCTCGTGTAGGCGCTGTCGGTGAAGTCCTGCGTTCTCTCCACCACTGTTTCTAACGCCGACGTAAGTGTTTCGCGGCAACCCGGTCCCAACAGGGTCATCCTTGTTGTTTCAACGAGCCTCTCGAAGTGTTTCAATGCCGAGCAAACGGTACTACTGTCCCAGTCCTCTTGCTGCGGGCTCTGCAAGTAATGGCGGGCCGCGCGATCGTAAAAAAGATATATATTTTTTTGGAAAATTTATTACTTTCCCTTTTTTTTGCGAAACATTTTTTCTCTTTCTTTTCCTTTGTTATTTAAATATTTAAAAAAAAGATTGCACAACGGAGCAACAAACTTACAATCGCGTAAATGTGTAATGTTGAAAAGCGCAAATGACATACGGAATATTAGACAAACACGCGACAAATGGTATTAAATCTTTTAGAGGGATGTCACGTTACGGAGCGTCCCACTTTGGCCAGGTTGTCTACACAATCACTCCAGAATCGATTATGTCGGGCGGAAAGTGGGTAGTACTTAAGTGTAAAATACAAGGGTGCAACTACACATCTTTCCAGTGCGGTTAAAGATCGTTCATCGTGCTATCCCAATGCTATCGCGTTCTCTCTTGAAAGAAATTGAGAGATTTTCGGGAGCATTAGGTAACAGTGTATATGGGTGTGACATATTGTAAAATATTTCTCCTCATTTATTTGAGACGCTGGAAAAAATTTGGCACCGAATTAAAGCACCGCACGTCAAAGTGCCGATATGGAAATGCGAGCGCACAAAATTTGGCACGATTCGCGATCTCTTTATGACGATCGTTTCCGGCGTCGCGACCATTTCACCGTCGCGATAAAAACTTTCCATCGTTATAACGAATGATGGTCTCGAATGGAGATCGTTTTTTTATAAACTCTCGTTATGAAATGACGATACGTTCACGATATTTGCAAGTCGCAATTTCTTACGTGTACTTCTCACTTTTAATCGTGCATTCGATTCCAAGAGAAAATCCGCATGATTTACGATTTATAATTATTTTCGCATAAAGTTATCTAGCAACGATATAACTAGATACGCGTAACGACTTTGGCATGAAACAACCCATTTCAATTCCACGAGTGAAATTCGCAGTTTCATTTATCGTTCGTTTCACTACTTTCTATCGCTTTTATTTCGCCTCCAACTTCTCGTTATATCGAATTTTTTTGCATTGCAGCCTTGTACCCTACTAATTTTTTTTCGCTATCATCCATTTAATTTGGGTTCGTCCAGTTCATCATGCATATTTCCAATGTCCAGCAGTATCGATGAGCAATATCAATATGGAAAGAATGTTAGAATGTATTATACATGAGCATGGAAAATATTTCAAGTATATTATTATTAGCGATCGTGACATTTATCAAAGTCATAATGTTTTTGTCAATAATTGATTGTATGTAAGAGGTATATTAATGTAATTGATATTCGTAAAACATATTTCGCTGATTCTCCTCCACCATCTTCGACCGTCGCTTATCGATTTCATGCCAAACCAGATATCGCGCTATTATTTATGGTTTCTCGAGTCGTAGTGGTATAGAGGGATCGTTTCGATATCTCGTTTACAAGTTCTGCAGGGGTAGAGCTCAAGGTCGGTTAAGTCGTACATCAAGGAGGTATCCGTAAATTACAATTTGGCGGACAAAGACTCTTTGGAATGCTTCCAAACGTTTTCGGAAACATTTTACACGCTTTTTCCCTCCGATCCTCGCAATATGATCGTAATATGCGTGCTCGATGCAGCAGAATAATGAAGAATATGCAAATGCTTGAAAGTCAATATAGCGTCATTTGGCAACCGCGATTATTACAGCATTTCCTGGCAAGCTTTAACGCATGTCGGTAATTATTTTCTCGTTATTAATGGTATTAATTTCGAAATTTCATGTAGATTAATACCGCAAGCGAAATAATATCGAAAAAGTAATATCTAACAATTGATAGATAACATCTTTTAACAATTGATAGATAACATCTTTTAACTTTACTAGATTATTTTGCTACTAAATTTTATGAAATTAATTTCAACGCGTGTAATATATTTCAAAAGAAATATTTTCATTGTTCAAGCAAGAGTTTCTGCACAAAAAAGGATATTCTTGTTTTGAAAATATATTTAGTTTTAACATGGAAATCTCGAAATGAGATTATATCGCGTTAATTAAAGAAAAATATAATTGCTTGAATATTTGCTTAAATAAAGCCATTTTATATAGTTCAATCAGAGAAAAATATATTTTTATGATTTAAGATTTAATTTTCTCGAATGGAAAAGAAACAATGTGAGATAGAAAATAACATTTTTAAATTAAAGATTATAATTTTCTTAAAGTAGAATTAAATAATTAAATAATTATATATTCTTCAGGTCAATTACAATATTAAAATAAGACTACAATATTGAAATTTAAAATTATTAAATTCCTCCAAGAAGATTATAAATTATTGCGTATATACGAAACAATGAACGCGTTAATTTAAGTATTATATAAGTTTCGATTTGAACACTTATTTTTTTCTGCGCGCGTTCGAAAAATATAGTTTACCTGTGAATTTGAGTAGGATTGAGATTCGCTACAGTCCAATACCCCGTCCTTGACGACATAATGTATTAGATCCATCGCTCTTCTCATTTGGCAAAAAACGGTGTCTCGGTTCTCCTTCGCGGACGGGCATTCGGGATGCCTTAAGCACGTTTTGCTGGACGTGAGGAGCATCATGGTGCTCCTTTCGAGCACCTGTCGAGCCGCTGCCATCTGCGCGCGTCGCCTCTCGTCTTTGAGATCATTCTGAGAAAATTGAAATGCGAGATGTTTAATTGAGATCTCGGCTCCCATATTAAAATAGTCTTAATTAACTGTACGCGACAGAATTGTGATAAAGGATTCCGCGGAACATTGATTGGAATAAAAAATTAATTCCCACCTGACGATCGCCCGTTAAATGCGCCAACTCGACCATCTCGCCTCCGAATTGGCTGAACGCCTTGACGAATTCGGTGAAGTTCGAGACGCTTTCGAGACGTCCGAGGCTGCGGGCGACTTTATCCTTGGCGTGGAGCAATTGATTGACCACGACGATGTCCGCCAGGAGGAGGACCTTCGTCACTGAGCCTAGGAGACATCTGGCAGCTCTCACGACGGAACCTCGGTCAGCCAGACTGTCTTCCAAGGCACATTCGCATAATTTTTCGATCGCTGAGCCTAAGTGCACACAACATAATCGATTGAAAAATCGATGAAAAATATTATAATTTAATATAGACATCTGCAGAAATTAAAATGTGCGTGTAAGTTTAATCATTCGTTAAATCCCGCGAGTACCTTTCACCGCGGAAAAGAGAGCGAATTTCGTTCAAGCGTAGTGGACGGAAAGCATTGATGAATTAAACATCTCGTCTTTTTACCGTGTGTCACCGTAAAATCGGAGTACCTGATTTAATTATGATCAAGTCCCTCGACTAAAGTACGACGGCTACGTAATTGGGTGCCCTTGAGCGCTCACAATTAGCTACTCCACTCATTGCTTATCTAAACAACACGTTTGAACTGAATTATCGTTAAAAGATTATGCGCGTAAAAATGTTTAAATGTAGAATTACCATGTACGCGTATTTTTTAACTTTAATCAGAATAGTTTTAAAAATACGTAATTTTAATTATTGTATTAATTTTGTATTTAAAATTTATTAATTACATATATTTTTTTATTTCATACTTTTTTTTAATCATATAATGTTTAATCATAAAATGAAGGAGAAAAAGATGCTGATAAAAATATTTCATTAATTCCATTTCATTTGTTAATAAAATCATTTGATATCTCTTTGGAGAAATAATATGATATTGTATAAAAACCAACGTAAAAATTGACATTACAGAATATCTCTTTTTCCAAGACGCATTTACGTGCACAGTGTTTTCTAATAATACCATCATCGATCGAAAATCACTTGAAGCATGAGATGCGAGGATTGCTGTACCATTAAACAGTTATTTCCTGAATTAGAGAGCTGTAGCTAGTACGAAATACGATCTCACTCCCGGCTGTTAGCATGCACTAATTGTTCATTCCCATTAAATGATATCCTAAACATAAATTGCTATAGGGAAAATCGAGATGAGAGAACAATATCAGAGATTATTGTGAATATAATATCTGCACGTCACGCAATTATGAGAAAATATCGAGTCGATGCTTATCGAGAGGGATGAAATTCATCTTTGTCTAGAAATATTCTCAATTAATTCCATCGTTCGTCTATCGCAGGCTTCCATTAAATACTATTCCTCAATTTGTTTTCCTCGGACAGTTTCTTCATCAACTCGATGTTTATCTAAACTTTTCCCATAGGATGTTGCAAATTGTACCCCTTGGCGAAGTTTATTTTTTATTTTACTTGATGGATACTTTTCTCATTAGTCAACGAGAAAAGTACTTTATACCTTTAGGTTTTTATAAATTGCACGTTGTAAATTTTAAAATTATCATATATATCTGCTATATAAACTTGGATATTTTCCATTACTTTTTATTCTATTGTGAAGTATCTTTAAGAAGAATTAAACAGTTGATGCAAAAATTAAAAATAAAAATCCGCTTTCGCGGATACGCTATCGTACTTTGCATTTTTTTTATGAATACAGATCGCCCTCTGTTCTATCGAATCGATTAATATAGCAGTGCAAGTTCACCCAGTTTGATATGGAAGTCTTATAATAGTTTTATAAAGATTAACTGTTATATATACGAATGCGCAAAGATCTTGACCTAATTTTAAAGTAGTCAAAATGCACAAATTCTGTTTATTTATTTATCATTCGAGTCATCAATTAACCTTTAGCATATTTTTATAGAGTATATATTTATACAGAAATATATTATTAAAAAAGATTTAAAACCATGTTTACTGTACCATTATGATATAATTAATTAAATAATGTCACGTTATAGAATGTAAAAGAAATGTAATAAATAATAAACAAGAGATGCTTTTCTGTTTCAATTTGCATATTTTTTCCTCATTTAATTACTACGGAATTATTATTACAAAGAGGAATCGCAAATAAGTGGATGATGCGAGCGGAATTTGTATGTCGCTAAAAGGATCTCCACTTGTTATTGATTATCGGTGAGATATTTTCGAGCGTAACGCATTTTGAACATAGCGCAGCACATGTCACTTATCCCGATATTGGTATCTCGATGCATCCGGTGGATCGCAATTGGAGAGATTGCTCGGATACGATAAGCATAGAAGCGTGTCCCAGAAGTACACTTTCTATGATTCACAGGGATGCATCGAGCTGGGACATCAGACGGGAGATTGACATCCGTGTTTTTTTATTTCCCGCCCGTGAGAATGAAAAGAAGCACTTTTCACCGCGCGTATTATTCATCGACATCGATATCGAGATGCTATCTCCGTTGTATCTGTCTGATTTATCAGATAGATACATACGGGAAAAGGCAGCAAGAATAAAGAATAACACGGAGGAAAGCCAAATCACAAATTGTTGTGAAATACGTTCGCAAATTTTGAGCAAAATTGCAAATTCCTCACAAAGATGCACATCGATCGTCGCTTAATTGCCACCTTTGTAACTTTCAGTCGGCACGCGATGAAAGAACAATTATGCGTTGCATTGTTCGCGTGATTAGGAGATCCGCTCGCGTCATAAACGAATTATTTCCTTACAATAACGGAGTGCAGTACGTAATCGTATCGACACTACTTGCTTGCCTCAAAATTGTAGACTTTATCTATGTAAAATACAAATTCTGCAGAAACATGACGCGTATATTTATATTCATCAGTTCGTGTTTTCTTGAAATTCTTTTTTTATTACAATAATTCTGTGGTAATTAATCGAATGAGATATACAAAAAAAAATAACTCTCCAACATGTTTGTTGAAATTAGCTTTCTGTTTGAAAATATTAGCGAAACATTTCTATAAATATGTGCATATCGAGTTGATATAAGTATTTTTCGAATTTTAAACGTGTGCAGTTTATATTTATTAAAACAAATGTTTGCGGTGTAAATCGATGACACCGATGTGATTAAACGAGCTATCGATGCATAAAATATTTTTACATTACTCCAGCTCTATCTTTCCTCTCTCTCTCTCTTTCTCTCTCTCTCTCTCTTCGTAATGTAGATCTGCGAATGTGCTCGCGGTTTGCAAGTGGTTTTGCATTCATCAGAGAGCGATATCAAATTGCTATAATAAACAGAGCGGAACGACGTTTTACCATGATAACCGTGATAATCGTGATAACCACGGGCTTATGGATCAATGTGACTAATGACTTTCCAAGTTTACTCGTTAGCGAAACCTTTATCTGGGTTTACCATCGGTTCACGCTAAATCGACTCGATATTTACGCTTTTTCGTTAATCATATTTCCCTCGATAAAATTCCCCCGACACAAGCGATTTTTATTTGTACGATTTCTTGCACGATACGAATCAATTTATTATTTCTTTTGACAGGTTTTTTTTTACAACGATGGTTCCGCCTGAACGCCCCTTTTTACCATCCAAAGAAGGTCGAGCGAATTTATGCCGCGTTTTTCCCAAGCGACACATCGTAATATAAAATCGCTCTCTTGTGTCCCGATGCGCTGGAAATGTTTTTATTGTTCGGTTGGTGCCGGCATAAAATGGATTTATCAGCGTTAGCGTCGACTTACTTGCAATCGCACGAATATTAAATAGGCGAGGAATATATTGCCGATGCTTAATTTCGAAAGTACGGACGATTGTGGTTGTTTACGCGATCGATCAATCGGGAGAATATTAATCTATCTGGTCACGCGACGATACGAATTAATCGCGAGATGCAAATAGAGACTGTACATCGATCACGTTGCATCTAATTTCGTTATATACGGGCATTTCATGAACATTGTCCGTTTCGCGTAATAAAACGCGAATTTTCGTCACATTATTTTTTCACACACACACGCGAAAATAAAATTAAATAAATGTCCGCGTCGGTCATAAATCTCTGTACGCGTGCGCTTGTCCACACGTCGGCCGTTAATAAATGTTTCGTACATTGACTTGACCCGATCTTAAAAGGCAGCCGAGACAAAAATAACTCGGGATGGTGTTTACGGCGAAGGGAACTACACACAAAGAGTGACTATACGAAAGTGGTTACCGTCTGACGCTGATCGATGTAGCCGCGAGTCAACTACAAATTGAAACTACAAATTTCGCGGTGTGTCTCGATATTAGCCAGGTATTTTCCCAGTTTCGTCGAAAACGCCGACCGATTCCCCCCCCTCCCCCTTCTCCCCCTTTTCCCCCGCGCTTCGATCTCGTCGTCGCGTTCGATACCTCGATTCTCGGACAATTTATTTTCGCCCCGTTTCCCACGATATTTCCAGCCTCTCCACATTTGCATATAACCGTTCTATTAGCAATTATCCCGAATTTGAGCTTCGATTCTCCGTTTTTCGCGATATCGAATCGCGTTATTCGATCATTTCCAGCGACGACGTAGGACAGGGCTATCCGCTATCGCCATTAATAAGGAGCCCGATATATTTTCAGCTCGACATTAAGCGTTATGGATTAACGTGCCAGCGCAGAAAGCGCGGGCGTATGATTCTTCTGGTAATTATCACCCGACTCGAAACGTGCGGCGGATATTAATGACACGGTGTACGCGTATCCATCGGCATGCTCGAGTGCGTCGGGCGAGCAGTGACTCGAGTCAAGCCTCGTGCTCGTGATTAAATGGCCGAGTCTCCGTTTCCTCGCGCTGCCCTATCCTTGCTTGTTGCGTGTTGTTTCCCCCTGCCTTCCCAACCCGGCTCATAAATTTGGCACGTCGCCACTTATCTTTTACAGTAGTCGTTTTCCGTTATAGCTCCGACTTGCTTCTTCCCCGTTCCTTCGTCGTTTTGCTGCGCGAGTTTCGGTTTCCCCGAAGCGTTCCATCGAAAATAGCGTTATCTTGGGAAAGAGAGCATAAATTATACGAGCATTCGCACAAGTAGTCGCGCCTCTCGATCCCGAAATCGCGAAATGTATACGCGATCTTCGTTGCGGAAACATTTTTTCCGATCGCTTCTGACTTTCCATTTTCCATGTACGATTTTCGCAGGTAATGGCACACGGCTCAACCTAAAAACCTGGGGCATATCGATCGATGAGAACGCGAGAATCCATTTGTATAAATTCGTCGCGTGCTGTGTCATAGTGAATTCCGCCGGCACGATATAGCTCTCTCGCGGCTCTTAGTTACACTTACGGTGGCCGATTTACACGCGATATCACGCGGAACGATTTGCTCGAGCCAGGTAGACTCGCATGACTCCGCGCGATCGCGATCGTAATATCGGTGCCCTTTCGACGTCATTTTATTACTCCGAATTGATACGTCTCTCGTATACGCTCCAATAAGTAATCCAATGCGATTTCGTAATCGAATCTTCATCTTGCGTCGAGAAAATCGATCTTCCGAGTTCGCGGGACGCGCCCCTTTCTTCGCAGACCTCGGTCTGTTTGACCTCGGTTATTGTGACGAAAGCTCTCTCGGTTTATCATTTATTTATCACCGCTTTCCCTTTAAGCGCAAATCGATGACAGCGAGAAGAATAACTCGCATTCTTACATCGGATGCAGAAACTGCGGGCGAGTTTCCACTTCCATTTCTCGTGTGTCACGTGCACGTGTCGGTCGTATTTTCATCCTCAAATTACAGTTTTAGTTGCAGTTTTAATCGAGTCGGACGTCGTTTGCCCGAAAACTTTCCTCGGGATCTTCAATTTCGCGGCGCGGAATATTTCGCTTTAAAAGACCACCGGGACCACCGCATCCTTCCTCTCCGCGGTACAATTTTTCTCCCCGAAGAAGAGCGAACAGGTGTGCTGGAAAGAAATATCCGTGATCCTTACTTCCGTCGTACTATCTGCCCGCTATTTGGCAAAGATACGAGGAGCTCTTCTATGTATGTAGGTGGCGAAAAACCTTCCAAGGTTCGGCGAAACTGGGTCATCGCGCGAGCTGTTTCCACATCGTAGCAGCCGGGGGATACGTCGTTCTGCAATGTGCAGCCTAGCGTGAAGAGACACGGGGAGATATAATCTGCCCGAGCCTAGACGATAAGACTAGACGAAGAGTGACGAGTTTCAAAGGTCACGAATCTTATCCTAGCGAAACTCTCTTCCGGCTCGCGTGCGATTGTCTCAATCACGAGGCTGCATATGAGAGACGTAATTTGTATTCCCTCCGGTTTATTCCGGGCGTTGATATTTCTGAGTGCTTTTATTAAGATTTTTTTCTTTACGCGCCATAACTCGGATGTTTTACGTGCATGTGATACTGAAATGCCTGTTGTGTGAAATATTTCATTACCCGCGTGTGCGCGAGGTCTCATGTGCCTGTCTTTTCCTCTTGAAAAAGCGAACGTAAGACGGCTAAGATAAGAGCGCTAAAGGAGTACATCGGTCGTTTCGTGCGAAACGAGAATCGTAAAACCGCATTCGAGGACGACACGTGGTGAGATGTTTTTTTATTTCGATTTTACGCGAATCAAATTTTCGTGACCTATTTGACGGGATATTCGAACGTCTTGGAGTTTACGACACAAAAGTAATACGACTCAAGAGGAGGAGAGAGAAACGTATATTTTCAATTTATTATTTCTCTTCCTTCTCGTCCCTTACATCTCGTAAGAGATGAAATATTCTTGTAGATAACGTGCAAAACGATACAATTTCATAGATCTCTTGTCCAATTGCGAGAGTTTATTCGCGGTAATATAATTTCTTTAAACATTGGCGAGAGAGAAGTATCTGCTTATTTAAGATTCGCGGAACGGAAAATGTCGAGTGTGCTGTAAGCATAATGCAACTTATTTTCCAGAGAGAGAGAAATATATACGTGTAATCTTGGGAGAAGACAAAATTTTCAAACAGTATCTATAAAGAAATTCAGATTAAAGTATTAAGATACTTTGCATTAAATTATTGCGACAGAATTTATAGTCGAGAGATAGAAATTTTAGTGCAATATCGCTTTGTTTTTTTCACATTATTCGTATTTGCTTCCGCAGGTAAAAGTGAGATTTAAAAATTAGCATTTAAAATTTAGTAAGCGTTAGCCTCTTGAATAAGATTGTTACAAAACTACGTCGCTATAATTGAGATGAATTTTCTCTCCTTTATAATCCCGGAGAAAGTAGAATTTCGCGTTAATTTACAAAATTCTTTCATTTCTTTCTTTATTAGATAATACATCACGTTCTAAGATTTCTCATAGTTTCAAATTGTATAATGCATGATGTGTGTGAAATATGTCAAGTTTTAATGCGAATTTGCTCTGTAATTGGATACGTTTGCATTGTCACAACTTTTGATTAATGTACTATCGTGATATTCGCGAGAGCATTTGCATTGAATTTGCATTTATGCCACTTTGCATAATTTTCACGTTTCGCATTCTACGAAACTCACATGTGACAGTCGTTTTTCTTTAACTCGAGAAAAGTACATCTTTAAAAGTATATTTAAAATTATCACGGTACATATTTTCTCACGAAAATGGAAATCTCTCGATCTTTCGTAGAAATCTCTGAATGATGTTATCTATTATTAAGGATGTTTTGTACTTATTTTCAAAATATTGAGAATTTAATGAAAATTGTACAGAATGTTCTATGTTTAGAATCTTCAGTTCAATTTTTAAATCGATTCACTAAAGCGTTCACAAATTATAAAGATTTTAATTTGCACCGAATTAACATGTGTTCTTATGAGAAACGTATAATTACATCGATTCAAATGATAAAAACATGTGAAAATAATATTTAAAATTTGTTTAAAATTTGCAAAAGTTTAGATACAGAGGAAATATTTGGTCAAATAATATTATACAAGTACTAACTGGTTAAAAAGATATTAAATATAATTTAATAAAGTTAGCCATGTATCTGTCACGAGACAAAATTTTCTGCCAAAAGTTAATCATTTCGATTAACAAAATTCGGAATATTTCAGTAAAAACGCAATAAATATTAAAAAATACATCTCTGCACTGTAGCTAAGATAAAATAGTAATATTCTACACAATTTCTCATATTCAAAATACACCAAAAGTGGATATTCGTCAATATTGATTTTCAGCTATTTTTTGCTGGGATTGTATATACAAAACATTCTTAACAAATATGGATCTAATGAAATTGACTACTGTAGATTTTTAGAAATGAAAGAATTTTTAGAAATGATAGAATTTTTATTAATGAAATTGACTACTGTAGATTTTTAGATTCTAAACGAGAGAAAACGTTACATCTCGATTCTGTTCTAAAATTTATAAGGGCAGTTTTTTATTATTTTCACACGCAATAATTTATGTGTTATTTACGCACTTACCGGCAACCCTCGCCTCCTTGCAAGCTTCGTACATATCCTGCTTGATTTCCGGGTTGTCGTCCGCGATAGTTTCGCCGACGGTCACGAATCTCTCGACCGCCAAATTTACCGCCTGGCCGACTCTGGCTACCGCTCGCAAACTCCGATCCGAGCATAGCGGCCGTTCTCTGTGAGAGATTAACGTGGAAATCTGTAAACATATTGCATTTTGATGAGCACACGCGAGGAAGGCATTTCTCAAAAGATAAACTACATGTAAAGGTATTCAGAAAAAGATGATTAACACAGTGATAAAAGAAAACGAGTAAAGTAACGTTCAAAAAAATCGTGCGTCACATTCACAGCCATCTATATCAATATCTCTCTAACAATAAGACGTAAGTCTCGACATTTCGCGTTTAAACATTCGAGTGCTGCTAACAGTTTGCGTTCGCAGTGGCTGGCAACTCCATCTTGTGTTAATTAATATCTAGGAGCCCCGAAAGACCATTCCAAGAGAATACATTAATCCGGTGGCGTGTTTATTTCACTCGCTAACAATCGCGACTCGCTTATGCGCAAAATTGCAGAATCGGGGGATAGCTTCTGTAGCTACTTGACCCGAGGGGTCTTCCGAGGCGTTCACCAAATTAGCGTGGTTAGTTGCCCTGTACTTTGTAGACAAACGGACGACGCACGTTCGTGTGCCGTTTCCCCTTCAGAGATGCTAGCCTCGAAGGAGGGAAAAGGAACAAACATGGACCGATGTGGATGCTGGAGAACAAACGGCCGGACTATTGTCTCACGACGAATATATATACCCGCTCGCACACCGGTCCGCACGCACGTACATGGCTCCATTCATCTCGATTCGATCGTCTTATGCAAATGGAGCGGCATTTGCGATGGCTCCATCGCATGTGTTCACGTGCGTACGTTCGCAGAACGTAAATACCTGCGCGCTCCGGATAAAGCTATATTTTACGCGGTATTATCTCATATTTGTAATTCAATGCGACGTCGAAGCTCGGTTGCAATAATATCGATTTGAGGCTAAATAACTTTCCTTCGTGATTACACGAGGCATTGTGGTAATCGGTGACGTGCGGTCGAAGCGAAAGAGGGAAACGTCAATCACGGTTGCACGGCTTTCCGGGGCCCGATTAAGTATTTTGGCTCGCATCGATCGTCCGGCATTAATCGCGCCCGCTCCCGTCTCTTCTCCCGAAAGAGTTAATAACGCATCGCGATATATAGCGTTCCGCTCGGAAGAGAAATGGTGCAATGCGGGGACACCCTGTGTTTTATTTAACCCCCTGTGATATTATTTACCCGGATCCTGCGAATTTCCTTCTCCGGCGGGCATTTGAAACGTTTTTATTTGTCGTCCCGCGAACAAATTATGCAATTTACACGAGCGTGAGATGAAATTTTTCAAAAGCATTGCTTTTTTTTAGCGAATACATCCCGTGGCATTGGCACGTTATGTATTTTGCAATAATTGTTTGCGATTCGCTGTTATTTAAAAATTGTTTTAAAACATGAAATGAAACAGGGACAGTGGAAATGTTACTATAACGGCAGATACGTATATCACTGTAATAAAACAGTTGAAATATTCCATGTCCCTGGAGACACAAATATCACGATTCGATTTACACGTATTTATCGAGATATCAGAATTATTCATAACAAAATGTAAAACTCTCTTCTTCTCTCTTTCTACGGATGGAGAAGAGACGAAAATTTAAAATTGTAGGTAGAGAAAAGAGACAATTATAAAGCGTTTCTATGGCGTTATACTTTTACGTGTATATCGCGTTATATTTTTAATGATAAATTTCCCGATCTATTGTTGCGACAAATTTGAAGCCCACCGCTCGCAGAAAGTATATATCTCGCAGAAAAGGTAGAGTATTAGTTTTGTATAATTTCCGCTTGCCGGAACTTTATTTTTCGCGATAAAATTCCAATGGATTTCCTGCGAACGATGCGCGAGTAACCGGCGAATAATTGAAATAGCGATTCGCTCTCGCAAAAGAATCGATCGCCTTGCATGAGAAATCTCGAAGGTCCATGAATTTATGCATTCGACGCGATAATATTTCGTTCCTCGTTTAAGATCGAATTATTATGTTCAAGCTGCGTACTTTTTATTCGTCTCTCGATCGCCGCGTCGGAATTAACGATAATAATGGGCGAAATTCGCCGCGGCGATATCGATTCGAATACTATATCGATAATCGCTTTCACGCGCGAAATTCATTTTCCGATTTGTTCGCGGAATTTTCGAGATTCATCGGTGAATATTTAGTTCGCGAGATATGTCATCAGTCAATTCCGGTCGAGGCGCGTCCCGACGTATCTCCGACTTCTCGCCCCTTGTAATATTGTAACGAGAACTCGAGACTGTGACTTACGTTCCGTGACGTGGGGGCGGTTCGTGAAATTTATCGTTCTAATACGCGACGACCATACATGACATTATGACGTACGCGAATAACTTATCCGACGATCGCAGTCTCTCGCACGTAATCGAAACGTTATTAATACGTACTCGCACGTGGTAATGTCTATGTGAAATTCAATGAGCGGGGCAACAATATTATTACTCATCGCGACATGTTACAAAGATACGATATTCATATTTCATTCGAAATGTTTATTATATAACATTACTGGTTATGAAAAATAACATTTAATTATGCTTTGAAATTTTATATTTATCAGTTATATATATTAATTTTATATATTTATTAATTATATATATTAATCATATATATTAATCAATTATATCGATTACACATAACCTCGTATTTATATAAATTATTTGCAATTTGCACATTGATATATTTATATTAATTACATGTAATTATAATTAAAAATACCGTTATTAAATTATACCAATTATACCAATTATAAATATTTATATAATTATATAAAGTTTCTTATTTTTGCTTCCTTACATTTTTATATTTTTATATACTTTGTATATTTTTAAAAACTTTTTCCCTTCTTTTCTTCTAATATGTCAAATATATAGAAGCAACATTGTCCTAACTAAATTAGCAAGTATCTGAGCGAGCGACTGAAAAAAGTTTTTCTTCTTTTTATTTTTTCTTGCGCTCTAATTATCGCACCTTACTCGCTCTTACTTGCTAATTGTTAATTAATTTTTTAATTACTATTATTTGAGTTAGTTTTTAATTTAATTTTAAAATTGAAACGAAAGAGAAATTATATTTTTCTATACTTTTACATTCTCTGTTGAAAAGTAAATAATCTAGCAAGTTCAATATGATAAAATGTTAAAGTTAATATTATCTTTTTCGATTCGAAAAGCTTGAATTACTTACAATCCTATCTCCACGCTCATTCAGCGACGACTGACTGCTGTTTGAAAACTCTACTACGCATTGTTTTGTTCCTTACAACACAATCTATTGAATACAAACAAAGGAGGGACATTTAAATTCTCCTTTATATTGACTTATTTCTTTTTCGGAAGAACTCGTGTTTTGTGTATCTTGTTCATGGAGATGAAAATAAAACATTTTAACCATTCTGTACAAAACAAATACAAAAGGAGACATTGTAAAAGTTATTTTAAAATGTAAAAGTTATTTTACAATACAATGTCTCTTTTATCAAATATCGATATCTTATTTCGATGTAAAAATTTAACGTCTAACAAATTCAATGATAAAATGTTAAAGTCAATATTATCTCTTTTTATTTCGAAAAGCTTAAAAATTTCTTGTATCTCTTGTTTCTTTGATTAATTTAATTTAATTAATTTCTGAAAATCTGATTATGTGTTAGTTCTTGTTGATTATTGAATACGAAAACAAAGAGAAGAGATTTAAAAGAAAAATTCTCTCTATATGGATTGTTCGCTTTTCTCCAAAAAAATTTGATTCACCATCCCTTCATTCAATAAATACATTCGAATTTCCACGTGTTCATTAACATTGCAACGTGACATATAATCGGAATTGTGTAATTATTCATAAATAGCTGGCGTATTATGCTCGACGGCGCGTATTTCTAATTTAAATGGTCGTTAAATACATATTTGCAACAAGAATATTGTCAGAGAGAATAACAACAATTAAATAATTTACTCTTGAATTTTTCTCTCTTGATTCTGAAAATAACGCGATTATTTTACAGATTTTATTTGATCAAGATCTGGCGATGCGATATGTTTTATGAAAGACAAAAAATAGATTTCTCTCAATTTTCATTTCTTTTCGTGCAGTTTGATTTTTCGAAAGGAGTTTTCTTCGCGACTTTCTACAAGTATACAAAATTAGTTATTAAGATACATAACATATGTTAATATTTCAAAGAAAGATTCTCGGTAATTTTACTTAATGCCCAATGATATTAGCAAAGTGAATATATGATCGACCTTTATTCCGTTTCATCTTTCATTTGTGCGAAGTAGATTGAACAAGCCTCGCGAAACACGGTATGCGAAACACGGGAACGAGAAAGCAATGAACTGCCGCCTGCTGTGACTTGAAGTATCGTCTCGTTTAACATTGAGAAATCGGCATCCTCGTGTTGAGAAATTCTCTAAGTATTTAAACAAAGGAGTGTTAATGAAATTTTTCGAGGCCGTAGCATAATTAATTGACGCTTCATCTACTCGTTATTTCAAATCGATCGATTTGAATTTAATTTATTAGTAAATAATAAAATGGAAACGCGCGCGCGCGCGCGCGCGTGCAAGAGGATTGAGATTACTTAAATTTTTTTTCCTTCGCGCGTGAAAATATTTGACAATCCAAGAACATTCGATTTAAACGCGACACACCGGAGAAGGAAAAGCTTTTCACGGATAAATTTAATTAAAGCATTCAAAGAGAGAGAATTGGCGAATTAGATTCAACGGGTAAACCTGACCAATTTTAAGATTTAAGCTTAATTTTATGAATTCTCTCTTTAATTTTCCTGTGCAGAGTTTCTTGCAGAGAAAAGGAAGATTAGCGACCGTGTTAATCAGGGGACTTAAGTCTCTCGTTATTGCTCGAATCGAAGCTTTGTTTGTATTTCAACCCTTCTTTCTCTCTTGTTACATTTTTCGATTATATTTTTCTCTTTTCTTGAGAAAAGAGAATAGTATATACGTGCGATTACACGTTTGTAATGCCAAAGTTTTCTCATATCTGTATGAAATATGTAGGAGTTTTCATTCGTCTACGGTTGTCTGTCCTCGGGCTTTTTCATTTCACTATTTTCTTTCTTGCTTATCCTAGAGATTTTTCATTTCTTATTTTGTCCACAATCGACAATTTTGCCTCCGATCGATCTTTCGCAAAACCTAGCGTTGTAATGCAATTTTAAAAAATCATTCATTGTCTTGTGTTTTGTAAGCGAACACGAGTCTATTTATAAATACGCTGTATTTCGATTTAAAACCAAATATTTCGTAAAACGTTCAATTTGCCGAAATTGACAGCAAATAGCGACTTGATTGCGTTGACGTCGCACAATTTGAACGGTAGAAATTTTTCAAAGGGAAAACGTGCCAGTTTTTCCCTTCCAAATCACCACACAAGCGCTACTTCGTTAGGAATTTCGAGGATGCCAATCTTGTTGTCGACAACGGTACGTAGGCAGAACATATTTTCTTCTCTCACGAGTCCCGGAGTCGGACAAGCGCGAAACGAAATGACAGCGGAAGGCGCTTTTTGATCAGTCGCGATTAGTTCGATCCAATTTCCCGTTACGACGAAGAAAAGGGAGATTACGTCAATAGGACGGAGGAAGCACGGTTGAAGGGTATAAATGAAAATTTACCTCTCGACCTACGAATGAAAGGATTGAAAGGTAGGAAATAAATGTCGTGGGATACACGCGAGATTAGCTCAGGCGATGCCTCATATTGAAATTTCAGTGTCGCTAAACGAGAGATGGGGAATCGGTGGAAACGAGTTATCGAGCCAATTTGCTCTGCCTCGGACAATCCTCTAATTGATCCAACATGTATGAGCGTAACATTGGCCGCAATGAACGAGTCGCGGACAAAGAGCCGGGCTAATTTGGAGAATTCTGTCGCAGTTGTCCAACGGCTATTGTTACAGTCCACTGTTTGCATTTCAAAAGTAACGCCGCAACATACACGTCGAGGTTGTGGCCGATCGCGAAAAATTGCGATCAGCCCGCACGTTTACACGTATCGGCCGAGCGGAAATGAAAAATCGATTATTAAAATGTTCGCGGGATTAAAATGTAAAGATTGAGATGATGAAATTTCGAATAAATTTCAATATTCTTTCATTAATTACACACATGTACGTTTATCTCTCCGCGGTGTGTTAAAGGGATTACTTTTCACATTTTAAATTCTATCTCATCTTTCGCGGAAAGCTTAAAAGCTTTGATTTAAATCGCGTTGACTCAATCGCGTTGACTTATTATCCACCATTGAGCGAATCTCTATTTGTGCCTCGCAATTTTATGCAAAAGCATTTACTTGTGTTAATGGAGCACGCGCTTTTCGCGATGATACCTGTATTTAACATGGCGAGAGTTCCATTAAATGCAAAGTTTATGTTAGTTAATTGAACGAACTTGGTGAGTCGCCATACAAAATTTATATGCGTCGTAACGCGTGATGTATTAAATTATCTAGATCACCGAGCGCTTGTACATTTTTTTCTACATCCACATTCTGCCGTTTCATATATGTAGATGATCTTTTCTGGCCTTTTTTAAACGATGTTTTATAGTGGGTAGTTTATCTGAAAAATAACGGGCCTCGTTTTTCTTTAATATTGCTATAAAAATTTCAATGGCCCATTTTTCAATCTTTTTTTTCATTCAACGGAAAAGTATTTTCTACGTAAAAAAAAAAATTTGTTCAGCGAAAAACGCTCGTGCATTCCGAATGAAATTTTGTCGTGTAAATATATTTTCGAAAGATATGCATCACGTATGATTTTTCACTGTAATTGAATGGGAAATCAATTTTGCAAAGACCTCCTCTCTCTCTCTTTCATATGACTCGTTATGGCTGACAATGTTGTTGTATAAATAAAGATAGAGCAGGCCGGGTTAAAGTAATCCGTTTATCCGTGATTGGATTCGAGGCGATTCCGTAGATATGCCAAGATTCTCTTCTTCCCTCGAAACTGTCGCGTTGAAGAGGATTCGATTAAACAGTATTTTCATGGCATCTATCCATTATGCAATGCTAGTATCAGAATTAAGCAGCCTTATATCAACTTTTTAATTCATCACGTTTCCTCTCACAAATCAGCAAACTCTCCGACTAATTGACCGATCACTTCTATTATGATTTTCTATTAAGTGTCTATTTCTTTTTAAATAATAGCAAAATTAAATACATCAAATCTCGTCTCTCCTTCTCTCTTAAAATGACATTTCTTGAAATTATCTTTTAATCACGAAATTATATTAATCGGATTTGATTCCATTAAAAATATTTTCTTCATTTGATATCAAACCTTCCAAGTGTGGGTTTTAAAGTCAACACATCAAATTAGATAAAATGTTTGCGGTAGAGAGGTTCGTTCTACGAATGACAGACGTTTATCCGTTGAAAATTGCTCAAGACCGCGAGCTTTGTTGCGATAGAAGAAGAAACTCTGTCGTTTTACTGCCGTGCAAATGGCGCATAAATCTCTCTTCGTGACTCGTTTCGCAAGCGTAACGCAACCCGGGCTTTCCCGACACTACGAAACAAGATGCGCGATTAATTACGTACTTTACGCAAGTTGCGCGTGTGTATATGACGCTAAAATTTACTCGCTAAAATAATAAATAGATCCCCTCGCTCCGATGCGCGCGAACACAAACTTGTAACATTGCGATCGTCGCGAAGAGATTAGATCGGCACGTGGAGTGTGCGAGGTTGACGCAAGTGTTAATAGCTTTGCGTGACTTAAAATTGTAAAGCACGTGCAGATGAGCTTTCCGGATAAGTCACGCGTTTTACCGGTTTTATCTCCGACGCTTCGCAACTTTATTAATATATGTGTCTGCAACACGTAATGACTATCTTTATATAAATACAATTTTTCAAATATAATTAACGTTTCCATTATGATATCCATTCTCATGGAAAATCCTAATGTACTTGTTTAATATAATGATTTATTATAAAGCGCATAAATGTATCATTTTATAATTTGCAATATATTATCGCAGCCTTTTAAAATATACATGCATTCTGTGCACAACATGTATTATAAAGAGATATATGAATTTTATTATTAAAATTGATTAAAATGTTCAACACAAAATATGTATTTCCATGGCACGAACTTTCGTTGATGGTAATTGCGATAATATTTTTTACACTATTGTTTATAAATATTTAAAATATTGTTATATAATACATCATTTTCGTGGCAAGTAAAAGTGATTTTTTTACATAGTTGTTGCATGTTAAAAGAAAATTGATTAAAATGTTGAAGACAAAATATGTATTTTTATGGCACGAACTTTCGTTGATTATAATAATATTTTTTATAAACTATTGTTTATAAATATATTGTTTAAAACATTGTTATATAATACATCATTTTGTGGCAAGTAAAAGCGATTTTTTTACATAGTTGCATGTTAAAAGAAAATTGATTAAAATGTTGAAGACTTGATTACGACAATATTTTTTAACAATTGTTTATAAATATTTAAAATATTGTTATGTAATATATCATTTTTGTGGCAAGTAAAAGCGATTTTTTTTACATAGTTATTGCATATTAAAAGAAAATTGATTAAAATGTTGAAGACAAAATATACATTTTTATGGCACGAACTTTCATTGATTACGATAATATTTTTTAAACTATTATAAATATTTAAACGATAATATTTTTTAAACTATTTATAAATATTTAAAATATTGTTATATAACATATTTTTGTAATAAGTGAAAGCAATTCTTTTACATAGTTATTGTACGTTAAAAGAAACTTTTACTGACTTCCAATTTGTCGCAAAGTTGCCTTAAATTCGTTGTTCGATGGACAATTTTAAATTCTGCCCAGACATCGAACTAAAATTTTGTTCAATCCTTCGCTCACAGCATACGAAATCGTGTGTTGCAAGAATAATTTCCTTCGGGAAAACCCTCCAACACGAGAAGGTTCGAAGGTTCGATAGCGTCTCGTGTAGGTATAACGAAATAGGGGATAAAAGAAGCGGATCTATTCGCAAAGAAAAGAATACTGTTAGGACAAAATAATCGATTCTCGAGAGGAAGGGTAGCTAAATAAACATTTGAAAATGTCTTATGCTGATGAAGTTTCGTTTGAACAAAAGATACAACTTGCGAAAAGCTTACAATTGTAATTCTCTGTACAGCTCGTGAAATTTTGATAGTCGGAAAAATTTATCCCAAAGTGTCGCGCATATAAATAGATGCGAGAATTCCGATAATTTTGAAAAATTACGAGAATGTTATTTTAAGAATAATCAATATGACGTCTCTAATTTTCTCTCCTCGCGCTTATTTGACATTTTAATTTGGAAATCGAGCAAAGCTCAATTACACTCGCCATCAACTGCAATTTTAATCGCACGAACTTGCATTTCGCTCTTCGTTCAACGCGCACCGCGTACATATTATGTTTTATGTACAAAGCAAAATGTGCTTGCTTGTGGCTCCGGGGAAGATCGATTATAACGCAAATCCATCCCAACGCAACTTTGAAACGCAACATACACAATCCGCTCTCTTTCCATATGGGAGAGTCTGCCAGGATTTATAGTGGAAATTTTTCATCCATAGACCCGACCTCTTCCCTAGCTGTTCGATTGTGATAAAATTTGGTTTGTGTTATTATATCTTTAAGGAGTGTGTCTCGCAAGAGTAACCTTTAAAACAATCACGGTTAACTTGACGCTGATTAATGGCCTTTGTCGCGCGCGCTCGCGCTCATAAAGGTCCTCTGCCTTTAAGTAATATTCACCAAATAAATCATGATAACGCGCACTTGAGAATCCGGGTCATGTTCAAATAACGAATATAACTTTAAATCAGAATAATTTCAAGTTATAAATTTTGAACGCGGTAACTATTGAAAAGTTTAGGATTTTTTTCCAAAAAATATTTACTCCTTCAAAGTTTATTCTTACAGTTGAAGTTCAAAGTGAGCTAAAATGTCGCAAAGTTTCTCCTAATAAAAAATTTGCGCCCCTAATTTTTGGTTAGGGGAAACTTTGCGACATTTTCGCAACTTATAGATACACTGTACAAATAAAAAAATAAGAGAATTTGTATGTATTGACTTCTTTGCATATTATTTCCATGAAGAATCGTGCTAGAAAAAGATGAGTAGAGTACTTTTCCATCGTACTATGAATTCAATTTTTGTGGACAAATCACTTCTTCAGCGTAATACTTCAAAGAAATAATGTATGCGCATAAAATTTACATTAACATATAAATACAAAGTTATTTCTTCAATTTAATTCAAACAAAATAGCACGAATAGATTTTCTTGATTTCTAAAATTTAATGTAATTAAATGTAAGATGAATAGTCTCGTGAATTTTCTGTTAATTAATCTTTCATTATTTCAGCTACATATATGTATCTATCTGTCAATATCCTGAAGTTGGAATCGTATGTTCTTTCTTATTTTATTTAATCGAATTAAACTTATGATTGAATAGTTATCAAGAAAGTTACGTGTTCTTGTCCTCGAAAAAATAATTTGATTGCTCTACCATTTTAAGAATAACCTAATCTAAATTAATCCTAATCTAAATTAAAAAATAAATTAAGAAAAAACATTAATATTTACAAAGTAAATCACAGGTTTGTATCTTAACTCGAGGATTTTTTAAACGTCCATTTTCTTTTTTTTTAATGCTTTCATGATGGAACTAAAGAGTCTAAATCAGCTTTCGTTACATCAACGCGATAAATGATAGTAACCCTCTTAGCAAAGCGTAACAACGTTCCCTCTGATCCTAAGGAGATTTGATATTTTCTCTAAAGCTTTTTTCGATTGCCTTTATTCTAAAGGATTTAAAAAAAAATTTTGTTTAAATGTTCAAGTTTATATATTTTAGAATCATATCGTATATCTGTCATATCATTTTGATTTATATTGAAGATATTAAAACCCACTCATCATACATTTATTCCATCATATTATGTATGTAAAGAAGCTTATATAATGAAATAAATTATGAATGATAATGCGAGAAAGTAATGTAGTTTTACTCTAATAAATACACGCATTGTACATACATATATATACCCTACGCTTACGTTTAATATACCCGTATATTACGTAAGTCGTGATATCAAGTAACCTTTAGATGCAAATGCAATGCTTGAAATGCCGAATGAGACAAATTGATGCGTTCTTTATACGCACGTATATAAGTACACGATATTTATTATTATTACGTTCATTAAAATAAAAGATATATGTACGTTTTTTTGCGTAATTGAACTACACCGGGACGAGTAAAAAAATTTTCTTGCGCGATGGAATAATCGATGTGAGACGAAACTTATGATAATCCCGATGGGGGCTGCTCGTGGATCGTTATTGCGGGAACATACCTGTTCATCAGCCATCCCGCCCTCGTACATGCTTCCTCGTCGATAATACACGGCTGGCATACAAAAGTTCAACGATACGAACCCCCCGGGGCCCGATCTCCAGTCTTAAACACTATATAATACTTAGTCTTTGTGTGTGTTTTTTGTAATTGCTACCGTATTAATTCTATTATACCGTGTTCTCTCTTAAGGATTTATTATTGTGCTCGTCACGATTGTTTTGTCAATTATATATCTCCCTTTTACTTTCCGTCTCGTTCCTTAACCTTCGGCCTTTCGCTCCAAGTATGATCAAAATATACTATGAATCGTCAACGTCATTAAGATATGTGTGCTCTTTTTCTCTTATACGTACAGAAATATTACTTCTTCGCCTCTCTTTCCTTTCTCTCTTTCTCTCTCCCTCTCTCTCTCGGTGCAGGTGATTTTGTGTTTGTGATAACAAGTGATAATTTGGAGACTCCTCGATATATTCCGCCGTTTTTTAGGCCGCTTTTACGCGCGGCGTGCGACGCTGGCAACAAAAATAGACGCGCGTGCGACGGTCTCGGAGTAATATATGCAATATATATATATGTGTATATATATCTATATATTTGCAGGAAGATCACGGGTTGTTTAGGCTGCTGCTACAGGTCCAGAACTTGTTCTCCAGATCGCCGGGTCCTCGGAGCCGAGCTCGCGCTTGCAAGTTTATCGTCACCCTCTCGACGAGGTGCATGACCCGTCGACGACGAGGCAAGATCGAGTCTCTTGGCGACTTTCCTCTCTTAGGCCTCTTCTAGTTTTGATCCCCCTCCTTCAAACGATCGTTGACACGCTATTTCGATGACTATGGTAGAAACGTTCTCCTTTGCAGAGCGCCGAGAGTTTTCTCCCCGCCGAGGGAGAACGCCGTCGCTCGACGAGTCTCGGGGAACTCCGAATTTCGACGTGCTCCAATAATCGTTATCCTCGCTCTCTCGCCGATCTCTATCTCTCTTTCTCTTTCGTGAGACGGGGGACCCTTGGAAGATCGGAGACAATCCAGGACCGTCCAAGACTGCGCGAAGAGTAGTCTTCTACGCGGATCGGCGACTGCCACTCGTTGTCAAGGGTGCACGACTCGCTGCTGTCTCGCGTGCGCGCGTACACAGTGTGGGTGAGCGACATGTGGGTGCGAGTGCACCCGCGCGCGATTTTCTTGGCGCTTTTTCCCCCGGCGTTCCTACCTAACTCGCGCGCGTACTCGTACGTACGTACGTGTCGCCGACTCCACGGCTGTCACGGGTGCGCGACATGTGTACGCCGAGGTCTATATATGTCTCCGGAGAGGATATGAATGCGATTCGTGTGCGTGTGTGCGGGCGTACGCGTATCACTTGTGCGTGTGCGCGCACTTGGCACACGTGTCCGCAACGCGAGTACGCGAGTACCTTGTTTCGCGAGGGGTTGAGCGAGTAGATGGAGCGTATTTATACGAGGGAGGGCGGCTGTATGTGCGTATGTGTGTGTGTATGTGTGCGCGCGAGGACGACGGAGCGCGTGTGTCGGCTTCGAGAGAAACAGGTACCGGCCTGCCGAGTGCCTAGGGGAAGACTGGACTCGGGGAAACGGCGACTCGCAGTGGCAGGATCCACGGGGAACGGGTGTGCGCGGCTGTGTGTCAATCGGTCTCGCTCCCGCACAAGTCTTCCCACCCCGAATCCACCTGTCGTCCTCTCGCTCTCGCTCTCGCTCTCGCCCTCGTTCAGAGCTCACCGCTCTCGGTCTGCGTGAACGAACCAACGGCTGCCGGAGCACAGGCGCGTTGCCGCTTCCCTCTCTCTCGCTCTCTCTCTATCTTCCTCTATTTCTCTCTTCCTCCGAGAACCGACCGAGAATCAATACGCCGGCAGGCCCGTACTTTCGCCCGCGAAATCTCAATTTTTGCCCTCGACGTCGATTCCGAGAGTCGTCTTATTCTTGGCTTCGGTAATCCCTCGATAGGCTCGTGTACCCTCGTGCGTAAACGGTCGGAGATGACTCGGCGGTGCTTTTTGCGGCTCGAACTGCGTTTTTGCAAGCTCATGACGCATCGTCCACGGAGGAACATTCGCTTTTTACCTCCCTTTCCTCGGCCGGCTAAAAAGCGCGGGAGATTCTTGTTTCTGGGATTCGAGGATTCGATGGAAATCGAGGGAGGATAGCGATGGTAATTTTTATAATGGCGGTATAAAATATTCTTTTTATAAAGACTTGCGTGAAAAGAAGACACAGGCGAAAAAGAATAGTTTTGACAGATTTATGAATGAATGACTTTTCGACAGATTGAATGATTTTTTTCATACCTAATCATCGTGGTAAGATACGCTTAAAAATTTAATGTAGTTTTTTTGATCCTTGTCTATTATATATCCTCCATTATGAAAATTATTAAGTGTCATTATTATCAACGATTCACCGAGCAAAGCTTTAATGAGATTATCACTAATAGAATTAATTTTTAATGTGCAAAGTTTTAAGTATTCTTTGATATTTCTTAAATTTTTTAAAATATAAATGACACGCGGAGACATGTAATTATATATTTGGCGAATTTCCAGTCTTGTAAAGTTCTAGAGACGTGCCTCTGATACAACAAAATTCTCAAAGAGAGGAAATTTGAAAGCATCGTCATTCTTGGCCTTTAATGTGGCTTTTCGATTCTCACATCAGTTTAACCCGTATGTTCGATACTATGATCGTTCGTGAAACTTCGCTAGAGCGTTATAATAAGATTGACTGAAAATCACTCGTGATTGAAAATTAGATAATCCTGCTATAATGTCTCGAGTAGCGTCCTTATCTCTTTCTCGAACAGCGCAATCATAAACGAAATTATTAAGCTTTCCGTTATTAAGATATGGTGAAATCTTGAATCTTGTAATTTGATAATGTATTTTTTATAAACTTAAATGTTGACAATTATTGCCAATTCTATCATTTCGATATTATTATTTAAACAAAAAATAAAAATAGGGAAACAAAATTTATGTGTAGAATGGCAAACTCTTGAAATACTTAGGAGAGAAATTGCTTATCAGGAACGCTGTCTTAGCACTCAAGAACAAAATGATGTCTGATAAGAGAACACCAGAAAAGAAATGTCACAAAAAAAGAAACATCACCCAAGAAACAAGGGATCCGAAGAGAGATAAGGAAGAAAATTAGACGGCCAGATAAAAATGACTTAGGGTAGCAAAATGACCGAGAATAACGTGACTGTCATATATATATTCCTGATAGCCTCGTGGCTCGAAAAACTTCTTGTACTGAATGGCAACTATGAGAAAAAAAAATGTCAAATACAATAATAATAATGATTATTTTTTCTTATAAGAATAGGATCGACTTTTATATATATTTTTTTCGGACATAAATGTTTGAAAGTCATAGCTAAATGGATATAATATATGTATTTCTGCGCGTAATCATGTATCGATGTTTACGAAATCACCATTAACATGGTTCTTTCATTATGAGAAATCACACGAATGCATAATTAATTATTATTTTATTGTTAATTTGTATCTCTGAATCCGAATTTATTGCTTTTCAATTAGCAGAAAATTGATATTAAGTCATATTAATTGATATTAAAATCGTTAATAGTATAAAATATTTTTGGAATTGCTTTTAAGATATATTTGTGAATTTATTATTCATTGTTTTTCGAATCAGACAAACGAACTGAACGTGATAAGATAAAAGTATATTGAAAGGATTATTTTTTTTATTTTGATATTAAAATATTTTTCGAAATATAGCTCTTTCTCTGTATCTTCTTTTTCAAGATATATTACTGCTAAATTTTTTCGAAATAAATTTTTAATTCAAGAAATGATGTACTTTGAGAAAAATTAAATAAAAAAATATAATATCAATATTAAACTTTTAAAAGAGTCATAATTTTTTTATTATATACGACAAACTAATAGCCTTACAACTTTCCAATCCTTTTTTAAAATTAAATAATAGTAATAAATTAGTAATTTAAATAAAATTTTAAAAATAGTATTTTAAAATTAAATAATAGTAATAAATAGTAATTCAAAAAGTATTTTACATCAAAATCAGAAGAGGAATTAATTGCATTAATATAGTTTATTTTAATAACAATAATACGAATGGAGAATTTCCATTTATTTTTTATCTTATTTCGACGAATAAATTCGAAACAATATTTCGGTAGCAATTAATTCAGAAAACAATTTAATATTGTTAACTTCTGATTTTACTTTTATACAGTTATTTTATATAGCTATATATTTCTTTATCTATATAAAGATTTTTGAAATTTATTTACATGTTCGAAAAATTAATTGGCAATTAATTTTAATATTGGTTATTTGTTTATGATTTGTGTTATAATTTTTTTTTAATTGCGATATTTATTTAATAATATTTATCAATACGTCAAGTCAGCAGTTTCATCTTTAATATAAATTTTCTACAAATTAATAAGAACAATAAATTTCTAAATTTGAGCAAGAAATTAACAATTAAATTAGCACTTGATTACATCATACATTCGATTTTTTCATGGATTTTTTTATGCGAGTGTTAGGTTAACAAAGAGACATTTGCATACGTAATGATACAGAGCCGAAAGTGCATAGTCAACTAACAAGGATATTCTCTCGGCCCTTTGAATATCAAAGGACCGATTTTTCTATCTCGCGTGAAATATTCGACTACAATGTGTCATCACATTGTGAAATTCGTCAGTTTAGCGCGGACGAGTGCTTGCAGAGATTACAAGCTTGCTAAAGACGTCATGTGTGTCTGACAACAATAGTAGTGATTTAAAGCGCTTAAGCACTTAACAGCCTCAAATTTAGTTCATAAATTACTATCATGATTGCATCTCTCTCTTCTACATCTTCTGTTACATATATTAACAAAATCTTATTAATTATCACACGTATAACGCAAAGTGGATGCTGCTTGCATCTTTCCTGAAAGGAATATGCGGCGATGCACGAGCAGTTGTACGCGAGATACGAGACACACTCGAGTGTAAGGATAAAAGCCGCAAATTACAACATGTAGGCGAGAGCAGCGGGGAAGAAGGCTCTTTAAATGATGCACGCGAGGACGTAAATTTCTACAAATCGCAACGAGAGAGAGAGAGAAAGAGAAACCGCGTCGCGCGAAATAAGCTCGCGTCGCAAGCTTGTATATTTCACACAATTGCAAGGCGCGATATTATTGAGATGCGACGGAACGTAAATAAGATTACACGGGTAGAGATACATAGAAGATGGTCGGCGCGGTATATATATAATATTTATGGGACTAGGTTGCAGCGGTTACATATCTTGTACCCATCTGGCGCAAAACGGCTTTTACGAAGTGTCCCTCTCTCTTTCTCTCTCTTTCTCGTATGTACGTTCCCGATAGCTTACGTACTATCTAATATGGCGTAATATCGCTCAGCCGGGAACTGAATGCGAAGAATTTCATATGGCTGGCTTAACGCTCGGGCTCGAACGATTCTTCCTCGAATCTCGAAATGCTCCGGTGATATATCAGCCAGGACAAATTAGCGTTCTTGGGCTTCCACTTTTGCTTCGGCTCTAGAGAGTCGTATTTAAAGATATTCTATCGTCTTGTCGCCAAGTACTGGATTGTTCCCGAGAACGCTCGCAAAGAAAGTTCGCAACTTTGGAAAAGTCGCGCAAGTACTTCTCCGAGTCTTTTGTATCTGGGACGAATGTTGTTCTCGGAGTAAGTTGACGGTAAAAAACGGAATAGCGGATAAAAGCGAAAGGAAGCTGCGAGCTTCTTTCAATAGGAAACAACAAAAGCTGCGAAAGACATCGTAAATAGTGTTAATGATCACAAGTTAATTAAGTGGAATTGAAATCGGTATTGAACAGTCGCCTAACGATAATTAACTCAACTGATTTATTTCTTGTTCCTATTTATCATTTATATTTATATTTTTTTTATTTCTCGAATGAAAGATAATTTTGCCCATACCTTTTCAAATTAATTCCATGTATTTTTAAAACTATGATTTTTAATCATATAACGATTTGTTGTATATTGCACGACGGAACAATAAATATAACATAATTACATTAAAGGAATTTATTTCCATCATTTCTTTAAATTTTTAATTAAGATGTCGCTTTGGCGATGTACCAAACTGGATTGATTCCAGGCTACAAGTTGGTATTTCCAAGAAACTCTTCTGTATGATACACGTGGAGATTTTATTCAAAAGGAACCGATATCTGTATTTCCCTGAGATTCAATCTAAAGAATGTAGATTAAGCAAAGTTCACTTCGTTTTGTATTGATCTGGTAAACTTTACTCCGCTCGTCAAATGTGTTCCATTTTTACGGAATCTCTCGTCTTTCGCATTAAAAATATCAGATTCAGCATATATTTTATATGGTGAAATATTTTACATGGTTAAAGTCTGAAATCTCTCTCGTAACAGATTAATCAGCTAATGAGAAACTTTAAAAAGAAAAGATTCGAGGTAAATCCACTTTAGCTTCATTAAAAAGAACGAGTAATATTTAAATATTTAATTTCCTTTCAAAAAGGATAGAGTTTTGAAAGAGAAAAATAAAATGTTAAAGTAATATATATATATATATATATAACATTTTATACATTGTAAAGTTTATTATAAAATCCTAATGAATAGTAATCTTAGATTGTACAATATATATTTATTTCTTTATATTTTGATTAATGGTTTATTTGAGGGGAACTTTTATGGCAAATAGAAAGTTTGTTGCACATAAATGTTGAAATCTATACATGTCATTCCAAGCTGCACGTTGTTCGGTTAGTATACAGAGTATCAGAGTATCTCTATTTATGGAGTTCTGTTGCCCACTACAAGCATGTCAGATGTGCGGTACGTGTTTTATGCTCCGAAGGGAAACATAATTCGCAACGAGTTACGATCGAAGGCGCCATTTTACGTTTCTCGAATGTGATCAGTTGCTCAAAGTAACCGGGAAATGTCAGATGCTATTTCTTTTAACGATTTGCAATAAAAAATTTGATAAAATTTACAATATCATTTTCTCGAAAGAAGAATTTGTTGAAATACATTCGTAAAAGAATAAGAAAAAGTTGGATTGTATTATTATTAAGAATAATTTTAATTAGATGATGTTTTGGAATTTATATTTGTTTATAAAAATTTATTAAGATTAAATGAATGTAAATTATGAGTCTGAAAAGTAATAATGACGATGTAAAGTATGTAAACAGATTTTCGATTACTGTCAGACCGAAAAGCTCTAAATATAATTTTTTAAATATGTATTTGTATTTTGTATTTTTTAAATATGTATTTGTATTTTGTATTTTGTGTGTATTATATATATATATATATATATATATATATATATGTATATATACAAAGTGTCTCAAGGCAATCTCTTCCCAAAGCTCTTGTAGCTTATCTCGAGCTTTTCAAAACACTATAATAAAATATTTTTTTATTGAGTACTTTTCGAATTATGAGGTTTGAAATAACCTCTTAATTTCACACAAACCATAAAATATCTGTTAAAATTTTTCGATTATCCTATTTTAATACTTTTATGTGTAAAATAATAAGAGGAATCATTTGACGTAAAGAAAACACATAATTCTTTCGAAGAAAAAAATATGTAATTTGCAATTAACAATTACATTTTTTTTTCGAAACAATTATGTGTTTTCTTTACACCAATTTATTCTTCTCATTATTTTATATATAAAAGTATTCAGGTAAGATAATCGAAAAATTAATATTTTCTTAGATATTTTGTGATTTATGTAAAATTAAGAAATTATTTCAAGCGTCATAACTGTTTTGAAAAGCTCTCGAGGTAAGCTACAAAGGCTTTTTTTGAGAAGAGATTTCCCTGACACCCTGTAATAAAAATGTAAATTGCAAATAATTACACTTCTGTCATAGTTACGTTTAGATGTTTATAATAATAATTATTTGTCTCTTTAGCATGAACGTTATCGTACACTGTCATAAAGTCATGCTCAACTGATCATGTGAAGCTTCTACAGAAAAATAAACAGATAACAATACAAAACGTCGACATTTGCAAACTCGTTGCTCTCTCTAACAATAAGTGTTCTGCTCTATCCACATGGAACAATCAATCGTTTACATCGCTAGTCATCTATGTGTATAATTCTAAGGATAACACATCACATTTAGGTAGCCGCAGGTCTACTTTCGACACTGCCTATTAAAGACTTACCATCGATGAGCCCATTATATCTATGTATGAGAAACTCAATTTCGTTTCTTCTGTCGAAGACGTGCCTAAAACATACATTCCCGTTCAGTGAGCAACATCAATCTCGCCCGGCCGTGCGCGCATTATTACCACGGGCTAAAAACAAAATTAGAAGAAACGTTCGCGAGAACGTCCGGAGATATTTCGGAGATCAGCAGAGGGGGAGAAAAGAGGATGTGCCCTCGAAAAGAACCAAAAAGTGTGTCTCCACACTTTCCGGTAAGGATGAGCAACATCTCTTTTCTCCGATAGACGAAGCTCCTCATCGTCTTATCGTCGATTATTATCGAGATCGGGAGCGATCGGAGCCGCCGATTTTTCCACGATATAACTCGCGCATAGCATTATGTAATCTACCGTTTGGAAATTATTCGATTTAGACTTGGCGCACAACGTTTGGCATATCATATCGGGTGGGCGTCGAGGCTTGAATACCAAATGGCTACGAAACCGTTCAACAACACAACTATGCGGATAAAAGCTATCGGAAAACCGTGTGCGGGAGGCGCACCCCGTCTCGTCTTTCTTTGTCGACTCGACCCACTTTGAGCCCGAGAGTCCGACATTTTTCTTGTTTGACATTTGCGGTCGGCGCATCATTCGCGGGTGACTTTGTTGCGCTTGCTGTCAAGTGCGAGTCGCTTTTGTACGGTTGAAAGTCGCGGATGTCTCTTCCTTTGTCGGTTCATTTTTAAACATAGAGGCTGTAAATGATGACGTCCCTCGATAGCTCGAATGGCGGCGTTGACGAAAGTATCATCGATGACCTTGCGAGTGACGCGTGATGCTAATGATCGTAATCGATCTGTCAAATCACGACTGTCTCGTGCTATCTTTCGGAATAAAGTGCGTACACAGAAAAAAAGGACATTCTTGTTTTGAAAATATATTTAGTTTTAACAAATCTTGAGATGAGATTATATTGCGTTAATTAAAGAAAAATATAATTGCTTGAATAATTGCTTACTTGAATGAAGCCATTTTATACAGTTCAATCGAGAAAAATATATTCTTATGATTTAAGATTTAATTTTCTTGAATGGAAAAGAAACAATGTTGGATAGAAAATAACATTTTTAAATTAAAGATTATAATTTTCTTAAAGTAGAATTAAATAATTATATATTCTCGAGGTGGCAATCACAATATTGAAATAAGACTACAATATTGAAATTTAAAATTATTAAATTCTTCCAAAAAGATTATAAATTATTGCGTATATACGAAACAATGAACGCGTTAGTTTAAATATATAAGTTTTGATTTGACGCTTCTTTTCTTCTGTGTACGCTATCATACAAAGCAATCGGAGAATCCCGTTTTGAAATGAAAATAATTAAGTGCAGTTAAATCGTTATAGATTGCTTTTCTCACCATATGTGTCGCGTATCGTTTGATCTTTTTCTTCGCCATTTCATTCTGAAAATACTCGCCTCTCTCTTTCTATTCTTCGCTGTTTCAATTTCACTTTGCCACCGCAACTGGGTCGGGTCTTCTTCGGTAAATATTATGTTTAATGCCCGGAGCGTTTTGCGCGAGTTCGTTCTTATCAAACAATACCCCCGAGGACATAGATATATAGTTTTTAGCTTGATTATCACTATCAGAATCCTATATACCTTGACCGCGGAATTGTTTTCCGTGACAACATTCCGCTATGTATCGGAAATGAATATGTTTACTTTACCGCGATCTATCTATTTGTATATAATTTCTTTATTTAAATTTATTTTAATTCTTTAAACTTTTTTTCGTAAGATATTTTCTGTTCAATATTTTTGGAAATACAAATAGACAAAAATTAGATAGAAAATTAGATCAAATATTAGAGTTTTATGTTTAATTTTTATCAAAAAAAATTTCATCTTAAAAATTCATCAAAGAATTTAAGCAGAGTTAAAATATGTTTAATTTTTAGAAAAAATATGATGCATATTTTTTTTTCTCTTACGTATTTACGACGTGAATGTTTTACATTGTCTGAAGAAAGTTTATCTCAACGGTAATTCTGCTCTTTTATCTGGATTTTAACTTGGATACTTTTAATCGGCCCTTTTGAACGAGCATACAATTTCTCGACGAGAATGTTATCTATATATTGCGTTCATCCCACGTTCATTTCGATGTCAAAGAAAATTAACTTTGTATAGAATATTTTCGCCGAAGAAGTTTTCTTTTTAGTTTGTGGTCTCATGGTCTAAGTAACTTTTAGAAAGCCGTAATAAAACATGTCGTTGTATCACGGAATAAAAGAAAATAGCAAATTTTTAAAATTTATTAATCAATTTTTCTCAGACTAAGTAATTTCTTTTTCTTCCTCTTTTCCTTTATTTTTTTTATCTGTCTGCAGGATAAGCAGGATTATTATGAAGAATATGATAATTTTTTTTACATTTCTTTTCCTTAGTTATTATTCCATGCTACTCTCGTTGAATTTCTTACATAATTTTCAGCACGTGGTGTGCAACTTTAATCTAAGTGTTTCTTGTTGAATTTTCTTCCTAGCGTAATAAAACAGATTTAATATAACATGAATGCAGCACATGAGGCAAAAGTATATTTTATATAACAAAACATCTAGAAGGATATATGGGATGATAATGAGAGAGATCAAAAGAAAGAGGATGAAGGAGAAAAGAAAAGGAAGAGAGAGAGAGAGAGAGAGAGAGAGAGAGAGAGAGAAAGAGAGAAAAAGTATTTCTCACAGTTAATTATGCGAAAGGTCAAAGAGCAAATCATGTATTGCGCGAAGCAAAATGTGTACCACAGGCGTATTAAAGGACTGCCACTCGTTTTTACGTCAATAATGAATTATTACGTTTATTAATCAATACATCACATATGTGTACCGTATGTTATATTATTCTTTTCTCATGTATATGCTGCAGCGAAAAAGATTTAACATTCTATGTTTGTGTTTATGTGAAGATTTGTTTGTATATTTGAAGATAAAAAGTCTGTAGACACAGAGTTTGTACATGTTCTGTAGCGAATTTGGATTTTGGCGATTTTTTTTATCGATTCTTTAGAAAGTATTTTCTTACTCTAGTTCTTACAAAGTATTTTCTTTCTATTTGCCGATAAATTTTTATTTAATGTGTTACGATTATTTTAAATTAGAATGACTTCATGGAAAGATACGAAATTCATCAGACGACGATTCAACGTTAAAATTGTGATTTTAAAGCTCATAAAATGTAAGCTTTAATAACATAAATTTATTATTGTAAGCACAAAATATGTAACATTAAAATATAAATATAATTGCACATCATTTCGAGTTAATATTAATCATTATATTAATAATATATTAATAATTATATATTCATCTTTTTAAATTTTACATCGCAAATGTGTGCTGTTTATATTATGTATATTATTACTGTTTATATTTATTATCCTTTATATTATTTTCCTTTTGGCATTTCGCTGACAAGTCTTTTAATGGTTGTCGCATATATTTCCTTCGACTCATTTACGATCTCGTACTTCGGTTCGTGTTTCTCCATCTCGCTTTCTCTCTCTGTCTTTTCTTCTATTATAATAAAACGAACTCTGCACAATGCGAAGGCGTCGAGAATGCAATGACGCCTCTATCGAGCAGTCCCTTCGTACTTGGGAGCTAACGACGAAGATCGTGGCCAGGTGGTGAAATTTCCCGACAAAATGGCTGTTTTTCGCGCCGCTTTTATCGCTAGCTATTGTGAAGAATTTCCAAAGTTACACACACATATATATATAATATATATGTACATGTTAAAGGCATTTCAAACGTTGAATTTCCCTTGCAGGATTTTTCCTTGCGATACAAAAAGCTTTCTATATATCCGTCAAACTATTTGGGTCAAGAGTTATTCTCGAATTTCAGTAATGATATTGAACATACAAGGTTTTCGGTTAGTTTTCGATTAGCGCAGTGACATTAACAAGCAGCAACATAATAAAAAGATCAAATGAAATATATATAGTCAAAGTAATTACATATATAAAATTTCAAGTGGCAATTTAAAAAATTTTTATTCATATATAATTTTCTCAATTTATATTCTTTTGTATAGCATTTTGCATGCATTGAAAGTCATTAGAGTAGAAATATCACTAGATTACTATTAAATGATATTAATAACTAGAAAATTAGATTTCTTTGTACAGGTGTTTTAGAATTAAACAATTTTCAGCGGGATTAACGTACGATTTACAACTGACAATGATTGAAACGCGATTAATATACGCCTGTTAATCCGTTCGTCGATACAAAAAGCTTTCCTAGGAAGGACTTAAATGATGCATGTCGATCGATGTGACTCATTTTATATAAGGATCGGCGACTTTCTTTTAATTCGAAGCGATCGAAGATATCGTTGATCGAACAAACTGTCGTGGAACAGGCTGACAGTCAATATTGATAGAATAGCTCCCGGTGTGTGCTTGATCTGCCCTCAAATAAGAAATTCCATCGTACGACGCATTTATTGCGCTTCGGTGAATAGCTCGGGGATGCAAATGGCAATCGCGAATGGCAGTTTGCTTTACTCGTAATAAAAAAAATTAATTAAACGGGAAAGATGAGAAAAATTGAACTATGCCTTATGTATATGCGAGAATTACATACGTCGAAATGTTCGAGTTAGGCAGACAAATTTGTCGAGTATCAACCCAACTGTCACTCGACGAATTTTGCTTCAGTTATTAAATGTTTTCACGTTGATCCTCATGTTACCCATTTTGCCATTTTGGAAACTTTTTATGATATTAACAATGGAAGTCGTATCTTCTCGTATTATTACGCTTCAACATTATTAGATATTTAATATCCCTTTTGATAAAATAGTACAAAGCGTAATGTAATATTGAATTCAGCGACTTGTATTTTTGCAATAACTGATTTGTTACAAAATGTTACAAAAAATTGCATTTTATCTGCGATAAGTTAAGCTCAGGGAGAAGCTTTGAAAGAGCTCCGCATGAAGATTCTAGGACGGAGGCAAGAGCCAAATATTAGTCGCTATCACTCTTAGCATCTTTTCAGTGCTCGACCAGTAAGAGCCAGTTTGAGATTAAATCGGAGATCGGGGTTAATTGAAATGTCCAAGAATGGCATTTCGGAGACATTCTTGCTATATTCTTCCTATGTTTTGTTCGCTATTTATAGCCATCGTTTCGATTAGTAATCGATACATGTTCGTTTAACGTGGAATCCGCAATAGGTACAAGCGGCGAGAAAGGAGAGAGTAATGGAACTGCTGCGAGAGAGATACAACTACGAAGACGAATGAATATGAATAAGGCAAATAGAAATGGATAATTTTGGCTGGCGTGCCACGTGAGAGATGTAAGTAGATATTTTCAGCGCGCTGCTGCTGCGCGATGTTTGAAGCGTCATTTAACTATCTTCGTAGTCGCAGCTAATGAAGAATTTCCCCTTTGGCGTGAAACACATGTTGTTGTAACAATAGTAGCGCCAGCCAAATTCGTACATTTAATTTCATCCGATATATATTTATGCACGTGTGTGTATTATTATAAAAATTAAAAAATGTATATCTATATTTTTGTCGTGAGGTCTCGCGAAGTCGCTTTTAATTATATTTGATTGACATTATGGTGAAATTTTCTATAATTTTTAATATTTTATATCTAATTGACATTGTTAGATGATTGATGATTAAGAAATTTACACGAAATTATCTTACACACTTATAACTATTGACTCGCAAAAGGGAATTGTAATTAGCGAAAGTTCCATGAAATTTCAAGGTGTTCGACAACTATTAACGTCAAGAAGCGATTTAATAAGAGGTTACTTTGATGTACGAACTCAATCGAAGCGTTCAAAAGTAACATCGAATGAAATTACTCAAACAGCCCGATGGAATAGGATTATTGTCTATTAAAAGAAAGAGCATGATAGTCGATATGAGATGCAAGTCACGAGAAAAATGCAAACATATATATATATAAAAATATTTAAAAAGTATATACACTTTAATAAGCTATACCTTTTTCTTTTATAATAAAGTAACTTGAAAAATATAATGAAAATCTAAAAAAATCCTTCCATTTTTTCCCGATATTCCGCATTTTCTAAAAGAGCGCTTGTACAATCGGTGATTTTTCCCTTTGTCCAAAGATGACTTTCGACGGGATAGGACAGCGATCGAGATGCACAAGGTGCAGGTGCACGGTTGCTCGCAAAGTTGGCGGGCAGTAGCGACGGTCAATAGAAAATCCGGCGCGAGTTGAGATCGTGACGGAAATCGCCAAGAGAAAGCGGCTTAAAGCCCTGCGAGGGCTGCCAAGCGAAGTAGTAGTAGTAGCGATAGTAAAGAGCGAAAAAGTAGAAGAGGGTGACACGCGGAGGAGAGAGGAGGAGAAGAAGGGACGGAAGAAGGTCCGAGCGGGGGCAGCTAGGCGGCAGCTCTAACAAGTGGCTGCAGCTCGTAACGATCGCCCTCTGTGCCATGCACCAGCCAAGCCACTCGCACCGCACCCCCTAACCCAAGGGGGTTGACCAACACACGTATATACACGCGTATAAACACGCACACGCCGCCAGAAATATCGATAAACACGACACGAAGGTCGACCACGAGCGGGCGATCGGCACCCTTCTTCCACACTCTCGAAATAACCCGCATCTATTTCCTTTTCGTTCTTCTCTTTACTCCAGTCTCGCTGCCGCGCGTTCCCGTTTTATCGATGATAATTATCGCGCCAGGTGAGATTCGATCGATGCGCGCTCGCGAAACTATCGACTCTTTATCGTTCCTTATTCTCCCCGTTTTGCACTCCGCAGTCTTTTTTTTTAGCAGCGCTATCGTGACCATCTCTAAGCTAGTTGGCTGGAAATTGGTGCGGGGTGTCGGATCAACGACTGTTAAATTAAGTGGAACCTTGGATGAGAAGCGAGGAGAGAGAAAGAGGATTCGCTCGGTCTGGCTTGGCGTCTCGTTTATTTTCTCGCGTGTCTCGGGCATAACAATTTCTCTGGACACAGAGAGACCGAGGAACTCGATCCTTCTTACTCTTTCCTTTACTCTCTTCGGGATTGTTTGCGCGAGACGCGATGGGTCCGGCGAAAACGGCGGCAGAAATCGGCCCGCGTAATCCCTTGTTTTAGACGCGGTTGGCTTTGACGACGCGACGAAAGTGTGAATCTTTAGATCTCATCTCTTGTTTTATTCGACGAAATTAGCCGCGAAATGAGATGCGGCCTCCTCAAAGGTCTCGTCAATGTTAGGAAAGGGTAGGTTCGTTAGTAAGAAAAATAATTTTGGAGATATTTCGCGTCTCCTCTCTTTGAAGCGCGATAAATTCTCTTAACGAGAAGTGAAATTTATTTTTTTTTTATTGATAATCTATATTTTTTTATTTCTTAATTTTCTCATTCCTCTCTCAATGATCCATCGATATGTGTCACATTGATTATATACATCACAAAATTTTCATCTGATGCATTCGTTATGTCAATTAATTTTCACATTTTGATGACATGTATCGGCGGTTGATGATAATTTGCTGTAATGTGTTTCATCAGGTAATGCGTGTATATGTGTGTGAAAAACGAGTCTCAATATATATATGTGAAATGTACGCCATTTAATTGAACGTTCATAATTCCGAGTCTATTATCCATATATGCGTGCATATATATGTATGTATATACGTATTATGTACGTGAGTGCGGTCTACTGCATGCGGTGGTGCATTGTGCATTCATAGACGTTTTTGTCGAAAGATATATCTCAGCTACATATTCCAGAAGGAAATAGCAGTTAATTTAAACCTCCCCATGTAGATACGAGAAAATTTAATGACAATTTAACGACAATAAATTAGTACAATAGTCTTCTGTAAAGTAAAAATAAAAATTTTGAATGTTGGAAAATGATACATGAGACGAATATCGATTCACATTTTGCAATTTTATGAATAAATATCAATGTATTCGTATAATGTACCGGGTAATGTTAATCGAATGAAAATCTAAGGGAATTAATTAATAGAGTTTTTTAATCAAACAATGGAACCTTTTTAAAAAAACGAAGCAAGAAATTTCTAATTTCCAAGTTTGCGTGTCGCACATCTTTTTCACATCGTTGTAAAATTCCTCGATCGTGCTGCGAAAACCGGGAAGGAGAGCGGAATCTATTCTTTGATCGCGGACGGTCGTTTGGAGGCCTTTGACCCGCGGTCCGCAAATCCTTGTATGCGGCTCACGTGCGTGCATCGCGCACGTGCCGGTGATTATGCAACGAGGGTGCAGCGTAAATTCGACGTAATTCCACGAAAATACCAGTGTCGGCGCCGACAAGCAGCGTGAGGTGAGCGTGCGCCACAAGAGTCGAAATGAGCAACGTGGAAGAAAAAGAGAAATGTGCAGAGAGCGTGAGAGAGAGAAAGAGAGAGAGAGAGAGAGAGAGAGAGAGAGACAGAACAGAGCGAAGGAGGGAGAGAGAGACGAGAGGGTTAAGAGAACGACAGAGACGGTGGACCACCGAAATATCCGTTACTCTCGGCGAATGCGGCGCGTGTTTCGTGACAAGTTGGACGTATTAAACGCACGCCCTGGCATCGGAATTGTCAAAGTTCGCGAAATAGCATCGTTCGGATGCGCTTGGGAGAGCGTCGCTTGGGGCCGATTTGACGTTTGCGAGTAAACGGAGTATGCACGAGACGAGGACGAAATTTCTACGATCGAGAGCGAAAGCGTGAAAATTGCCGCGACTGTTTCTAATTTGGTATAGTGGCGTCATGACGGAGCGTGATGCGCGACGCGCGCGAGCTCTTCTCTTCCGTCTCGTTTTTCCAATCTCCAGGAGATCGGCTTTGCTTCCCGTGGGTGCACGCGCACCCATTTCATCGTCTTGCTCCGAAGTCTCGTAACGTTGATCGCGCGCGACACTACGCGTCCCGACTTTCCCGTCGCGTTGTATACGTTGCACGCGGGATCGAGATAGCGAGAGAAAACGGGAGCATCACGAGTGACTCTTGGGTTTGGAAAAATATACCTCGATCCTTATTAGGGAGAAGAAAAATGCGAGAGAGACGCGAGTATGCGTGACGTGGGTATGTCGGGTACGCGAGAGGAACGCGGATCGAAAACGAGCGAGAGACAGGGACGGAGATACGCGAATGAAAGAGAGAGAGATGGCAGGGAGAAAGAGAGAGAGAGAGACAGCGTAAAAGAGAGAGAGAGAGAGAGAGAGAGTAAAGGGGATGCAGACAGAAAGAGACAGACAAGAAAGAGACGGCGCGCCGCCGGTGCGAACGAAAACTCTCCGGTCGCCGCGTTTTCACGCGGAAACACGTCTTACCTGCTTCACTAGCGGGAGTAGTGTCTGTTCTATGCTACGGGTCTTAATCTCTAGGGTGGCCGGGTCTACGGGGTCGGGTGTCGCCATGATTCGAACACAACTCCGTGCTCCGTAGACTCGAGCCGAGGCGAGAGGGTTTGTTGCACCCCTCCTACCCCCGCCCGCGTGCCCGGCACGACTGCCACCCTCGCCCCCGCCGCGTCGCTGCTGGCCACCGGACGTCTCCCCCCACCCTACGGCCCAGCCCCAATGGAACCCCGTATGCCGGTATCTCTGACGAGGGCGACGTCGCGCGACGACGACGACGACGCCGACGCAACTACCGCCGTCGGCGCCGGTCGCCGGAGCGCCGGGCGTCGCGACGCCGCAACCCCCGGCCATCTCTCGGCTCCTCGCCGAGGCCCCTTCGTCGACGCCGGCGTCGTTGACGGCCGCCAGTAATCCGGAATTGCGCGACGGGAGTCGCGACGTAGAAAAGCGAACGTTTTCTCCTCATCGAGAGAAGACTGCGAACGGCAAAATTGGTCGATAATGCACCCTCGAGCTCGAGTCACGTTTCTGTCATTTAGTATTCAAGGATGTTTTGTACCTATTTTCATAATATTGAGAGAAAATTGTACAGAATGTCCTTACATATGTTCAGAATCTTTAGTACAATTTTTAAATCGATTCACTAAAGCGTTCACAAGTTGTAAGGATTTTAATTTGCACCGAATTAACATGAAAACCTAACATGTATTCTTATGGGAAACGTATAACCACGTCGATTCAAATGACAAAAACACATGAAAATAATATTCAGAATTTGTTTAAAATTCGCAAAAGTTTAGATATAGAAATATTTGGTTAAATAATATTATACAAGTATTAACTGGTTAAAAAGATATTAAATATAATTTAATGAAAGCCATGTATCTGTCACAAGGCGAAATTCTCTGCCAAAAGTTAATCATTTCGATTAACAAAATTTGGAATATTTCAATAAAAACGCAATAAATATTAAAAAATACATCTTTGCACCGTAGCTAAAATCAAATTGTAATTCCACATAACTTCTCATACTCAAAATACACTAAAAGTGGATATTCATCAATATTGATTTTCAGTTACTTTTTGCTGGGATTGTACAAACAAAACATCCTTAACAAAATAAACTCGTTTTCAGGAATCGACGATATGTTGAGCTATAAGGAGTGATTTGTCTATAAATTTGATTAGATAAAAAAATTAGATAAAAAAAGATTAGATAAAAAAAATCATTGATCGAACGAAATAAGTATCGATTGGAGCGCGTACTCGTTGCGGGAGATAAATTTAATCGGAGGGTGATTTATCGGATATATACTTTTAGGATAAATGAATTGGAAATTTATGACTCAACAATTACGATCATTTACTTAGTATGTACGTAAGCTCTCTGTTTGCCGATAAATTATTGTATAAATATTTGACAAGCATATTTTTTATTCTTTTTTTTGTATCTACATTGATAGTGGACGCTTGAGATTTAAATAAAGCTAGATATGACTAGTACTAGATGCGTGCTTATTCTGATACATTAACAAGATAGTAATAAATTATATTAGACTTAAACATACTCTCTAAAAGTGAATCAGTGAAAATATCATAATTTAAACAGTAAAATAAGATTTCACTGAAAATCAGTGAGTATTTTACTGATCTTCGTAAAAACGCTTTTTTTGTTATTTTATCTTATATCTCACTGATTATGGTCAGTTGAAATAAAATTCACTGTAAAAGTGAATCAGTAAATTTCACTTTAAACCAGTAATTCGTAAACCGCTAATTCGTTCGTTTATCGTTATCTCTCTCGTATTTAATTTTAGTTACAAGAATTATATAAAGTTTGCAAAGAGCGACATTTAAAATTAAAAGTATTACTTCGATTTAATTTCTGATACAATCTCAATAGAGAGGCTTTAGATATTAAATCGATCTTTATAAGTCGGACAAATAAATGTCTGGCGACTTAATGAAAATTATTTGTTCGTTATCTATTTAAAATAACGTTAAATAAAATTCAATATGTATGTAATATAAATAAAATAAAACTTTTATTATAATAAATATTTAGTAAATATAAATAAAATTTTTAATTTTATATAAAATGGATAGAGAGATGAATTATAGTTTAATATTACTGACAATAACGAAAGAAATATTACTGATATTGAGAAATATTACTGATTGAAACAGTCAAAATTATTAACTGGTTCTTTGAATAAAATATCACTGATTTACAGTGCAGTACTTATAACTGCTGTAATCAATGACTATTTACTGTTTTTCAGTGATAATACACTGATTCACTTTTAGAGAGTTTATTTTTTTTTTCTGTCGCAATAATATTGTTTCACATCACTTTGCCGCAAGTATAAATACGCTTATATGATAAAACTAGCTATTTCTACTAAAAATTTGGTATAAAACAAATATATAATTATAAGTGCTATCGTCTCTTTCCGTCTAAATAAAGCAGCGTGAAATATATCTTGTTTCTACTATTACGCAAACGTTATTCGGCAAATGCATATTGTGATTAGCTAAAGAAAAACTTTTTAAACTTTGAAATCATGCAACTTTATTATATAGCGCATGGTATTGTACTTTTATATGAAAAGAGAAAATGTATATATATGTAAATGCGGAACTCTTTCTTTATCTTCTCTACTCTTAAAAGAATCGAGCAATTTCATGCCACGAATGCATTATAATATATTTGCTGCATATAAAGTACTAATATTTCCGTTGGAGATTATTTGCATTTTATGCTTAATTCGCGTGTCATGTTAGATATTGTACCGACTTTCGCATGCATATATGTATATATATCATATTATTTCCGCCCAAATTAATGTGAAATGTTCTTTTATCGATTATTAAAATTGCATTCTATATGCGCAGTGTATCATATATACTACAACTACTATCTTCTGTATATCGTAACGGAATTCAAGTTGCACCTTTTTTCTTTCGTATTAATGGCAATAATAGTGAAATCTCTCTTAGCTTGTATATACATATCGGGAGGAGGTTTAACGAGGGAAATTTTCGATATATTACAGTATTAATCATCACGATTTATATGTCAGATGATACTCATTCATCTTTCGTCAAGTCAAATCTCTCGGAAATGAATACATCCACTGAATAATACAAGGTAACATCACTTCTTTCCGTTGACCAGTCTATTTTGGGTCGGTGCCAACGGCGCTCTTCTCTTAACGTGTTTCTCCGGAACTTTGTCTTTCGGCAGTGGCACTCCGTTGGAAACGAGTCCTCCTTTTCTCTTCCTTAGAGATTCCGTTGGGAGGTATTCGGTCGGCCTTAGAAGCTGTCTAAAATTGTAGGGGCCATTAATGTCCTCAGCATCGTACTCGACCTTGGCGCTCTCCTGCCGTTTCTCGATCACAGTCGGCCTTAAAAGTTGTCTGAGATTAGCGGCGATATGAAAATTATCTTTCTGGAGTTCCTGATCCGATTTCCCATTCGTTAACCGATTAATACCGTTCTTATGATCCACGTTATTCTCGTGATTTTTCGTTGGATAACCATTTTGTTTATGATCCGATGGCCTCTCTGGCTTGTCTTGACTCGATAGGTCGTTAGTTGACTGTTCCGTATTCGGGATCTTTATTTGGCTCGTTATAACGCCATTACTTATTTTACAATGAGGTTGGTTATTACAGCCGTTAATCGATGTGTGCCGCTCGTTAATGAGATTATGATGATTGTTGGCGAGATTCTGTCCATTTAGGGTATTCCGTTGTTCGTTTATGGCATTGCATCGATTGTCGATTGTGAATCGTAGGCCAGATGAATCGTGGATATGCGGAGAGTCGCTTGCACGTTGTCCGTCTGCGTGTGATTGCAGGTTGTTGTTATGCAGCTCATTAATCCTTGTACTGGAAGAAGATGGATGCATTTTTTAATTCAATTTCCTTTTAGAAAAAACTTCGAAGAGGGGAGATGTTTAAAAAAGATTAAAACTTTTGCAAGGAAGCTGTTTAAAGAGGAAACTTTTTATGTGTCACCTTTTCTCGATTATTAATAATTAAGTATTTTGGGTTTGTGTTAAATATTAGTTTGATACTAATAACTCGAGTTTTATAAAAGTATAACGAGATATACAAGGCTATTAAGGAGTAGACAAGTCCTCTGACAACGGTATAAATTTATGACTTTACCTGGAAATTTGCCATCATGTTTCTGGCAATGCATAGACATAAATGCAAGATTATTAAATATTCATTAAAATACGATGCAATTTGATTTCAATTGTTAAAATTGCATATTATTATTTAATTTTCGTCATTAGAATTTTGTATTATTATATCATATATACAGATAGATTATAGAATATTAGAATTGAAATTATAGAATATTAGAATTGGAACGCGTTTGATGTAAAATTAACAAATTATATTACATAAATTAATTACATTATCATCGCAAATGGAAAGGTTAGTAAAGAACATCGATTTTGTTTTATATATCTTGAATAGAAAAAAAATAAATTGTAATTAAATTTACGCGAGACTTAACCATTGCAAATTAAACAGAACCAAAAACGCATTATTCGTTAAAAATAATAATACGTAAAAAAATACATAAAATAGCACGGCATTTATTCGCGGCGCATTTCTTACTTGACATTTTTCTTGGAGCTCTCGTTCTCGCGTCGATCGGACGAATGTCTTAGGGCTTTGTGCCAAATGTTTGACAGATGCTGCTCCGGTGCTACCGCAAAATCGCCTTGAGCCGCACGATCTCTTCTCTCGGCATTCACTTCCAGAATCTGGTTGCTCCGATTCCTATATTAACGTAATCATAATCTCATTATATCTCGATATAAATATCTAATCGGAGCATCAAAGTCAAATACAATATACGATAGTTAAAAAAACTTTAAACTTTTGATCAGCTCTGAAATAAAATAAAATTGATGGAAAATAAAAATATAATATGATTTGGAATTTTTTAATTTTCGCAGAAATTGTAAAAGAAAGTGTGATAAATTTCTACAGAGATTCAGAGATATATTTTGGGGACTCTTTCTGAAATGCCTACTCTTAAATATAACGGTGAGAATAACTAACTCCAAAATAAACTAGCTAGTGTGGATGCAGTCGATCACAAGTTTACGATATACCTCGACGATGTGCGAAGGTCATTTTCTAGCCGTATCAACGGTAAGTCCCAGCCAACTTCGTCGTCTTCGAATTCCGAACCACTTGCGATGCGAGTGCCAGAAGCATTCGAAAATTGAATATGTAAATTTCCGGTTTGTTCGCGACACTCAATCGAAGCAGCGAAAGCGGCGCCCTTTTGATTTACATATATATATATATACCTGCTCATCTCCTCTTTTAGATCCCGGTAATACTTGACGCTGTCTTCTTCATCCGGCTGCGTTCCGCTGCGATAATGCAATATCGACTGCACCATATTGAATCCTTCGGGGCGAACGTAATCCAAAGGCGGTTCCTCAATGTCGCTCAATCTGACACCGGGTTTGTTGCGACGCAGATTTTTGTGCACTTCTTGATTTTTCATGTGTACCTATAACAAGGGGAGGAAAGCGTCTAAATATAACGACTAATAACTTGATCAAATTAAGGCTGTTGACGACATTAGTACGGTTTCCGTATAATATCAAATAAGGAGATTACAATTAACCTCGAGTAAAAGCAATTTTTTAGACAAATAAATTTTCAGCGTATTTTAGCGAGCAATCTTACATTTTGAGAGAACTGGATTAGATCCGCTTGCCGTAGTTTAGGATGCATGGGATCCTTCGCGATTGGTTTCTTTCTGACCACTCTCTCCTCTTTTTTATACCATCTCTGAACGATAAGAGCCGCGTCTTCGTGTTTCAGTCCTTCGCGTAACAACGCCTTGTGGCCGTCATATATGTTGTCGTAATTGTTTAAAATCCTCTTGAAACGTTCCTCCAGCTCGTATCCAAAGCGTTTGCGGATGGTATAGCCTCGAAAATCTAAAAACAGTCCAATTGCAACATTTATGGCCGCCGATTACAAAAAACTTTCATGTAACTTATAATACATACGACTTTGTATGATAATCGCGGCGTCGTCTTTTTTTAGATTTTTACATACTTGTCGTTGCTTCTCGCGATTATTGACGTCCACATTTTCCTGTGCTCTACGTTTCATCTCGTCTGCAGAGAAAAATTAAAATAAATGGAAAGTTTAAGTAATTATTTATTATTATCAGGAGATAAAAATTAAACTGACTCGACGTGAAATCGAACGCCATATTTTCTTCCGCGCGTTTTTGAGCCAGCATTTCTCCCGTTCGTTTCCGGGATAGCCAGCCACGGACATGACGTTGTAACGTTACAGCCGATGCGGCAAATTGCCACTTTTGCTTCTTGAACTTGATTTTTGCGAGCCAGCGTCGAACGCATGCTTGAACCATAATGATCTTCCTCAGTTGCTCCTCGTATAACTTTGAGAGAAATTCGACGTGATAGTACTTTAAGAAGACTTTTGTTTTGCCCAATGCCCAGCCATCCATCTTTAAACGTATCAGAAGAAGACGACAATTATCCCGAGAGGCAACCACGCGCTCGTCGTAGCCGAAAGCGAGGAAGCAATATCTGTAAAGTTCATGGATTTATAGTTGAAAATGAAATGAAAGTTTACGTTTCGAAAAAGAAAATATTTCGCATTCTTTTCACAACTCTGGAGTACCTTTTAAGGAATTCGTTGAAAGGTATTCTATGAGAAAATCCATTTTGTCGTATACGTATTGTCTCGAGGACACCGGTGTATCTCAGCTGCTTCACAACCTTGTCCTTGTCGAAGAACCGTGAACTTCGCGAGTCGTTTGGCTTTATGCATCGAACGAATTGAGGCGAACCGGACACCATCTTTTGTAATAGATCCATTAAGGAATATCGAAAGTATGTCGATACCGTCTGCTGAGCTCTGGATTGTGAGGCTAAACCTCGACTAGAATAACGTTCCTACGAGACATTATTATGTCGTTAATATCTGTAAAAAAATTTTCAAAATATACCGAGTATCAATTCAATACATACGCATATACCTTTGTATTCTGATTCGATTGCGATTTTCTCGAATCATTCCCCTGCAGCGCCGAGTACAGGTTACCAGTTTTCGTGATCGGGCATTGGAACAGGAAACGAACCATATCGTACTGCGATTGTCGCACCAGTTGAATGACCTCGGGCGGCAAGAAGTTTCTGTTCTTCTCGAGAAATCCTTCGGCTTGATAGACGACACGTCCGGCAAAATGATGGATCGCGAAACAGACCGCGTCCGATTTGGGACGTACGTAGAACTTGGATTTGATATTATTGTGAAACTTTTCTGCCGGAAAAAATAGCAAACTGTTTGATGATAATACTTATAAGTTAAAATATAATAAATTATGTACGAATAGCAAGCAGCAATTATTTATCCCTTGAAATAGTTAGTCTCCAAATGAATATTACATTATTTTCATTGTATAAAAAATAATTTTATGAAAGAGAAGAGTTTATTATTTATTAAAAACATTTGAATGTCTTAAGGATGTTTTGTATGTACAATCCCAGCAAAAAGTAGCTGAAAATCAATATTGACGAATATCCATCTTTGGTGTATGAGAAGTTGTGTGGAATATTACAATTTGATCTTGGCTACAGTGCAGAGATGTATTTTTTAATATTTATTGCGTTTTTACTGAAATATTCCCAATTTTGTCAATCGAAATGATTAACTTTTGGCAGAAAATTTCGTCTTATGACAGATACATGGCTTTCATTAAATTATATTTAATATCTTTTTAACCAGTTAGTACTTGTATAATATTATTTGACCAAATATTTCCTCTGTATCTAAACTTTTGCGAATTTTAAACAAATTCTGAATATTATTTCCATGTGTTTTTGTCATTTGAATCGACGTGGTTATACGTTTCCCATAAGAACACATGTTAATTCGGTGCAAATTAAAATCCTTATAACTTGTGAACACTTTAGTAAATCGATTTAAAATTTGTACCGAAGATTCTAAATACATATGTAAGGACATTCTGTACAATTTTCATTAAATTCTCAATATTTTGAAAATAGATACAAAACATCCTTAATGTGTTTGGAAATAATTTCTGAAGCAATGTAACGCAAATACATTTGTAGAATAACGCTTCTGAAATACTCACCGATCAGCGATCGATTGGTCGCTCTGGGAAACCGACTCTCCTCGTCCAGAAGCGCCAAGAGTCCCATGGGCTTGCTGAGTAACATGTCGAGGACCGGTCTGTTATCAGAGAATTCAACGAGATCGACGGGTATTCCCTCGGCCATGTATTCCTGTTGCTCCCAAGTGAAAATATGCTGATTGAAGTAGTATTGTATCTGCTCGTTGGCGATGTTGATGCAGAGCTGCTCGAACGAGTTCCTGGGGAAGTTCTCGAAGCCAAAGATGTCGAGCAGCCCGATCGCCAGCGGCTCGTAATTCGGCGAGCGGCTGAAGCACAGCAAACAATTGATCTGGTTGACCATCCAATCGAAGAGTCGACCGTAGAGACCCTTGGCCATTGCGTCGCGCGCCGCACGAGCTTCGGCCACCGTATTGTTTCGCGTAATTGTCTCGCCTCTGGTCATTACCGAGTTTGATGTCAGGGCTTCCAGGAGATCGTTTTGTTCGACGCCGAGCAGCTTCGAAACTGAAAGCGGAGCGCCTCTATTATCGGAGCACGTAATCGACCATGATATTCTTATACCGAGATTATTAACGCGTTAATATAAGCATTTTATCAATTAATTTTAATTATTATATCGCAATTAATAAATATATCAAAGCGAGAAGAGACATGAGAGAAATTTTACCTCTGTGTAACGGAATAGGATCGATGACTCTGCTCTTATTGTCGGTATTGTCTTGGCTTGCCACCTCGGCGAACTCAATGTCACCTAGATGGAGTATAGCGGCTAAAACTCGATACACCGTGTCTACCTCGCTGTCGTGAAATCCGAGCACCTTGAAACCCATCTTGAGTTGCTGGAATTTGTCGATGTGCGTCTGCGATGTGTGACTATAATGCGTGAGATATCGATGATACTTTCGAAGCGTAGGGTCGAGATAAAATTCCGAGAGGCGATTGTCCGCCTCCAAGCCGTCGTACATGTAATAGAAGATGTGAAAGTTTCGCTCTCCCCTGAAAAGTAACAACATTTTTGTTCGTTGGCTGTGGAATTAAAAACTCTTTTTGTTTTTTCGTTTCTTTGTTTTTTTTTTTTTTTTTTTTTTTTTTTCGAAAACATACTCAGCTTGAGCGATCACGCGTGATTGTTCCAATAGGTATACCGAGATCCGTGCACCGGTCACCTTTCCACCCTTCGTCATTGTTAGATCCAGGTATTTACCGAATCTGGAGGAATTGGCGTTTATTCCGGTCGTCGCGTTTCCGAAAGCCTCCATTATAGGATTTATCTGAAGTATCCTCTCTTCGAGGTTGCGATTTGGCGCCTTGCTGAGATAGACGAGCTGTTTCAATAGTAAATTTGCGCTTTCCGTCTTCCCGGCGCCCGATTCACCGCTAATAACTATTGCCTGGTTCTGACGTTGATGAAGCAGCGCTTGATACGCGGCATCGGCGACCGCGAATATATGCGGAGGATTATCCGATCTCGCTTGACCCTTGTATCGTTTTTGCTCCTAAAGGAATGCATTTATTTTTATTACGTATAAAATTAATAATAAAATAATAGCCATTATTTTTACATCAGATTGTGACATAACGATTAATAACGATGATTAATAATAATATTTGCTATAATAATATTTATATCAATGTATTGTTGATTATCATGTCCCATCACATAGTCTGACTCATCTACACAGAAAAAAAGGACATTCTTGTTTTGAAAATATATTTAGTTTTGACATGGAAATCTTGAAATGAGATTATGTCACGTTAATTAAAGAAAAATATAATTGCTTGAATAAAGCCATTTTATATAGTTCAATTGCGAAAAATATATTCTTATGTTTTAAGATTTTTTCGAATGGAAAAGAAACAATGTTGGATAGAAAATAACATTTTTAAATTAAAATGATAATTTTCTTAAAGTAGAATCAAATAATTATATATTCTCGAGGTGACAATTACAATATTAAAATAAGACTATAATATTGAAATTTAAAATAATTAAATTCTTCCAAGAAGATTATAAATTGTTGCGTATATACGAAACAATGAACCCGTTAGTTTAATTATATAAGTTTTGACACTTACATTTTTTTCTGTGTATGCTTAAATATAGCCATTCGTTTAATACGAGAGGAGTACTTACGATACCAGTGTATAAACCCAGATTGGTGAAAGGATTAACCGCAACCAGTATATCGCCGATATACGTGTATATCTGCGCTTGCTCGTATCTGTGCTGCAATTGATCGACAATAGCTTCTTCCGACAGCATGTCGAGCGCCGCCAGATCGTCCATATACATCTTCTCCGGTCTCGTCTTGCGGTCCGTCTTCAATTTGCCATGTTTCGTAGTCACCTCCGGCTGCCGATGAGTTCGACCCTCCGCTCTCTGTCTACGTATCTCTTCCCTCAATTGCCCCCTGATCTTCTCCACGATCGGCTCCACACTCGACAATAGCGGATGCTCCCTCAATTCGCTCGCGAACGGTCGATGCTCGAGATCCTTCACCAGGCATTCGGCTATGAAATCCGTCAATTCCGGCGAATAGATGTCCGGATTCTTCAGGGAGGGCGGAGGATTTCTCGGGATTTGAAAGAGCGCTCGCATGGGGTGCAATTCCGACAATGGAGGATCGCCCTCGGCTAACTCGATGGCGGTGATGCCGATCGACCAGACGTCACAGCGCGAATCATACGAGGAGTCCAATTGCTGCTCGCAAGCTATCACCTGTTTTTTTTTTTTTTTTTTTTTTATGTAATCGGAAAGATTGCAATTTTGTATTTTTATTGAAAAATCTGTACTTCCGTAATCAAAAGATTTGTTTTCTTCAATCGAGGCGGATGTAGGTCGCTCGATTCTCAACATGCATTATTCGCGGCACTTCAATTTACTAGAAAATTTTCACTTCCGAAGGCAATGAACTCCTTAGCTTACCTCTGGCGCCATCCAGTACGGTGTCCCGACAGATGTATTTTTCCTGGCGAGAGTCGCGGCCAGATGCGAGGACACGCCGAAATCGACCAATTTGACACGCGCTTCTTCAGTGAGCAGAATGTTATGACCCTTCACGTCGCGATGCATGCAGTGATTACTATGCAGAAAGATCAGAGCCTCGACCGTCTCCCTCAAGATGTAAGCTATTTGATGATCCGTTAGACGACTGCCGCGTTTTTTGACACCTTGCACGAGATCGGTTACGGAGCCTCCGGTGCACAGCTGAAACCGAAGCAATTAGCTCTTAACATAACTCGATATTTCCGCTTCCTCGGAAAACTAATAAATTAATTTGCGGAATTATAGACGACCGATAAAACTGCATTGGCGCTATTAGAAAGTACAATAATATCTTAATTTATTTTTTTCTCCAAGAAGATGTGTGCGTGCGTGCGTGCGTGTATATCGAATAGCAGCTTATACAAAGGATAGTCTGACATTCATTACAAGCAATAATAATTAAAGCTTTCCGGGTAGTAATTTTCTTTAGTTACTTTTATCAGAAAATGTATGCATAAATTTCATATTTCTTTCGCTATAGATTTATTTTACCGTTTACTTTAATGACGATACCTCCATCACGAACCATAATTGATCCTCTTCCTGACCAGGCTTCGCACGCTTTAGAAACAAACCGTGGAAAAGAGGTATGTTTGGATGTAGGCTCAGGTCTCTTAGCACTAGATATTCTTCCTCGATTTCCTCGATATTGTCAGCGACGTTCTCCAGTATCTTCACGGCTACCTTGTGGCCAGTTTCTTTATCGTAAGCGGCATATACTTCGCCGTATGTACCCTCACCGATCAATTCTTCCAATCGAAAACGCTCGCCAGGATCCGGTATCATGTCGAAATTGACATGTTGACTAAGACCGTGATACGCCATGTTGGTCCCGCCTCCAGTCATCTCTGTACATAGTCGATCGATTAAATCAGTTCGGATCAATATCGAGCGAGAACCAATAAAGATCGAATTTATTGTCTGATTCGCTTTCACTACTTTCACTCTTGACTATTAAAAATTAAATTAAATTAAAAATTAATTGACTATTAAAAATGTTAAAATGTTGATTAAGCGTTTAAGATAAGTTTAAGATTTATTTCAGATTTATAATTTCTAAAATTAAATTAAAAACAATATTTAGAATATCTCCAGGATATTTACTTTAAAAATTATTTATGACATTTTTATTTACTTTTCTTTTCATTAAGCACTTTTTGCAAAAGATGTATATTAAAGTGTACTGGAGAAAGTTTTATCGCAGTCGTGCACGCTGAGATAATTATACAGCATTTGTCAAAGTAATTTTATTAACCGGTTCCCGTGTTCTCTGTATGTTTTTCTTGTTCCTTAAAAATTCGAAATCTCAAAAATGTCGATACCTTATTAAACTAAGGAAGTCTCAGTGAACGTTGTTAGTTCGATCAACTGCGACACACTGTTAGAAGCGTTCGTTTTCCAACTGGATACCCGTCAACTCCTTAATAGTATTAGACTCTGGTTAGACCGGCGCACTTCTGTCTTGTTTCAGAAACAAATCTGCCGAGAAAAATACGCCCCGTTTAACTTGAACTTTCCTCCGTACGATTGTGTTGCAAGACTGATCGTAAGAATCGTTAAACAGCGCATTCGTGCAACGCGCGAACATCAATTTGCGCGAATGCGTAGAAAACTAAGCTGTAATATTGAAAAATATTGAATCTCGATATATGTTAATTTTTATCGATATCGATCTTGGAAAATTTCCCTTAGCGAGGGAAATTAAATTAAATTACCTTGTTAAGTTAAATTACCCCCTACATTCTGTTAATTAGAAATTTAACATTATTTTGATTTTTTCAACATATCTCGTACATCAGATATTTCATCTTGCATCATGAAACAATTATTGTATGAGATTTAATTGTCGTATTTTCATTACGTATATATTTTTCTTAATCATTTGTTTTGTTATCGATTGGTCTTATTTTTCTTACGACGGGAACGCATTCGGTATAATGTCGATTTTAATGAAGGAAGTCCTATTCAATTGTATGAAGCCGTGTAAAAGTCGAAACTTAGCTGTGGCTTCAGGCCATATTTCGTTATTCTAAATTGGATGTGTAATTATAAACCGCAAATAATAATTAAAAGCTATAAAATGTATACCTCTTCCCTTTCTTCCTCTTCAATTTCGTAGCAAGATTATTCTTATAGGCTCGACGTCTTTCGACAATATGATCAATTGAAACTTTAGATACTCTCTCGATTACTATAAAAAACTGACTTTACTCGATGTTTATTCGTGCGTATCGGCGAAAGGATTTCTCTCAAAGTGCTTAGCCCGCCTTACTAATTTTCGATGCGCTTAATTTCACTAGGCATGCAGATTGTATTCATAGCGTGACTAGCAAGAATGCGCCTTCATTAAACATCAAACGTCGGACGTTAAATTAAGTTTTTCTTGAAATTTTGATTAGTTATTACAAATGAGATTACAAATGAGATTGCCAATAAGTGATCAATAATAATGCACATATGGGTATAAAAAATAATTGAATCATAAAGTACGGAAGATATTTTTGTGATATTTACAAATTTTTTACATGTATCTGAAGGATGGTATTTAAATAATAATTAAGTGTTGCGTGTATGCACGTATACACACAGAAAAAAAGGACATTCTTGTTTTGAAAATTTATTTAGTTTTAAACATGGAGATCTTGAAATGAAATTATATTGCGTTAATTAAAGAAAAAATATAATTGCTTGCTTGAATGAAGCCATTTTAGTTCAATCGAGAAAAATATATTCTTATGATTTAAGATTTAATTTTCTCGAATGGAAAAGAAACAATGTTAGATAGAAGATAACATTTTTAAATCAAAGATTATAATTTTCTTAAAGTAGAATTAAATAATTATATATTCTTGAGATGACAATTATAATATTAAAATAAGACCATAATATTGAAATTATAATTATGTAATATACAATAAATTATAATTACATAATATTAATATGTTGAAATTTAAAATTATTAAATTCTTCTAAGAAGATTATAAATTGCATATACGAAACAACGTTAGTTTAAGTATATAAGTTTTGATTTGACGCTTATTTTTATTTTGTACACATACACACATTTAAGTAACACATCTTATATTCCTCTTCTCAAAAGCAATCTTCATCGCAAATTATATACGATAAATATATATGTGTGTGTACACAATTAGCCGGTAAAATGATGGGAATCGTGTCAATGGCGTATTTATTAATTGCTTGCACGTGCGTGAATCTGCGCATGTAATTATATGATTGCACTGGAACTTTGTGAGATAAATACGTATACCGTAACAACGGTTTACACGCAAAAGTTGACGCTCGTGGAAACTCGTTCAGGTGCCTAGCACTAAAAATAATGCGCGCAACCACAAACATGCGTTTATCGCGTTAAGGAACATGATATATCGCATCGTCCGAATCGAATTAATAAAGCTTAATCTTCCGCATCACTGATTATTATGATGATCGGGAAATCTTAATTTATTAAATTGATTTATAATCACAGTGATATTCTTCGAAATAGAATAATAACAGGCTTGTTAGAGTAGAGAGCTATTTAATATCTTATCTCTAATATCGAAAATCGTAAAACAATAGGCTACGATGAATTGTAATGATGGAATATATAACATCGTAGACGGTAACATTTAAAGTGAAAGTAGTGAAATTTAATAGTTATTTCGATTATTGCCAATAATTATTATTCCTTCAACTAAATTACTCTTCAACTTATGTACATGTTTTAAGAAAGATTGATAAAACAATTTATTCATTTGCGGAAAATTTAATATTTGGTTTTTGTTCAGAGATTAATATTTTTAAGAAAAGTTAAATTACATGATATTATTCATGTTGACGTTTTTACGAATCGCATAAACACGTTGTTTCTCAAGCATCAATATCCTAAGATTCTCTTATTTCTATAAGACTTGTTTGCAAAAAAACCAAACTCATCTACTTTCCCGTAAAAGAAAAAATAAGAATAGAATAAGAAACAGTATTCTCAAAGGATAAAATGTATTTAGTCATGCTGGCAGTTTTGTAATTGATGGTGATCAGTCATGATAAGTTTAGAATATGACTCGTTCTTTAGCAGTGTTTCTTCATCTATCTGTTTCACAAATGGATACTCTTCGGCTGCAGACATTTTACCGCAATTTCTACAAAAGCATTGTCTTTATGATGGTAAAAGATGATTATCGTCGAACAAAGATTGAATGTCTATGAGACATTTCACCGCGAAAATACACGGTCGCGTTCGATTTTACGGTTCGATACCTTCGACAAAGGTACCAATTGTTCAGCAATAAGTAATAATCACGTATGTCTCCGATCACGTGCTCATCAGGAGTATTAGAGCGAGGAAACCCGACATGAAATCGGGTTAAGGGTTCACCTACACAATGCCCTGCTGCCTTGAACAATACTTGATTAACGCTAGAATTATAATTTCCTTTTGTTATCTGTGTGAAAATTTTATTATTGTTCTCTTTTTGGCTGCTTCCTCATTGTACATTGTATTCCATCAAATTTTGAATATTTTAAATATATTAATTAAGAATGTTTTTTCATGTACAATCCCAGCAAAAAGTAGCTGAAAATAATCAATATTGATGAATATATCCACTTTTGATGTATTTTTGATGTATTTTGAGTAAGAAATTGCGTAGAATATTACAATTTGATCTTATCTTCAGAGCAGAGATGTATTTTTAAATATAAACTTAATTTAAACTTTTTTCAAACATGTAAAAATTTCTAAATATGCGATATCGATGAGATTATCATCCAACACGAACATTTCTTTTTTTTTTACAGAAACATTGTAGCATATTAATGCGGAATGAGACTGTGAATGGAAAAGCGTAACAATCTCTTACTATCATATCTCTGGAAGGCTCTGCGAAAACGATGCGTTTGTCTCTGTTGTAATAATTGTTCGAAAGTAAAAAGCGTGTTGCAGAGACGACACTTTTTGCGTTGCGATTTATACACAAAGTATAGCGATCAATTTCTTTTTCGCTCTACAAGTTATCTATTGTGTTTCAAATCATTGCACGGAGAAACTAAATCGATCACGATGCTTTTTTCCGCAAGGGTTCATCGGCCGTCAACTTTCGGTAAGAACTTTACATTGAACTATTTATATGCAAAAAATTTCAGATTATTTCATATATCATTGTTGATATAAAAGAGATAAAAAAATGAAACACGTTGAATGGGTTAAGTACTCGTAGTTCCGCTTTCGTAATTTGTATTAATGTCTTGATAAATCGCTTGGAAACGAATCAAGAAGAAAATCGAGAGAGAGAGAGAGAGAGAGGGAGGGAGGGAGGGAAGACGAATTTTTACTCATGCCGCAATTTCGCGCAGGTTTGCTTTTAGCACGGTCGTATGTCAAACTGTTGGGAGCGTAAAAGGACGGGAGCTTTTCCCGATTATGGTACATACGTAGCTAGGAGCCGCGGTGGTTCCGCTGGTTTAATCCTCTCAGCGTGACGACGTAACGGTACAATGCGTGCCATCAATGACTATATACGCTTGCGCTTCTGCGTAATATTGTACGCAGGGCAGTGCCGGGAATGCTGCGTGAAAACAGTGTTCCGGGATGCACGTATGTTAATTGTATAGAATAAAATAGAGATGAGGTATCATGGAAATCGCGATCGCGAAAAGTGTGTCGGCGCTCGTGCGTTTTGAGTTCTCGGAAAAGAGGACTCGAGGCAGACTTTGCGCCACGAAATCCGTTAAATTTCATGAAAATGTACGAAATAAATAATGTATCACATCTAATAAGAGCACACATTGATTTGATATTCTTCATGCAACGGCTGCATAGAAAGTAAACGGGCGATATGGTCATGCAAGAACTTGTGGGCTTTCAGCTTTCATTTCAATGAGTTATCGTTGCGAGACGAGAAATTCGATCGTTCGATTATTATAGATTTTTGGAGGGACAAAAATCCCGCGTGCAAATTTTACCGTTTCCGTAAAAGTCTGGGATTTTAGCGATTCCTCGATAATCTTTCGCGATATCGAGTATTGGAGCGTTTCTCGACTAAGTAACTCGAGAAAACATTTCGGACCGATCTCTCGAAATTATTTATTCGAAACGTTAGATTGAGAAATGCAAATTTTTTTTTGTTTTTGTTTAGTTTGCGTAGAAATTAGATCGTCTAAAACGCCTTATAGTACTTATTCAACGAGCCATTGCCGGGAAAATCTGCAAAAGGAGGTGAATGGTAAGATAGATGAGCGCAGTTTCTTTTAACGATCGAAATTTTCAAACGAACCACGAAGTATCCGCTCTATTTAACTATGCGTCCGTCATTGTTGAAGCCTCCGTAAGAAAATCGAATTGCAAGAAATTCGCGACGAAAAAGACTTTTGTTTTGCGCCACAAAAGACGAGAACGTTGTGCAACACGGTACATGGCGTACCGTGAAGGTGTACTCGCCTTTTTAATCAGCCAAAACACGGTACGCGTAATCTAGCTTCTTTGTATGCAAATGAAGTTGCAGTATTTGCGACATAAAGCTACGCTGCCTACGTACAAGAATCTTGCTTCAAAGGGAAGGAACATGCAACATCAAGATACGAAAATGTAATCGGCATTGAAATATTTCCCCGAAACACTAGAATATAAAAGAAGAAAAAATTTACTCCTCTCTCTCTCTCTCTCATCAACATTGTAATCCGATATTGCTTTTTATCACATTTTTTAGCAACATTCACGATGTCCCTTGATTGTATCTCGTGCAAAACAATACGTGGATTTTATTCCATTCATATATCGCGACGTGGGAATAAGGATAATTGTCATAGAGAGAGAAAAAGATGCGTATACATTTTACATCCGAAGTAAGGTGTATCTTGTAAAGTGAGCTTGGGAAAGAATGGGTCGTTTTTAGCGATTCCAAAGTTGATTCTTTGAATTTTTATCATATTTTTCTTTTCATAAATAAAATAACATTTAAAAGAAAAATAATTTATCGTACACAACTCCCTCGCAAAATGGATGGATTTACGTGATGATGGAGCTCGGTTGCACCGTAAACGATTGCGTGCCATATCATTTTGGCGCTAAAAAGTGACTCTCGCTTGGCACACTATGAGGTAAATTAAGACAGCCAGCGACAAGGAAAAGGACGTTTCCGTCGTGGAAAAAACGGCAAGTCGGCGAGAGGGACGAAAGGGTAATTAGTTTTAGAAGAAAGTCAAACGCGACAATCAAGAAGATTCAGAGCCGAACGGTCACGTCACAGATTATTGGCTTCATCTTCTTTTCCCGCGTTGTTCTCTCTTTTTTTTAATCGTTTGTTAAAATAGCGTGTCGCTATTTTAGCAAACGATTAAAAAACAGATTTTTCTCTAAAACTCTTAATTGATTTGACGACATCGCAAACGTGATACGACGAATGAATTTATGTTGCAGATGAGTTTAACGGTTTCGGCAACACGAATGCAAATTTTTATTTACATTGAGTATTATAAAAAAATAACAGATTTTTTTCCACACAGGGAAGGTTTTTTGCGTTTTTTGCGTGTGATTTTGCGCACGTTTAAGAATTATTAAGATGTTTTTCTCATATAAAAATTTAATATCGTTACATTTTTTATTTCTCGGATTCTTTTAATTTATTATGGCATATTTTTTGCGTAATACGTGAATTGCAATTACGAGATTATTGTTGCCGAGATTCCGGTAGCGAAATCGATCTTGCCGAGGAAATGGAAATGCACTTCCCGAGTGCAGCGATGCGCGAGAAAAATAGTCATGTAACAGTATCCGTTGTTACATTGTACCGTACTGACTCTATTATTTTTACGTTGCATCTATGCTCCTTTTTTCTCCTTCTCTCTCTCTGTCTGTCTTTATCTCGTAATGATTATAGAGAAAGTAATAAAAAATCCCACACGGAAGTTTTTGTACGGAATCGAACATTAAAGTGAAAATTACAAAAGAGATAAAAATGAAAAAAAAAATCGACGACAAGGACGACGGAAATGAGACAAGAGCATGGGGATGATTATTCCTCATTATCTGACGAAAATCATCTTCCATTGCTAAAACGATCAAATCACGTTTTTATCCATACTTTTTCTGACGCAATCATTTCCTTGTAATTGTAATGAACACGTAGATTTCCTTCCCATGGTAGAATCTCGTGTCGTCAGGTTGAAAAAAATAACTACTGTGCGTCAAGAGTGCGAGCGATAAAAAATTTCATCGATTCATCAATTTCATCAATTTATGCGAAATTGGTGAATTTGGTTAATTGAGTTTCTTTCAGAAACTCTTTAAAAGTTAATCAATATTATACGCTTTTACATATTTATATGTTTCTCTTCCTTTTTTATGATAATCAAGATGGTTATAAATTACAAGTAATACGAACCGATGAGACGTGTGAGAAATTTAATTTTTCGAATATTAAATTATCTTTATCTCTATTATCGAAAAAGCTGTAATTAATATATATACATATTTCATATATATGATGATGATTACAGACTAGAAGTACTAGGAAGATATTGCTTCCTCGAAAGTTGTTCACATAACTCGCATGTAACAGATATTTGATTAGCCGTGTTACCGGTGCGCGGATGTGTTTGGTGAAGTACGCGCTTCGCTCGCTTCATTTAATTATCTATGTGCTCCACAATCTCGATTATATGCGTGCAATATCGCGACAGTCATGAAAGTTTTCGCGACAACGCTATGCTAAATCCTAATTAAACCCATCTCATTTGAAAGAGCGCGATCGAAACGACGTGCATATTGAGGTCGGGGAATGTTTAATTAAAACTGTAAACGATTGGAGCAGAATATATCCTATAATAGGAAATAAACCTAGGCAAGAAATCTGCATAAACGCAAGTTCAGCTTTAGAGGGAATCGTGTAATAAGTAAGAGAGGACGCAGACTGATCGGCAGACGAACTCAAGAAACATATATCGTTTCCTACCGGTATGTGACGGAAGATTGTCTCTTGTGATTCATGGGACTCGCGTGACCACCGTTCGCATAACTGGTTCTCTCTCTCTCTTCCTCTCTCGGATCGGTTATTAACATCTCTCCGTGGCGTATCGACGTACCTATATACGGCAACTTGCCGAGAAAGTTTTCGGCATCGATGCCTTTCGAACGATCGCTCCCGAAAAGTGTGCCCATGATCTGCCTTTCTTGCGTGTCGAGTTCAAGGTGCGAGCACACGCCCCGCTTAGAGGACACTCCAAAAGGAAAAGAGGACACCCGATTTCTCCGTGAATTTGCAACTCACTGTTTCTCGATAAACGAGGAGCAACAAGTACAAAAATAAGTTCAAGTGTTTTTCGCAAAAGTGCTTTCGCCGTCTTATCGGCGCCAAGATAAGTCCTCGTGATTCATTTATCATTAATCAGTATCGCTGATGGAAATGACGACGATACTTGTACTGCCCTTTCCCGATAAGGCTAAGCGAAGCAATGACATTCTTTTTCCTTGAACAAGGCTGACGTCATCTGAACCGCGTTACCCATAATTGCATAAAATTTGCAATTGATTAGGATGTGTATATTTGGAAGTATAGCACACCTTAACATCACTTGGCAAAATGCACATGAATATTTTTTAAAAATTTATTTATAGTCTTTAAAAACAATTGCTTCTCGCATATTATTTGATACAGAATATTTGAATCTTTTGTAATTGTATATAAACTGTTACATTGAAACGCGTAAAGTAAGGTGGAGCGAATAATGTAGAATAAAAAAATGTACTCATGCATAATTCAGCAGCGATCGCGTAGTATGTGTATCGCGATATAATCAGCGTTATTGAAAATAGACGATGTACACGCTGATTCGAGATAATTAGTAGCCTAGGTAACATGATTTTTCTTAAATTTAATAACCAGCTCTTATTTATAACATGCATGTTTGTTGTTTATGGACGTTGTTTAATGCTTGAGGATTAAGATGTGATAATTAACGTCAATTTTGCTCATTAATCTTGTCTTTTCGTGCGCAATATTTATAAATTTCAATATTAGAAACATTTATGTAGTATTTGAAAAGCATTCGCCAATTGCAAATCATTACTCTATCACTTTAGAAAATTTTCACGTAGATATACTTTCAATTACCCCAAATGCTTCGAAACTTTTATTCAAAGAAAAATAAGTCACTAGTGTAATAAGTGTATAATTAAAACGAGTATATATCTACAACGCGCGATATGTACGCACCTTTATATTTACATATACGTATGTATACGTATGTATCGTACGTATGTATACGTTCCTACATGTTTGAATAGCTGAATTTATACATGCAATAATTACCAACATCACAATATAGCAAGTGTTGTTTATTACTGCATATAATTTCCATTATTATATTATCAATTTTGCATAAAAATCATTGTTATTATCTTCACTTTTATTCGTTATGCAGAAATATTGCCTCGAATAATCGCGGATGTGTTATTTGAATATTTAATACATATATTACACGCGCTATATTATTTTAATAAAAAATATTAAATATTAAATATTATAATAAAAAAATATTTAAAATTTACTTCAATATCATACATTGCGCGAATCTCTGAGCAACGATTGAAACTTGGAAAGCCATCATGATTTCCTGAATTACTGAATATTACTCACGTGTTCCGGTGATAAAACCTGCAACAGGAAGAAGATAGGAGCTGTCACGATGAGAGTACACGCAAGGGAATCGTCGCGATGACAGTCGATCGAACTGTATCTAGCCTATCGCCGTGTCAAGCACAGAGAACGATCGCGTTATAAAATTGGCTAGATCACCGTGTGTTCACTGCGTTACTTGGCGACCAGCTGACTGTAAAATGTGCCGTGAAACAGTATCAACCGGAGCACGAGCGCGCGGCGTCTTCAACGTGACGCCGGCCGTGTTCGAAGGAAACCGCGTTGGCATCCCTCTCCATTCCGTTCTATCGTAGGTCTTCGTCCGCGCCGCGCTTCTTCTCTCTTCCGGAACACGTTCGATCCTTCCTCACGTACGTTCTCCCCTCGCGCTCCGTAATCGGACAACCGTCGTGTCCGATCGAGTAGTCCGCTAAGAACGTTCGCGTAATTAGCTCTATTACCTGAGGATCTTTTTGATTTTTAATTTTAATTTTGATTTTGATTTTTAATTTTAATTTTGTTTAAACAACTATTTTTTTATTCCATTATTTTTAATCATTTTTTTCTCAATTTTTTTAGACAAATTTTTCCCTGTATTTTTATTGCTTAAAGTCGTAAAATTCTTTCTTTTTCCCTCCTGAACTGTTTTGAGTCTCAATAATTATTTGCAGAATTTTGAACTGTATATATTAATAATCTCTTTTCGCTTAATTTTCAGAAACATTTCGATAAATTTTGTTTATTGTAATTATTGAATTATTAAATTAATTATTCGTTCTTTTATGTTTATGTTATCAATTTACTTAATAAATATAATAGTCAATGGTTCTATTTTTTCTTAATTTTTCGAGTTAATTAACACTAGATTTATAGAACCCGTCAATTTGACGGGTTTCGAATTTCTTGAGCAAAATTACAGAAATTACTGTTATTTCCTAGCAGTTTTTATTGACTTTTTTAAATGTTAATTATGGATATATATTCATATTATTACTAATTTTGCTCATAAATTTAATTCTATAAATCTAATGTTAATAAATTTGAATTCTTTTCAATACAAAGAATTCTCATATTTAGATTTTATCGCCAATTAAAAAAATTTTTTCTATAATTCAAACCTTTTTATATTTTTATATAGAGGGAAAATTTATATAAAATCTAAGACTATATATATTTTTAAAATTATTATCAAAAATCTGCAGTTTTTATACGTGTACAGTTTTGCCGGTTAATTGTATCTCCTTTCGTTTTATGAGATGGTTATAATTAAAAATCGAATGATCGAAAGTTTCCGATTAAAAATTAATATTCTCATCACATATGCCTGTTTGCCATTAAACAACTGAAAGTGCGAAAAATTGCCATATATATATCTTCGGAGAAGATTACAAATTGCATATCCCCCATTAATCACCGAGGAAAGTGTTGTTCGATCGATTAGACATCGTTCGTATAATGCAATCGAGAACAGTCTCGGTGTTCGTTCTCACTTTGATTTGTACTTTGCTCATTATCTTGTCTTCCAATACATATGTTCCACAGATGCTTGTTCCGATCGCGTCGATTGATCTTAGAATTAGCTTTCACTTATTCTATTATTTTTACATTACAATCTTGTTTCGGTCGACGTCGAATCATAACAATGACTGTGAAACTTTGAGAAATAACTTTAAACTCTAAATGGGGAACTCGTTTCGTACTTCAAATCTCTTTTTCCGCTTTTTCTTCTCACGCATAAACCGTATTTTTCGTCTTTGTCTCATCTTCATCTTTGTCATTATCCGCTATAATTTCGGAAAATTACATTCAATTGCGTTGCGGATGTACGTAACGGCCATTTATTACGTAATACGTCCAACATCATTGTAGTCTTTGTAAATAATGAAAAGGCCTTAGAATGACATAGTGACAACTGTTTCAAGTGTTTCATTACCGCAATCTTTTGCTACTTTCTATCGCTACATGAGTGGGAATAAAAGCTGCTTCTCTCAAAGAGAAAATTACGTTACAACTAAATGTTGTGTAAGAATATTGTATACATTTGAAAGAAAAGAAATTTTGCCTGTTCATAAATTGCGAATACATATTTATCGCGTCGTTCACTGGACACTTGTTCGGATATTCAGCAAACTGTCACATGTTAATGAATTAAAAACCGCATTTCTTACTTTATATGTTTCAAAAATTTTTTTATCTTAATCTTTATTCCTTTTGCATGTACATGTTTCGACAAGTTTGTCATCATGGTCATGGATGACAGTGATGTTTCTGCAAAATTTCACATGTCACATCTCATGAATTATAATCATATCTTATTGTGTCTCGATCAAAATAACTACAGCGCTCGCGCTTTTTTTGACATGTATAAAAAAATCTTAAATGAAGTATAAAATGATGTGTGAAATGATGTATAAAAAAATCTTAAATGAATTTAATTGAATCTCTCTGGAAGAATTTGAATCGTTCCAATCGATTCTAAGCAAATGTATTTTACAATAGCCAAAATATACCAAAATCATCCGCGCAACATATCTGACACGAAGAGACGAATGCAGAAGAAAATTTGAAGAAATTTATACGAATGCTAGGAATCGCTGTCGATGAAGGAAGTTTTCCGATACGTCGAAAATTTATAGCGACGCCACTCACGCAATGAGCTGTCATTATTCATTTACGGTTCGAGTGTTCCTCTCGCTGGCATTTTTTTAAAGGTCGCGCGGCTACGCGCTCATGGAAGCGTAGAAGCGCGGCCGATAAGCGAGATAACGTTCCTCTCCAATTCGACGTCACAGTCGGATAAGTCGGAGCTCAACGATGCGTGATAAGTACTCGCTATGCCACTTTACTACTCACGTACGATCCTCTCGTTGACGTGCCAGGCTCGACGAATGTGCGTGTACGCAAATAACGAGCAATACAGATATACACAGACTGAGTCGCAGAAAGTGACATTAATGACATTCTCGAGAGGACCAAACGGTATTGATACACGTCTACACGCGCGAGATTGACGATTCGATAACGCGTTTGTAAAATATAAACATTCAGATTTCCATCCAAATGGACCATCCAGTCGGAATCCACTTCATATCAAAGAGGAATGTTACATCAAACCGGTTATACTTTATTACACGTGTCGTGTCAGATGCAATCGAAATTTAAGAAACATGTTTACATAGTTAGATAATAGGGTCTCTATATGGGTTTAACGGATTTAAAATGATTTCGAATATTCGTACATAAACACGAGAAAATGTTCGCCTGAATAAACAGCCAAGAGGACTAAGCAATATTAGATTTAATGTTTGTAATTAATATTAAAAGAGTTAAATAATTAAATTAAATATCTTATATTATAAATACCAAATTTTTTTACGAGATAACAGAAAATAAATTAAGTTATAATACACACATGCACAAAGAGCAAGAGAAAAAGAAAGAGAAAGAATTAATAAATATTAACAATAATATTTTATATTACTCATCATAAAAGAAAAAAGAAAATCTTTCTCTCTCTCTCATTTTTAATATTTAATATGTTAAAATATATTTAATGAAGCTGACATATAATCTATTTTTATAGCGTCCTTTACAAGTATATTTTACACGACAAGATAATACACGTCGGAAAAGCTATACAAATTTATTTTAAATATAGTGCAAAAATGCACAATTAAATTATGTCATAAAAGTTATTATGTGCGTGCTAAATTTTGACACATTCCACGCACTGTTTACATACATTTTGATATCGAATAACTATTTTACAGATTGTTGATATTACAGAACGCTAACCAACGAACGATAATGCTATTTTAAAGAAATCAGAATGGAGCGGAATCTTGAAAACGGAGCAGTTGTTGGATATGTCGAGTAATGTGTTTGACGATCAAAAAATACCGGTAATATGTACGTCAGTTTGCAAAACACGATACCTTTGCGTGTATTTTATATAAAACAAATTTCGTTTTTAAATATATTGTAAGAATTGCTCTAAAGGATTTAGTTACACGCAATTTTTTCTTTTATTTAGTTTGTCGATAATGTGACTTGTTGATTTTTTTCTGACTGAATGCTCTACTAAAATCATTCTGCGCTTATTAGATGGAGCGAGGAGTCCGACAAACACACGTAAGAGATATAGAAATCTATCTTATCGTTGACCGAGAATTATTGAGGATAACGCACATTTTTTCAAGATTTATACATCGGTTTATTAATTTCTTCTCCTTCCATAACAGAATCTATACTTTTGATTTATATTTATCATGACTCTTTTTGTCACATTTGAAAAAATTATTTTATTTCATTATTTCATAACAAAATAATATTATCACGTATTGTAATAAGATACTTATTCAAAGATATTATAAATACCCCTTTGTACTTTTCTCTTTAAAATATTAAATTTTAAATTTGTTTGAAATAACAATATATTGTTGTAGAAAATTATCTTGTAACGCCCGTCGACGGATTGTATGACAAATTGAAATACATTGATATAACATGCAAACTGTAAACGTATAAATATTGTTCAAAAAAAAAAAGACTTCAAGTAGATTAGCTTTCGACATTTTTCACGGCCCATCTGTTATCATAATGAAATGCGAAATATTATACGACGATGTCATTTAGAATCGTTTTGTGTTTGGGATGTCATCCGTTGCTCGGCAAACAGATTTAAGCCGAACAAACGCATCGCTCACATTCGTTTGATCAAATAATTGTACGGTACAATTCGCGTCCATTAGCTTCCATTAAATATCATTAATCACGGTTATGAAAGTGACAGCTTCATTTAATAATTATCCGGGAACGGTATTGGGGGATTTGTAGTTTCGTGCTACGGCATGCTTAAAGCCGGCAAACAACGGACACCATTGTTCTCGGTATTAGAGATTTACAGGAAAGAAAGTTTGTTTGCCCGCGTTATAAGAGCCTTCATTGTTCCGTCATTAATTTCAGTAATTATTCTCGAAAATGTTGATCACACATACCGCTTTACTTTGGTAGATAATCAAACGCTATTAATAATCGTGCTTCAATTTTCCTTTTATCTCGAGAAGTTAGCTTCTTGCATCACGGATATCGACATCCTTTCACACTTTCAATCTACGACTCGTGGCTCGTTTCATTTCACTCCCTATTTGTCGACGAGTGATTTAACATTACGTTAAAACGTGCGCTTCCTCTTTCATAAAATAGCGCCGAAGAACCGGTTTTAACTTTTCCAATCGATGGACACCACGCGAGCCAACAAACATCTGTCTTTGTTTGACTTGTGCTGTAGCGATAGATAAGATTGGAAGCCATCTGTTGCTAAAATATCAATCTTCCAGCCAGGATCGCGTGTGTCATATACATAGTTATATGCGGTGTCAACAAAATGTTCCGCGAACATGGGCGTGTTATTTAACTTTGTGTCAATCTATGAATTCAATTGCTTTTTATTGCTCTGTTTTTCCTATCCATCATACGCTTCGCGCGGATTGTTTTCCAACAATATTTGCCGGCCAAGTTCTCTGCATTAGCCATTATGAATCGTATCGTCATCCCGAGCGATCCAACTCCAAGGGACCCGGCCTCTCTCGCGTCTAGTCGACAATCGTCGCGTAATGAGAGTAAATCGAAGGTTCGTTGATCCCGCAGAAGCCATCAATTTCGTTTAGACCCGTAGCTACGGGATCCTAATTTCTCAGCTGGACATTGTCAGTTGTCCTTTTACGAATTCACATTGCGGGATGCAATAAGTCGACCACCCGTGGATTCGGACGATCCGCACGACGCGGGAAGTCGAGTCTTCTCGTATACGAATGCGGGAGCTGATCGATAATCGTTACCGTCTCTCCATCGATGTGTTCGTTTCGCCTTCATTTTATCACGGAAGGAATTGTTTTTTGACGATGTCGATCGGGGCAAACATTCTTCCGTGTCGGACAACGTTAATTCGCGGCGCGTTGGTGTGTTTCTTCGTAATGAAATAATTTATACGACCATCTCGCTCCCAGCGCCGTCCATTGGTCCGTATAAGCTACGTGACATAGGACAATTTCAGAACGGTTTACCCTAAGGGCTTCTCAACTCCGGCGTCCCGGGGTTGGATCATCGGGGGGTAAATTAAAACGAAGACTTATGGAAATGCAAACATTCGTGTCGCCAATAACGATTCCTCTTGCTGAAGACCCACGACGAGTTAGCGTCGATCAAGGAAGACGTGGGCGAATTACCGTAGGCGAGTTAATTGCATCTTTTCCCGCTCTAGTCTTGCCCCGTTACGTTGAAAATATCGCAAGAATGTTGAAAACAACTATTAAAAATTGCATCATATCACGTGTTGTTTGATTAATATCAATTTTGATTTTATAAAAGTGCAGAAAGCATTTCTTGCAAAATTCAATGAACATCGCAATGTTTTGCAAAACTTTATTTTTCAAACTTTATTATAATTTTTTTGAAGATTTAACGAAGATTTCTTATTTATCTCTCTCTGGCTAAAACCGCGCAACTTTATTCGGTCAGATCCACACACGAGAGCTAAGAAAAAATTACACGCTGTAAGAATGCCAGAGAAATTCTAAGTGACAATAATAGCGTATTTCTCCGGCTTGCTTGCTCGCCGTCTCCAATCATACGCCAACGTACGATTGTTTCGAGAACTCTTATGGATGCTCGCGTTTTGTGCTCGTTGGCCGGACGTGTCCTCGTTGAGAAAAACCGAGAAAGAAAATAATTGGACATAAATCCACCGGTTGGTCGATTCGAGATGGTCATTATGCGGGTCGGAGCGTACCTTGCCTCGAGTGCAACGCAAATATAGGCCATCACAGTATGCGCAACCGTAGCCATTAAATATTACCTGAAATGTACGACAGAGAAAGAAAGAAAGAATGAGAGAGAGAGAGAGAGGAGTGAATAAAACTGTAAATAGGCCATGATAAGCGGAATAATACAAAGATGATGCAGGTACATTATTGCGTGCATACACTGAGAAAAATCATTTGATTGTGTCAACAAGATTGTGTCAACGTATACGATAAAAGGCATTTTGATTAAAGCAGAATTTCTTAACACGATAAGACTCGATTTTTTCCAACTAGAACGTTTAATAGACTTTGCTATAAGGATTTGGTTAGTATTTTTTAGTCGAATCTATACAACTTTTTGTTATATTAATTAAATATGGACAGTGACGCCATTTTTTTAAAATTTAATATTATTATTAAGAAAATTTGGTAAATTTAACAGGGAAAAATTAATCATACTCATTTGGTCCTAATTCCTAAACAAATTCTGATTCTACCAGATTTCTAATTAATGCAATCAAATTTTTTTCTTAGTGTACATTTGAAAAAAAGTGATGAGAAAATTAAAGATACCGCTCGCTTGTCATGAGTTGAAATTGTCCTATTTATAAATTTTTAAAGATAATTCCTCGAGTATCTGAGTTAAATAGAAAAACAATAAGAGATTTTAATTATCTCTTTTTAATGGGAAGATTTGATATCTGAAAAAATGATGAATATTTATTAAAGATACGCCGATTTTATTCTGAATACGCGGATGTTTCAAAGCGGCATTCACAGGGAAAATCCTAATTTGACGTATATCTCCAATTTATAATTAGCGAATGGTAATAACGAGAGAGAATACAACTCGGGGAAAATGATTCTTTGATCTTGCCGATCCTGATTTGTTCATAATCTTCGATTTGGATGTACGATCCAGCTTCGAGCGGGCACTCGATTGGCTGGATTTGCCAAATGATGTATGTATACGCATCACACACGATATATTCGCAAAATATATCCACCACCCCGAGATAGTAAAGAGATTTATCCAGTCCCCAATAGGGTGGAAAAAAACATTTACACGTACATTTTGTTTGTTAGAACGTGATACCGCATAAAAACAAAAATAATTTTCTGATGGGAACTGGACAAATTTTTATACGCTTAATAATTAATGACACGTTTTGTTTACGTTTTTCAAATTCACGGATACTTTGTGTACGCGCGGATATAAAGAATACAAATATTTTTCGGACATTTTCGAGCCGTGTGATATCGCAAGTTGCGAGAGATTCTCTGCAACTCGAAATAATATTTCTATCACACAAAGCTGTTTAGAATAAATTAGAATAAATATTCTCCCGGAATGACATAAGAGAGAGGGCAGGGGACAGAAACGACTGTCGTGGAATATTTTCCTCGTTAAGAAGCGATCATTTCCATCAGCTTTGATCTAAACTGACACGTGTATAATGTCTGTTCGCTTTTGACATAAGTCCATGCTCGTTGAACGCTTGTTGGGTCTTCGATCCCCAATTCGTCCCGTCTCCGTGAATGAATAAAAACCACAAAGCGTCCCAACGAGACCGACTATATTTTCTCCGTCGAATCTGCGAGCTTTTCAGTGGCTCGTTTTCGCGATTCATTCGGATATTCCTCTTTGAGCGCGCATAGATGCAAGCAAAAAACCTAATTCTTTCATCGACGATGTTATATATATATATATATATATATATATATATATATATATATATATATATACAGGGTCTACCAAAAGTGTGGAAACCCCTAAATATCTCGGAAAATATACGTTTTACAGAAAAGTGTTTCCAACAAAAGTTGTAGGGTTTAAGAAGATCTATATACTGATTCTATCAGTTTGACCTTGGATGGCGTCGTCAAGGTCAGGTCAAGGTCACATTGACTTTTTTAAATGACACCCCCTACATTTGATTGCATATTCTTATAGCTTAATTCAAGAGCTTTCCAAAACACTATAATAATGTTCATTTTTATTAAGTACTTTGCGAGTTATGAGGGTTGAAATAATTTCTTAATTTTACATAAACCATAAAATATCTAGTAAACCATTCATTTTTCGATTATCTTACCTTCATACTTTTATGTACAAATTAATGAGAGGAATCAATTGGTGTAAAGAAAACACATAGTTATTTCTAAGAAAAAATATGTAATTTGCAATTAACAATTCCATATTTTTTCTTAAAAACAACTGTATGTTTTCTTTACACCAATTGATTCCTTTCATTATTTTGTACATAAAAGTATGAAGGTAAGATAATCGAAAAATGAATGGTTTACTAGATATTTTATGGTTTATGTAAAATTAAGAAATTATTTCAACCCTCATAACTCGCAAAGTACTTAATAAAAATGAACATTATTATAGTGTTTTGGAAAGCTCTTGAATTAAGCTATAAGAATATGCAATCAAATGTAGGGGGTGTCATTTAAAAAAGTCAATGTGACCTTGACCTGACCTTGACGACGCCATCCAAGGTCAAACTGATAGAATCAGTATATAGATCTTCTTAAACCCTACAACTTTTGTTGGAAACACTTTTCTGTAAAACGTATATTTTCCGAGATATTTAGGGGTTTCCACACTTTTGGTAGACCCTGTATATATATATATATATATATATATATATATATATATATATATATATATACAATGATTATTGATTATTAAATAAAGACGAATCAATGTCTGATATTTGCCGCGTGACATTTTCTTTTTTCTCATTTTCGTCGTTTCAGCTTGATTTTTAATTTTATTTTTATCACAATTTCTGCGAGCTAAAATACACATCAGATAAGATATATTTATATAAAGTAGGGACAAAAATATATAAATAAATAATAACTATATGTGAAATATCTCTAATCTGGATCCAAATATCTTCGGGAGCGAATATAACACTGGAAATCCTCCAATCACCCTTGAAATACGCTTGCCTTATCTCTAACGTTGCATCGTCAGCGACGTAACCTCCCCTATAGGCGGCTCGTTTTCACGATTCAACCTTTCGCCTTTTTATCTTCCGTCCCCCTTTCTCTCTCGTCCGCTCGCTGCTGTCTCTTTGATTTTGCCATTCGTGTTCGCTATCGCAATATCACGTGTTTGTCGCCAATCGAACATCTGCATTATGTTATCGGCGACGGCATCTTGACTACGTCGGGACGATGTTCGTTAAATCGAAACACATTGTCCCGACAAATCACGATTCGATACGAGGGAAATGTAAAGGCGAGCGCCTTTCTGCGCGCTTCCTTCTTGTATTTCTCGCTGTCTCTTCTCGCATGTGTCATATTTCTATTCTCGCGTCATTTGCCGACATTATTTTTCGCTGCTTGTAATCTTGCAAATCTCTATTCCGACTAAAACCTGCGTCTAGGAGGCTCCAGGTATAAACGCGACGAATTAATCTTGACATATTTTCGCGAAACACAAGGGGAAATTGCTGCGCAATGATACTTGTTAAACCGATCCAATGGATTATCGCTATTTACGATCGTGCCCTGCTACGTTACGTAATTACGATGCACGTATGCATTTCAAAACTAGCTCGATATTACTTGTCGTTGGCTTCCGACTGCCAAATTAACAGCGTCCACAGTCAAATAACATCTTTCTCCCTCGAGATTAATTTGTAAAAAATTGCTCGCATCTCGTCCTTTTTTTTCTATTAGCGGCTTGTCCGCGATCGAGACGACAATTTCTAAGTGTAATAATATGACGGAAAATATATACATATCTCCCCTTTCTCTCTGCGCCAATAGGGGCGGGCGGGAAACGCGCATAAAGCAGCTTTATCGGTGGAACACGAGTGTACTCGTTAGCATAACGATCCGGACTCTGATGCGAGGCGCACGTGTATTCGGCTCACGCGAGCCAATGCATATTTATATATTTCGGAGCTACACGGTGCGATAGACGTTATTACGTAATAATCCTGTTAAATGTAACGTTAAATACTATTAGCGTTAGGCAAAACCGTACAGCGGAAGCCACGCCGTTCTTGCTCAGCGAGAACGATTTGCCGCACGCGTCGAAATCCGTTCAGCAGGACGAATGGAAAGTTTCCATCGGTTTACACGTTCGCAATAATCCCGGGATGCTTGGGGTGTGTCCCTTTTGCCAATAACGATGTAACCCGATCGTCAATATAATTGTAATAATATATGTATTCAGAAAAAAAGGACATTCTTGTTTTGAAAATTTATTTAGTTTCAACGTGGAAATCTTGAAATGAGATTATATCGCGTTAATTAAAGAAAAATATAATTGCTTGAATAATTGCTTACTCGAATGAAGCCATTTGGTATAGTTCAATCGAGAAAAATATATCCTTACACTGAGAAAAACATCTGGTTGCATTAATTAAAATTCTGGTAGATTCAAGTATGTCTGTTGGAAAATGGACGAACCAGAATTCTTGTAGGAATTACCAGATGAATCTGATTAATTTCTTCCTGTTAAATTTATCAAATTTTCTCGTTAATAATGCTAAACTCGCCAGCACGAGTCGTCTAAAATTTGTTCCATCTAATCTCAAAAGTCTGTTTAATATTCTGAATTCCAACACGATTATTGCATAAATTCAATCCAGATTATTGAATAAATTATTTCAAGTTCAGTTTCTTAGAAATTAAACTGATAAACAGTGATGCAAGAAGAGGAGCTCAAACACACACAATCAGAGAGCTAGAGTCCTCTTTCTGGCACTACTGCTCGTAAGAGAAAAAAAATATACTTTGGATTTAATGTTAATACTAGTTCTTTATATACATTTCATGGCAAATATTGAATACGAGTTAAGTTAAGAGGCAAGCAAAGAAATTAATGTAACAAGAAATTTGATAGATCCAACCAGAAAATACTAACCAAATCCTTATAGTAAAATCTATTAAACGTTCTAGTTATAAAAAATCGAGTCTTATCATAATAACTAGAAATTCTTGATTTAATCAAAATGCCTTCAATCATATACGTATTGTTGATACAATCAAACGATTTTTCTCAGTGTATGATTTAAGATTTAATTTTCTCGAATAGAAAGGAAACAATGTTAGATGGAAAATAACATTTTTAAATCAAAGTTTATAATTTTCTTAGAGTAGAATTAAATAATTATATATTCTTGAGCTGACAATTACAATATTAAAATAAGACTAATATTGTTGAAATTTAAAATTATTAAATTCTTTCGAGGAGATTATAAATTGTTGCGTACATACGAAACAACGAACGCGTTAGTTTAAGTATACAAGTTTTGATTTGACACTTATTCTTTTTCTGTGTATATATAAATATATATAAAATAATAAAATTTGCGATTCGATATCATCGCCTTAAAACGAAATTCGATGGATGAGTGACTTTATGAATAAATTAAATTTTCTTCATGTATCGCGCGCACATTCGCTGTATTTATCTTTAACTGTACCAGATATATATATATATATTTTTTTTCAATTTTTGCACAGATAATTTCTGTGTCGATTAATCATGTTCATTAAACGCATATATTCCTAAAGGTATTATAAATTCCATTTAGAGTTTCCGATTTTCAATGGAAATAAAATTGTGTTTGGCAAAATTTCAAAGTAATTTGTACATTTTTTGTCAATTATTCTTTATCTCTCTCTCGTACGCGTTATATTTACATTAATTCTTGTTTATTAATTTTACATGCTCGTAATTGTGGAAATCTCTTACCGTATGGAAAATTGATCAAAGCTGTAAAAAGGCCGAATATACATCAACAAAGTAGACGATACAAAGGTATCATCACCGTTTATATCGAGAGATTTAGCGCGTGAGATACGATTCACAGGGGGAAATTGATAAAAGTTGGCGAGTTCATCTACGCCACATACGCGTTTATCCCTTTTTGCCAAGATTTATAGAGGCAATTGATCCACCGTAAAAAATTGCATTTGCGATCTACTCATAGTAGTGTCGCGCGGATTGCACGGCGCGGGCAACGAGCCGCGCTTTAAAGTATCGTTTGTCGAGCCATTAGAGTCACGCGCAACAGGACTATCGTTTCTCTAGTTTAATCTACCGTAGAATTTTATAACGGGATAAACCGTTTGCGCTCCGCGCTTGTCTCCCCCTCCCTCTCGCTCTCTTCTTTTTCCCTTTTTTTTTCTCTTTTTCCTTTACTTTGGATTAGATCGTCGTTCTCCATACGCGAATGCGTAATTTGCGAGGTACGTTAATTTAGCCGGCCGTTCAAGTGATAAAATTACCAGTCGCCGCTTGTATCGTCCACGCGCCCTTTCAATGATGAAATGTTTCACTATGGATTTAACCCGTAGGTGCTCGGCCGCACGTAATTTGCCACGGGATTTATCATGGCGCAATTTCAAGCTATGAGCGATATTGCGAATTGATGAAATGTGTCGTTATGGATGTTTGCTTTCCGCCTCGCGCACAAACGACTCGCGAAATATTTTTGCGCGACGCGCGACGCATTACGAAATTTTGATGTACACCGTCCTTGTTATCGCGAAATTGATTCCCTCCCCGGCCCCTCCCGCGTGCGCTATTGCGCCTATATATCCTGGCAGATATATTACAATGGATCTTATTGAACATTGATTGAATTATCGGCGCGATGCGTTGTAAATTTATAACATTGTATAGTTTAGAGTTTTAATCTGAGGTTTAATCTGTCTAGACGAGACACGCGTATTCCCTCGAAAACTCTTCACATCTGCATTCTACGATTTATCGCAGGAATAAGATGTAATAGATTTACAGACTCGACTGACGCGTTAATATCAATTATATCCTCACTCCTAATATTAATTGTCTAACGCGCTAATAACAATTATATCCTGTTCAATTTTTAAGGATGTTTTGTATGTACAATCCCAGCAGAAAGTAGCTGAAAATCAATATTGACGAATATCCACTTTTGGTGTATTTTGAGTATGAGAAATTGTGTGGAATATTACAATTTGATTTTAGTGCAGAAATGTATTTTTAAATATTTATTGCGTTTTTACTGAAATATTCCGAATTTTGTTAATCGAAATGATTAACTTTTGGCAGAGAATTTCGCCTTGTGACAGATGGCTAACTTTATTAAATTATATTTAATATCTTTTTAACCAGTTAGTACTTGTATAATATTATTTGACCAAATATTTCCTCTGTATCTAAACTTTTGCAAATTTTAAACAAATTCTGAATATTATTTCCATGCGATTTTGTCATTTGAATCGACGTGGTTATACGTTTTTTCCACAAGAACACATGTTAATTCGGTACAGATTAAAATCCTTACTTGTGAACGCTTTAGTGAATCGATTAAAAAATTGTACTGAAGATTCTAAACATACGTAAGGACACTCTGTACAATTTTCATTAAATTCTCAATATTTTGAAAATAGGTACAAAACATCCTTAATGACGCAAGTTGAAGAGGGAGAAATAAAATGCGAAACGAAGGTGATTTTTCGCATTGCTGCGAGGCACTGGCTAACGAATAGAGGAATCGCTCCTCTTTTTATTGAAAAAACGTTAGATCGACATGCTAAAAACGGCGGAGGGGGGGGGGGAAGGGAGACGGCTCAAAGATGAGGCAGTTGAAGCGAGAAAGGAGCGTCCGGAATGAATATTTTTGACGCGACGCGCGGCAGCCTCCGCCGCGGATTTGCATAATTTCCAAATCTGCTCTCTCCGTACGACGAAAACGACGTGACTCGACGCGATGCACACGCACGTGTACACGTATATACGTGCAAACACGCGCGAGAGACCTTTCTCTTGTCCGTCACGTGCCGAACACATTCCGCCTCGGCTATTGTTTCCCATCGCGCCAAGAAATTTAATTGCTCGAGAAAAATTAATTCCGAAACAATTGACACCGGTTAGGCTCGCAATTAATTTTTGACATACTTGTACTTGTCGAGACTTTTCTACAATTTTGAGTTTTAATGCGGATTATACGAGCTGACACTGTTCATTTTTTCCAGCGTCTTCCCTTAAGGGGAGTTATCGCGGCGCCGCCCATGATAGTCAAATATACTCGCTCGTCTGACGAGCTGTCCCTTCCTGGCGCGGGATCGCGGGAAGATATTGCGGCTTAAACGGCTGGAAAATTGTCCAAACGGCCGTGCCGCATAATTTCGACGTGACTTAACGACACTCGACTTAACGCCACGAGTCCCAGCCGAGTTAAAGCCGCTCCATCGGCGCCTAGATGTAACCCTGGTGCGCTCTCGCGCCATCCTCTCCCCTTCCCTCCCCCTCTGATCCTCTCCCGACGTCCCCTCCCTCGATGTCAAAGGATTTTACGTGGGAGTGACATGGCTGTCGACGTCGTTGTCCGTTATGATCGTTTCCTGGTAACGAATTAATTTGCACGCAGCGTTAGAATATGCAGATCACTGTTTGGCGTAATAAATGGACGGGGTTAGCGCGGCTCCACCGAGTTAGGAGTTGATCTCGTGGACACGACGGAATGACACCGAAATTGCTATTAATATTCATGCGCAGCCAGGATGGTGGAAAAGTGTTGAAAAGATAACTGCTCGGCGGCGCCTCTTCCGCCTGGCAAATTGGAATTTGTTTCTAAGCTTCGGCAGCGATCCATAATATTTATTCGTAAATTATCGAGACGGGCCTGAAACGTCGTGCGACGAGGCGTCATGGTTTCTACGAGTCCCCCTTAATGAATGAAATGGTCGGATAGATTTTTTTTCCTCAGATGAAAATGACTAGTACATGTTTTTCGATACCCTTGCGATGACATTTTCATGTCCCACGCGTGATGTTAAAGATCGATCGCTTCTTTCTTTCGGCTTTCCGCTTGGTACACATGTCCCCGTGTTGATCCCATAATTCGATCGGACAGTCATTTTATGACTTTCCGCGTAATCGAGTGACGCGATTGTTACCCCGGATACGAGATTGCCACGTTTTACTGTCCCACGCATAAATACGGATTATGTACATTTGAGTTAAATGGATAGTAATTCCTTCCTTATCTCATCAAATTATATATCGCACGTCCTGCAATTTATTTGCGACTCTTACAACGTTCGATGAATCGAAAAATGGATTTTTCTCAAAAACGATAACAATTTCGCCCTAATTTTAAACACGATCGCGTCGACAACATTTATTTCCGTCTCTTTAATCCTTTCGTACTTCCGGCTTGCCCAAAAAGAGATGTGTTTTATATGAAGACAGTTTTACAGGTTCTTGGAGATGCTGATTTCAAATTTACCATCAAAATGGCAGATTCAAGATAATGAAAAGCTTAAATATCAATTTATTTAAAATATGAGCTTTGATTTTATTTTGATTTTTTTTTAAATATATATATGTTTTTTTCCTGAATATACACACACACACGTTCGACTCGTAGCGTTGTTATACATTTTTTTTTGCAAGCCGCGCATCTGTCGCACGCGTCGTCTTACTTTGATTACACATATAAATTATTATAATATTTATCATAATAAAGTTGTAATCACATTTAAATAAAACTTTATAATTAGCGCATAAATTTTATGATTTTTCAATTAATATGCGGCTAATCTTCATTCTCTAAAAGAGAATGATTTTTTGAAGAGTTCGATTTTTTGCAAAGTTTAGATAATTATATTGTACTGTAAACATTACATTTCAAAGTGCGCGATTCTTTTACATATAGCTTGAACCTTCTTCTTTAAAACAAGCCGAGATAGATGTCGATAGGATTATTTGTTTAAAAATTATGAATTTTTTCGTAGGTGGGACACATACGTCCCGGAGGTACGAAAGGGTTAAATTTCTCCTCGAAACGATCGGTGCGATCCGAGTCGCGCGATTCGCCATTCCATATTTAGAGGAAAGTAAATTTTGTTAGTCGAAACCAAAGTTTCGTCGTCATTCGCCAAAATCAACGATACGGGCGGACTAAAACGGATTCGGGAAGGTACAAACGGAAACGCAAATCAGTTCTTTCGCATGCCGTTTCGAGGACGAACACGCGCCGCGCACCACCCACGTCACGCCAGGCCACGTCGTTCTAATGAAAATTAGCGATAATTGGCCGGAAAATGAACATTTGTGGTGGATTAAAAGGGGAGCTCGCGAAACACAGACGACACACTAGCCCCCCCTCGCCCCTCGCGCTTCTGCGGTGTCATAAAACCAGTTCGCGGTCTGTAATTTGTAATGAATACGGCTCTAACTAGCACACCCTCCGCCACCCCCGGTTCCGCCATCGATGCATCGTCGGTGACGAATCGGATTCGCGCGACTCCGGCGCGCTCGTGGTCGTATATACAAGGTGGGCCGATTAAACGGAACGACGAAATGAAAGCCACCTGATTGCGAGATAATGTTTATTTTTTTTACGTTGATTTTTTTCCTTCGAATTTTCTCCTTTCATTTGTCGAAATTTATTTTGACCCATGTATGGATCGTTAACGTAAGATTTGTCTCGTTGACATAATTATGAAGAAAATTGCGCAATTACGAAAATTGCAGTTACAATTGCATACGACGGACTGTTGCAAATTGTCGACAAGAATCTGGTCCAGCGTGTAGAGGAGCTGAGATATTCCCGCATACTTTTGGGAGCGCTCGCCGATTATACGGATATTTATATTTCACCCTATGAATGGATACCCGTGTACAAAGGTGTATACGCGCCATCATCTCTCGTATACCTAAATCATGCGACAGAACGGTCGCGGTGATGCCTATTCATCGCGCACTCGAGTAGGTCCGAGCACGATCCTGACCCAGTAATTGGATTATTATTTCACCAACGATAAGTGCAGTAATGAAGTATGTTTCGGTTTGAATCATTTCTGTGACTGTTATAATTTTAATAATGTATAGATTGAACAATTTTTCTCGATTCGAATTTCATTGAGATCAACTTTTGTCAAAGTAGGTGTCTAGTCAAGTTGTCATTTTAACTTTCTTTAGAATGCTGTAAAATGATGGAATCAACAATGGTTGAAATAAATTATATTAAACTTTGATATATAATTTAAAAAATTTCTACTCTTTCGTATCAAATGTATCAAAAATATCCATCTTTTTCGAAAAGTCTCTTTTTAAGGATAACAATTTTAGTCAAACTTTTTAAGCCTTGGTAATTTATTGGATACGCATGTATGGGGCGGCCTTCTATTGGCTTTACTAAATTATACGACAGAGACTCGATCATGATGTATGTTCATACATCGGACCCTCAAATCGCCTCTGACGCGATCCTAATCTCGAAATTGCATTATTATTATCCTCCTCGAAATGCGACGACACTCGATAGTCGCTGTATCGTGTGACGCGTCGCATCTTTTTCCATTAGTCGCGATAGGAGACGGAGATAAGGTTTCGGTCTCTTCCTGGTAGACACCATGAACACGGTGGGTGCCTGTCTCGCGCGAGAAAACTGAGATTTCCCGTGTATATATATCATACGTGTGCAAGGAGACCGTCGGCGAACATAATTGGCGGAGATGCTATTTTAGATGCGCTGTTATTCTCGATGTTTCTAGAAGAATATTTTCCCATTTCCACGAAAGAGAAAAGGTGGAAAATTATCAACGTTAAAACCCCTCTGTCCTTTCTCTCGCAAAATTTTTGTCGTGGAATTTTATTTTTATTTAAGCTTCATTCGCCAAATCAACGTCGAGTCAACGTTCGCATCCTTTCCAACGAAGAGAGATCATTGAGGGATCAACGATCCTTGTCGAAATCCTGATCCAAGTCCACCTCTTGCAAGGTAGCGCGGCAACATCTTTCCATCCCCTTCCGCGTGACGTTACGACAGTGGTAGTCGGACATCGGTCCCCTCCTCCCTATCTCGTTCTCCTCCCTCGCGGTGGATCGAGCCGATGTACCCCGAACATATAGGTGTCTCGTCACCGTATCACCTATCCACCCTACCCTTCGCCAGAGGGCGCTCCTGGATGGCGTTGGTGGTTCGGGTGGGCCGAGGAAGCGGTTGGCGACGGCGAGGGGACGACAGGACCGAACGACAGGATAGTCGAAGGGAGAGCTCTGCTGGAGGGATCGGTCGGTACGAGGGGGAAGATGGAGGGCAGGGGGTGCGCGTGCGCCCGTCGCGAGCGAGCCAGAGCCACTCCCGATCGTCGACGACCGTCCCACACGATCCTCAAAGCGATCCCACCACCGCGTCAGTCTACCGTCGGCATCCGCATAGTCAACAACCCCTAGCTATCCCGAGCAACCCTCGCAAGGTAGCACAAAGTTACGCGCGTCCTCTAACGAGTTTTAGGTCAGTCCGTAAGTCTCTCTTAGAAAGTTAGCGAGAAATCATTTAGGATCGGATACGTTTGTGGTCGTCGCGTTTCCGCTCGGTGACACCCGCGTGGAATCATCTGTCGAGGATGAGGAAGACGGCACGGAGTCACCTTGTAGCAACGCGGCTTCGCAAAGGATTCAGTTTCTCTCGTCTTGGAAGGATTTTCCCGGGTAAAAAGAAAGAAAAGAGAAAGAAAAAAAAATATCGTAAATTCACTCGATATCAATGTCTTCGAATAAGCTCGCGTTGCTTCACGAGAGATCGTTCTTCTTCTTCGAACAATTCTTTAGAGGACATTCGGAGTAAAATTACGCGGGACGTTTTAAAAGAAAATTATTCACTCGATGTTTTAAAATTATGCTTGAATATTTGCAATTGGAATAACGGTTGAAAGTTTAATTGCTACAGAGCACAAGGTATAATAATAGCGAAAAGGAAAATTGAACAATTGCTTTTTTTCACTCATCGTTAGATTTTCTCTTGCCGTAAAAATGTTTGTAAAGATCGTTGTAATTTTGGCATTCGTAGTCATACGACTGTTAGCCCTCAAAGTTTTCTCTTTGAGAATCTTGAGAGCGCGCAGGATTTTCGCGCCTCCGATGATCAAGTTTCCGCTAAGTGACACGTCCGCTGAAGGTAATAGGAAACGAGCTCGGGTCACCTTGCTGCAACGTAATCGCGGGATAGTTGAGTTTCCTTTTATTTAGTTGAGGATTTTAAGAGAACGAAAGACGGCAGGAAAGTTTCTATGGTCGAGTTTCCGTTAGGTGACACCTGCGTGGACTCACTCGTCCGAGTTGAAAAGAAAAGAGTTGGCACTTCCTTGCAGTAAGTTGTTATCGTGTTTATTAGTTTGCCATTTGCGCTTTATAGCCAATCGAAGTAGAATTAAATATATCAATTACTTTTCGCGTTTTACTCCTCGTAAATCGCTCTTTTAGAGCTCTCAACTTGATCATTCTCGATATAATTATTGAATTAAAATTTTTCCCTGTAGCAGACAGTTTTTTATCATTAAAGGCATAAAACTAATCTAAAGCGTTTTCATTCTTAATCAAAGATTAGGCAATTGCAACAAAATAATTTAGAAACTTATATCGTCGATTAAAAACAGCAGACGTTATCGGTTAAAATCAGATTCATTAATTTGACGCTAGCAAAAGTTAATCCGATTAAAAATAATAACAGATACTTTTTGTATAGAAAGGCTTTGAGTACCGAGATTAAACTATTTTGGCTCGATTGGACGTAAATTGCTATCCTTGCTACATTAGAGATATACATATCTCGTGTATAATATTTTCCAATATATCTCCATAACGCGAAAAACGCGGTAAATCCGCGTATGGTAAAGCGCGTTTTACGCGCGTCACGAGCATTAATTAAATTCTTTTGCCGATGCGCGGCCGAGTTTCCGCAACGAGTTGTCGCAACACATTCGTTATTCGCTCCCGCAACGATATATCGTCGTCTCGTTTGTCTTCGAATGACCCGGCGTTGACGATGGCACCTGTCCGTGTGTCATGCGGGTGCATAACACGTCACGTGGGCACGCTGGTTGTCGGTGCGTAGATAGATTGCACGTGACAGCTCGGCTTCCCGACGATCGGCGTCGAACGAAAAGTGGGGTCATCGTGCTTTAAACCGTGTTCCGCGCCGTGGAAACACCGTGTCCCGTTTCGCTCTCGGTCGCGATCGCGATCGAAGCCACGGCAGAATCGGCCGGCCGGCCATCCCCGCAGTCTGACCAGTCGAGGTAAGTCACTACTTGAGCATCTCTCGCGCCCGGCCGACTCGAGCGCGAGCCTCTTCCCTCTTTTTATAAGCGGCAAAATAATCCGTCTGTGTTATCTCGCGTCTCGCTAACTCGAATAGTCGATCGTGTCTCTCTCTCTCTCTCTCTCTCTCTCTCTGCCGATTCTGTAGTTATTATAAAAGCTTTGCGTCCGAGTAGCAAGTTTGTTAAATGGATTATGTAACTTTGAAGATTCAAACGAGAAACGTTGATGCTGAATCGTACGTAATGGATTAAAATCAAATTGTATTACGGGAGTAAATTTTCCTCGTATAAATTCGCGAGAGCTTTCAATCGCCACGAGAGAATACAGACGTATTTTTTTGCCACGCGAATATTTATCATATACGTGGTACGTTTTTGAGAGGAGGTAAATCTTCGAAATAAACGGGGCGCTTTCAAAAACTAGTTTGCAGAACTTAGATTGCGTTTATTTCATTATCTTTTTTTTTTTTCATCCACTTTTGCGTAGCCGGGCAAATCGCGAGCCGACGTGACATCGAGATTACAGAATGAAAATGTTTTCCATAACGGGCGATTTAATATCATCACGAGCATCGTCGTCTGTCAAGTCCAACGCGCGTTCATTTCATATGCACATACCAAATCGATATATATATAATATATCGGAATTATTTAATGTATCTTCGACAGGTGCCCTTAACAGCATTTATTAGCATCGCGCGTAACTTTTTTAATCGCGCCGCGCGGCGCTCTCATAAATCGATCCGATGATTAAACTTGAATCTCTTTTCGGAATTAGAGTGCCCGCGGCTTAAGCAACTTTATGATCGCTCCGAAGATAGGGCAATGTTTGTGATCGAAAGTTTCAATTAGAACTTGGGAGCACTTTTAAAAGTTTCTGAAAATCAAGTCCCATCGTAGGATTAGGTGCGTGTCTAGACTCTTCAATAATCACCGCTGCGAAATACGAAAAAAAAGAGATACCATCAAGTTGTCGATATTGCCAAGATTTTACATTTCATTTATATCGAATATTTGTATTATTCTTGGGAGGAGAAGGAAGTAAATGTAGAAAAAAATATCAATAGTACATACGCATGTATATATTTTTCTTGATTTGAATACACAACAAATATGAGAAAATGTCGTAAAATTGATTTCGCGATATGACTTTGTAATGTGTTGTCCGTGTCCGGCGATATCATATACTTGTCGAGAAAAATGGAAAATATTGTTAGAAATGTCAAGATGCTTGCAAAATTTATTTCGTCGCGTTGATTCACCTTGGTTTCTAAGTCTGACGTCGATATCCCGGCGTCCATTTTTTATCATCTACCTTCGAATCATATTTCGCGAGCATTTACAATTGCGTTTGCACGGTAATTTCGCATCAGCGGGGAGAAATGACCGACACGACCAAGACGACAACGACGACGATGACGCTGTCGGCGGAGACCGAGAGACCTCTCGACTTTTGCACGCGACTTGACGTTTCTTTGCTTCTCCAGCCCCCTTCTGGCACATTCAAAATCCGATAGAAACTTGCTCGTTACTCGCTTAATGACCGAGCGACGGCCGTAGCTCGGAATACAAAGTATCTCGCGTTAAATGATACTGATGTTACGTAAAATTCGACAGATTTGCGCAAGTTTTAAGAGTTTATTAAAGTCGCGATAAAACGAAAAATTAGTTTTTTTGTTGTTTTCGTTCGATCAAGCGTATCCTGTTTTCTGGAACATAATTTTACACTCATTTTAATACACATTTTAAATATAAGATTTATGTACAATCCTGTTTGTGATATTTTCAATCGCGAAATTTTTATCCGTACTCCTATCTTTTGGATTAAAAAAAATGTCATGGTTTAAATGTCGCGGCTCTAAAGACAAGGTTTGCTGCACGGTTGTCTTTCCGAGCTAAGAACTTGCCTTCGGTAGAAGCTGTATTTTATTTTGTCGCGTGTCATTCGACCACTCTGAGCCATTAGTCGCGCTGGATAGTTTTAACTCGCAGAACGAAGGCAGGTTTACCTTTCCTCTCGACGTACCTGATTGTAAACTCAACTTTCTTGAGTGCTTCCTGAATAGCTGCGGACACCTTTCTTCCTTTTTGCTTCTTCATTAATGAGTCCACCTTATATATATCCCAGGTTTAGTGTTTCAGCTGAAACCAGCTGCGACTTTTGTTACGCTCTCGTTTTGTTGGCATTCCCGCATTACGTCACATCGCAATAACAACAATGTTAATTACAATGCGATAAAATGTCTCACATACGAGAGCTATCGTTTGTCGTTGCGTGTTATATGTTTAATAATAATAGATGTAATAGATACCATGAATCCGAAAAGATAAAAATATACATAATATTGATTCAAAGGATGCGGAATTTCGAATTACATTTTCAAAGATACATTCGTATCATATTTATGCAAAGAGACGTATATTAATTCGATAAAAATATTTCAATTGAGCTCGCGCGCTCAGGAGAAGCGATAGGATTTGAGTGATATATTTGGACGATTGATTTATACGATAAACACAATTTTTACAAGTGGCTCGACTAAAAGCGGCGACGATTTGCGAATGTCAACGGCAATCACTAAGTTAAAAACTATAATAGAAACGTCGATCGTCGTCAGTTGCTGTTTCTCACGTTGGAATATCCGCGATGAGGATCTTTTTGGCGGTGGAGATTAAAGAAAATCGATATCTCTGGAAGAGAGGGGGTAGGGCGGGTGAGGGACGGGAAAGCCGCAGGTGTTGCGGTGAGCCAGGTAAGCCTCTACGTAATTTCTGGCAGTGAAGGAAAGGACAGAGAGAAGCGGAGGGAGAGAGGGAAGGGAAGAGAGGTAAATAGCGCAATGTTTATCGGATAGAACTGCGATAAAACCGAAGCAAGTTTGGTTTAGAGGTGAAAAAGTGGAATAAGCAATCGCGTGACTACGTTTAGAAGAAAGAGGATAGCCCTACGAGCTATATATCAACTGTCGAAAGAAACTTTTCGTACCCTTTTCTCATATTACATGAAATTAATTGTTAAATTATGACAATTATATCAAATACAAATCATATTGTTTCTCTCTCTTTTTCTGATCCTGCAGATACGTGTATCTCTTATAGATTTTATTATATCGACGAGCGTTGTGTTGGAAATGTTAATTTCTGTATTTTTAATAGCTCTAACAATGCCGAGTTTTATTAAAAAAATTGAAGGAAGGATTTACTCGTTTATACGATCATTATATTTGTTTTTTTTTTTATAGAAGCAGGTACATAGACGCACATATATAAATTATTATTAATACACGCATAATTCATTCGCGACGATTACAGGGGAGATAAAGTTTTTCCGATACGAGGTATCCTCTACCTCATTCACTGTGTAATCTGCGTAAATGTTTTCACAACATGTACACGGTACGCTGGTATCTCGCGTAAACTAAATAACGAAATTTGCAATTTATTTATCGGTACTTGCAATGCGACCGGTTGAAGTGCATCAATGGGCGATTCGCGTAAATATATCGCTCGTGCGCGATACACTCAATTATATGTCGAGCTTTTATTAGCGATCGCAAACATTGCCGACCGGAAAGCGATTCGCGAAAAAGAGGAAGAGGGGGAGAGAGAGAGAGGGAAAAAATTACGTGCGATTTGAATTTTTCAATAACTGTCGCCGCTCGCGACGACCAAGAACTTTCCGCTTCGCGTCGCGGCGTTCGATTGACCGAGCATTAAATAATATCGCGCTTTTCCAGGAGCGTAAAGCTTTATTGCTCAAGCCGCTTCCTGATCCCCGCTGTGTGAAATTGCTTTACGTCTACTCCAATGGGTATGAGGGCTTTTGAGATTTTTGTTGCTCCGTGTTCGCCGACACGCTCCTCCCGCCCTGCGGGCGCGGATAAATCATTTGCCGGATGTCAACCGGATAAATAGATATTTCGTTATACAGTTTTATCGATCGGGGGAAGGGATTCTCGCTGGCGACAAGTTTCACGCTTGCAGATCAGCCTCTCCCCCCAACCCCGTTCAAGTTTGTACGCTCGTAAGCGTAATAATGCAGACTCTGCATCACTCGTTACGCAATCTCGTCGTTATCGCGATTGCTCGTCGATACGTGATCGCCGATAACGTAAAATTCATGAAAGAGAGTCCTGTTGTCGCGATTGTCGGAGAGCAACGTTTTATAACGTCCACGCTGCACGTCTCAAAGCTATAAAAGGGAGAGAGATATAATTAAAGATAATTAGATCCCGTTTAATTGGCTTCTTTGAAACGCGTCGTGATTTTTGTCATGACAAACTAGGCGCCCGTGCCGCCGACGCATATTCAATATCGCAGTTTTATTAACGGTAAGTCTTTATCTAGCGCGTCTCGGCTCGACGTAATATCATTTACTTTCGTTGGCTTGTACGCAAACACTCGGTGCACGCGGCGTATCTCGAGCAAAAATTGAAAAGCCGCTGCATACACCGGTCTACTCTAGTCAACTTAATTTAATGAAAAAATGAATTGCGCCGTTCGTTTAGGAATGCCGGAAGTGTACGTTGTCGGCGGCGAATTTACGTGGCGAGAAGAGAGACGTATGGCAACTGGCATGCACGTTCGCGATGCACGTTGTTCAGTTGAACGAGCATGGAACTGGAGAGAAAGAGAGAGAGAGAGAGAGAGGAATTTTTTTCTTTTGTTTGTTGATAAAGGAAATCGCATACGATAAATATCCGCGTACGGTTTTCCGTTTCGAATCGAATGTAATGCACTGCTGAGAATACGAGCGAGACGCGGGGGAACAATGACGTACACGTTTCCTGGGGAAACGATGCCGCACCTTAGCGGGTTCATCGATCAATTCCACTTGTGCATAATATATACGTGTACTACAGTTGTGTGGATCCTATTTGTACATTTATTTTTCGTTCTCCGGTATCCTCGCTGTTTATCGATCTCGAAAAAGCGGAGATTCTCGACTCGACGATATATTTTATATAGAGAAAATGAACGAGAAAAACGCAACACGCTCTGTACCAATAATATAATCTTTAAATTGCATTGTTCAATTATAAACACAATATATATATACAGGGTGTTTTTTAATAAGCGCGAAAAATTTTACGAGATGATTCTCTGTCGAAATAAGGGGGGTTTTTCGTATAAACATTAAAAAGTTGAAATAAAAAATTGAATAGGAGTTGTTAGTTTCATCTCCTTATAACAATATGGGAGGTTGAAAAAAATATTAATAAATAACCTTTTTACTAGTAGAAAATATCCACCTAATTTCATTTCTTTAACTTGTTCCAAATTTGAGAAAAAAATAAAAATCTAATTTTTACTCCTATTTTTGGAGGAGTGTACAGAAGCACTCCACAGGGAGGGAAGTAGGAGTATATATGTTTATGTGAAAAATCCCCCTTAATTTCATTTCTTTAACTTGTCCCAAATTTGAGAAAAAAAATAAAAACCTAATTTTTACTCCCATTTTTGAAAGAGTGGAACTCCACAGGGAGGGATGTATGAGTATATGTTTATGTGAAAAATCTCCCTTAAAATTTTCGACAAAGAATCATCTCCTAAAATTTTTCGCACTTATTAAGAAACACCCTGTATATATCTTATATTTTTCTCCGTCCATTGCTAAGCTTAACACTCAACGCTTCATTATATTAATGATATTAATTGGCGGTCGCTCAAGAATGATTGCATGTAGTGGAACGATAAATTTATACGGGATCGATTAAGCACAAGTAAGAAAAAACACAATGAAACAATAGTCCTCGACAGTTTAATTGCGGCAATCTAATTTGCGCCGCGTGGTCTCATCAAAAAGAGTGCCAAAATTCGGATACAACCGACACTCACTTTGCACCGCGATATACGCCAACGATAAGAGTGGCTCGCTGCTTTCCTTGTCTACACAAATATTTGGCGAAGAGACCTACTTGCGTGCAGTCGCGCCATGTATATGCTCGTGTTACACGTGTGCGTGTATTACGAGCGCAAGAACAACTCGCAAGCGCAACTCGGAGTAGCGGTCGCAACATTGTGTTTGCCTATAGTAGAGTATGCGCGTGTCTGCGCGGCACACGGGCTATATCAGTCAGCAGAATATATATATATATATATATATATATATATATTTTATATATATGCATGTATGACAGTGCAGTGTATAAGGCCGTTTGTCGCTTTAACAATTAGCTTAATTGTTTATGCGACCGAGAACGCGTCAGCGCCGTTGGCGCTGATGTTGATTTCCAACTGCATTGGAATTGAGTATAACCAGTTTACATGTCAAATTTTGTTTCCCCGAATCGTTTTGCTACTTTTGTAAAATGCATAAGCTGGGAGATAAATCTCCTATGAAAAATTCAAAGGACTACTTCCAAATCCTTCTTAGTAGACTTTACTGTATTAGAGTACATCTTAGAATCTGCAGCACGAATCGTAAAACTATGTCGCGCACACATGTCATAATTTATTGTAAGTATTGCGATGCATCATGTATGAAATAAAATTAATTGATTGACAAGTGATTGAACATGAAGAAAAGCTGTAAAAATACCTGAATTTAATATATTTAAAAATATCTAGATTTTTTAATATATCAAAAAATATATTAGAATTCAATACCCTTTCATTATACTTTTATTATACAAAATAACCTGTGATATTTTCTTTCAAATCATTACATCTAATCTCACGAGGCTCGTACTAGAAAAAAAAATCATTTAAATTCGATCCAAAATACACAGAGGTATAAAACTACGCGTAAAAAAAGTTTGTTGACTAAAGCGAGTTTATTCTCGAAACGTACACACACGCACACACAAAACAAAAACTTGTATGTATTCAAACCCTCTGTGTTTACAATATTTCGCGTACAAGGTTACTAAACATTTTAACAAAGATGGTATACGCACTGAATGAAAAGGTCAAAATTTTATCTAGTCAATCGCCAGCTTTCGGCTGAGGAGGATCGAAGTGAAAATGTGAACAGTGCGAGGAGCATACAACTACTACAAATACTACGAAAGATTACTGTAAGTACTTTATAACGGACACTCGTGCCCAACGACGCGTGTATTGATATTATCACATTTAGAATCTTATACAAATATTATAGAGAGATAAAGTGCAAAGATATGAAATAAATCTTGAGAGTCACGGGGCTCTCGTTTTCGATAGTTATCACGGTACAGTCGTCCTCCTACGTGCTCTTGACGTTTAGAGAGGCTCGCCGAAATTCGAATAAACGTGATAAAATATGCGAGGTGTCCTCGTCGAGAGGCGGCACGAAAGTAAGCCATTTTTCAATATCGGTCGTGTTGGTACATTGTGTTTATATTGCACAGAACGCAGCGGATACCTACCGTAATGTAAACGAACTGGAACGCATGGCAAATCCAATAAACCGATTTTTACTCGTTACCGGACCAAATCGTATTTTAGAGTAACCTTTTTTTTTACACGGCCGATATATGCCGTCCACATCGACGCGGTATCACACTGGCAAGGATAACGAGAAATAACGAGCCACGAAAACAGACACGAAATTTGCTAAATAGTTTGTACACCTAGAGCACATCTCTCTCTTTCTCTCTCTTTTTCATCGAATGATTTTTTCGTAGCTTATTGACTCTGTTGACGCGATGTTGTTTTATCTTTTACGCAAAAATTGGTTGACTGGAAAACTGAATCACGCATCGATTTATGTAAATCTCTCAACGATATATATTGAAAAATTTGCCAACTCTCGACGACGGAATATATCTCTCGTTCTTCTATCGCGCAAACATCTCTTATTCCGCCCCGTAATTGCATTTTTCGTATCAATTAATTCCCTTATTATCTCCTGGCGGGTATTCAAAGGCCGGGCCGAATGTTTTTACGCATACCCCTTAACAAAGTTACATCGCGACCGAGTTGAGCTTCTTTAACGAGTTCATTCTGGGGACGAATTAATAGGTGTTATCCCCTTGATAGAATTGAAGTAACGAGATTAAAAGTAAAGGGCCTTTCCTGGAAGGAATTTCGTCGCTTGACACCGTATTAAAATACGGTGGAAGGCTCCCGTTATCGCAGAAGGGCGATTATCCGAAAAGCGATGTGAAAATGGATAACAGTAACGCGTTTTTAACATCTACATAATTGCGCTCGTGTATAAAAAAAAAAAAAAAATGAAAAATGTTAACAATCACGGTATAATTAGAATTTTAAGTATAAAATATTAGATTTTTCACTTTGGATTTCCTTAGAACGCCCCTGGTATACAAAGGCGATAAAAGCGCTTCTCCTCTCTTAAACCGGCGATTAAGTAATTGCGTAAACTAATGAGTAACGGGGGTGTTTAATCGCGTAACGTTGCGCCATTTTATTTTATCGGGCCGGTATGTCATATCTCGTGGTTAAAGTCTGGCGGGGAAGAAAACGGAGAGTGCCGAGGTAACGCACCTGCCTCTTGCGAGTAACTCGGAATTAGGATTAAAGGTGGCCAAAAATTAAATCCTTATCTCGGCGGAGCCGACAAGCAGCGCGGCCGCGCGAAAGGGTGGGAGTTCTTAAGGGTAGGTGGGAGTTCTTAGGGCGACTACACCGACGCTCCGCTTCTGCAGGCTCGAAACCGGCGGGGGTGACTCTTAATCTGGCGCCAGCGCTGCAATTTCTTCCCATTAGCGGGCTCCTTCGCGATTAAACATTTGCATAATCTCGGGACGCTTGTTATAATTCGGAGGCGTAATATATATTTAAGAGCGGAACGTGAACGCACACCAACAATGCGCGCGAGCGTATTTTTGTCGCGCGAAACTCGGGCCCCTCGCGAGTCCGCTTGTTTCCCTCCTTTTCATTTGTTTTATCAGCTTTGCGGATAATTGATCTTGAAATGTTTCCCTCCTTCGCCGCGGGAGATTTTTTTTTTATTCGGAAAATTTGTACGCTTGATATTTTTTCCGAGCTCCTTTATCGAATACGATACAATAATGTGGAAAAATGTATATACCTTAGGGAAGGCCCGCGACGTATTTTACATGTCGCGAGTCCAAGATGAATGATTGAACGTATCAATTAAAGTTCAATATTTCGTGTTAAATTGTTAGAGATTTATCACAACACAGCGTGCGTCTGTAATTCTAAATATCAGCTATTCCTATCGTAATATTAATAGCAATATCCAACAATTCGTCGCACGGCACCGCGATAGTTTCTCCAACTCAAGTTTCTGTTACGCGGATTACCGCGAAATATTGGTGAGAATTAATGAGAATTGTAGTTTGCGTATCTGAATAATAACGCTACGTAACGTTACGGCAAAACTATTACATCAACCGTCGATGTACGCAACTAAGGGTTGATCAATCGTATGACGAGATTTGCGTGTGTGCAGGAAAATTATTATTTTATCTATCATTTTATCAAAAATATTTTTATTGTATACATTTTTTCCCCTCGATATTTCCACGTGATTCTTTTTTAGATTTCCAAAGAATTACATTCGATGAAATAATTGATATTCCGCTACAGGAGGATGCGCGAGGGAATAAGAGCAGAAATACCGATAAGAGAGCAATCGTGCGCATCTAATATCGCACATTAAGAATCGAAACGTTAATTACGCCGACGTATAATTATATCCGACTCGCGTCTCGATTACGGCCGCGTTGATTCGCGCTCTTACGGTGACGAAAAGTAATTCGGGGTATTGATCGTTCGCGCGCGGTTGATGGTTTCGTGTTCCTGCTATATAAAGGGAAGCCACTATACGTTCAGGAGGAGATGGAGGCGGAAGAGGAAGAGGAGGCGGGGGAGAGGGGGGGGTTTGAGAACCCCTGTTTGCTCACCTCGCTATGAAATTGGTTGGGACCACTTTGACGCGTCGATGAACTCCTATACCTCTCTCTCTCTCTCTTTCTCCCCCCCTCCCCCCCTCTCTCTCTTTCCCTCTGTGTTAGCGCTCTCAAAACTTCTCTTAGCCAACTGTACTTTCGTACAGTGCGCTCTTTCGCGTACACGTGTGCCCGCTATAAGCGGCGTGTTCTCGTGCCAGATTCTCGTGGCGTTGCTTGCTGCAAAATGCGATATCACCCGCACCGTTTATCGCGCACGAATGTGTGCGAAACGGCAGCATACGAAATCGCCGGCTGTATTTAACACGCTGGAACAGATTTCCATAATTGTCCGCTATTCTCCTAACCGCGATTATACGGCCTGAGCAGCATGTGTGCCTGCTTTTGCAGCGACATTCTCCGTGGCCTCGTATATTTAGTTTTTTTTCTGTCGCATTAATCGGACGTTGGCGACGAATGCGCCAATTGGAATTATTGGCCGCGGTTTTATTCGTAAAATTTCGCGGACAATTAGTTTTTGACAATAAACTATTCTGCTTTCATTGCGAATAATAGAAGAACTAAAAAATATTCTCAAATATAATTTTTCCCTTGTAGATATTTGTTTTATGCAATACTACTACATTTAAAAAGCAATTCACGTTCAGAAATTTGAAAGCACTCTAAAAAAAAAGTAATTTGTGAGATCAATTTTTCATCGTCAATTATGTTTATTTTTTATATCACCAGTCGAGGACCGGAAAGGCGAGATAAAGATGAAAAATGTCGTTCGACCGTGCGAAAGAATTAAATATCGCTTTGTTGTAAATGATCGAAATGGAGGAATTTGGCGATTAAATTAAATCAGTAAACATATCATTGAATGGATCGCATAGAGATTTACTGCATCTCCGATACAAAGCCGTGAGACTTGTCGACTGTTGATTGAAACACACCCGCCGTATTAACGGTCTGCGTTATATCATAACTCGGAATTAATTATCCGGGATTACTTTGCGGCGACCATTAGGGCATCCGAGTAGTTAAAGCGCAAAGGCAAGCCAATACCAGCTTCTGGCTTTGTAGGATCATTCTCGTCGGTGCTCTAGTTATAGGACTCTGGTCTGCAACCGAAGGATTGACTGCGTTATCGAACAATATTACCGGTATGCTTCCCAGGAATTAATTAGGTTCGCTCGAAACCTCCAAAGTGTCGACCGGTTACCAACCCTTGCTACTATTCTTCCCCCCCCCCTCTCTCTCTCTCTCTGTCTCATTTTATTTCTCGTTTCATCTCGATCTGATTTTTTTTTTAAATAAATATAATAAAATATATCTCTCGATTTCCAGTGCAATCATTGAGTGTTTATGTAAAATTAGGATGTTGATTATTCATTTGTAAATTGCAAGTTTTGCGGCTCCTTCACATATTTTTCTTTTTTCTCTTAACTCATTTTATTCGGTGAAGAAATCGCGACAAAGTAATCGGGCAATTATATGCGACCAACAAGGTGGACGATCTTGTCTCGCGATTTCGCTGAAGCGAATTTTGGAGATGCGGTTAAGCGCGCGCGGTACTTGGCGAGTGACAGACATTCTCTCGTCCTCTCTGTCGCATTCCCCGCGTCGATCCCGTTCTTTCTCCATCGTTGGCTCCCTCTCCATCGAGGTGTGATGAGTTTCCGGCGCGGAGGTTACCTGGCTCTGCGAATTCCGGATTTAACGACTCGCGTATTGATCGCCGCCGAGTGCGGTGTAATGGACTTGGCTCTAAAAAGGGGACACGGGGATACGCGAATATCTAGACGGTAAAGCGGTAAATTTCTGCAAGGATGAGGAGAAAATCTAGACTAGGGTATCAGAAGCGGGCGTTTCTTCTTTTTACGTTTTTTTACGCGAAACTGTACATGTTGGTTTAATATACCTGGCGCGGCATCGCAGCAGAGCTCAGAAATGAGTTTCCATCGGATATGCCGTTTATCTCGCGCTACTTGCGATGATTTGAAAAGTGCGCTCACCGATACCTGGCGTACAACACTCGCTTTCTCTCGGTGAAACAAAACACAGGTCGGTGAAATATCTTCCTCTAAAGTTTGCGTACATAATTGTAACGGTAGCAACAAGAGTGTCAATTTTTTTATATTCGCTTTACCTTTAACAAAAGTTTAACAATTTAACTTGATTTCTCGGAAAAATAAGCCCTACTGCAAGAACCATTTCTGACTCGTGATTTGCGGCCAAGTGAGAAACTTGGTGTGAATGAAACGGACTCGGAACGACGTCGTGTCGGTGAGCCCTAGCTTGCTCCTAGCTTAACAGAGATTTCGCGCAAATGTTCAGGAAGCTAGAGCGTGTTAAACGCATTGGATTTCGAGCGTCAAGGTGGGTAGGATATTTGTGGGCGGAGGAAGTTAGGGGTTAGATGCCGCATCGACCAAAGAAAGAGACAGAGACGAGAGAGGGGGGGAGGGAGGGAGGGAAAGAGGGATGGAAGGGATGAAGAAAGGCAACGGCGAAATGGTTTGGATTTTATGGATTTTCGGATTTTACGCTTTTTGGGCATTGCTCTGGTGTGCACCCAGCTTCGGTGCTCCATTGGCGCATCGAACGACCATACGCGGTTATAGCGACGGCTGTACATGTGTCCTGCTTGGAACTTTCTTATCGCCGAAAATCCTCTCGGGCTGAAAGGCGATTTGCGAGCCGATTCTCAGAAAGTACACATCCCGTCAACGCTGTCCATCGCATTCCGCGTTCTTGCGCTTTTGACGCCTTCGCATCAGGTAACGTACGTATCTTTCGAATCCAACGAATCGTTGACCAGACTAGGTATTTGAGCTTTATCTTGAAATTGCAAATAGCTCGCGATGATAATATTTTTTGATATAATTGCGCACATTGCTAGTTATATTTATATTGATTGAATTAAGTGGGACAATTGTTACAACTTATTTTAAATAATATATGTTATCATATACATATTTATTTTTAAAATACGATTTTCTCAAGTCATAATTATATATCTTTAACATTTTATCAATGATGATAATTGAGATATTAAGGATGTTTTGTACCTATTTTCAAAATATTGAAAATTTAATGAAAATTGTACAGAATGTCCTCACATATGTTTAGAATCTTCGGTACAATTTTTAAATCGATTCACTAAAGCGTTCACAAGTTATAAGGATTTTAATTTGCACCGAATTAACATGTGTTCTTATGGGAAACGTATAACCACGTCGATTTAAATGACAAAAACACATGGAAATAATATTCAGAAATTGTTTAAAATTTGCAAAAGTTTAGATACAGAGGAAATATTTGGTCAAATAATATTATACAAGTACTAACTGGTTAAAAAGATATTAAATATAATTCAATGAAATTAGCCATGTATCTGACACAAGGCGAAATTCTCTACCAAAAGTTAATCATTTCGATTAACAAAATTGGGAATATTTCAGTAAAAACGCTATAAATATTAAAAAATATTCCACACAATTTCTCATATTCAAAATATACCAAAAGTGGATATTCGTCAATATTGATGATTTTCAGCTACTTTTTGCTAGGATTATACATACAAAACATCCTTAATGTGCACATAAAAATTAAATTCATGACGATATTTAACTAGTACGATAAAGTTTTTGATGTAATGAACAAAGAATCGTTTATACTAATGCATAAATAAAGTTATACAGATTTAATATAATATAAAATGACATGAAAATGGACAAGATTTCTATATAAATTGTATATTTGAGACCTTGTTATTATACAAAAGAAATATTACAAAAGTGTCCGATCACGATTAAGGAATATGTGTCTCGACATTTATAGTATAGATGATACAAATTATCGGATTAATTTCGATCTCCGGCATTAACGCCTCTTCTTGGCCGTTCGTGAGAGTAATAAGATACTCGATAAATCGGCACCTCTCGGGCATTCAGAGAGGATGGCGATTAATAATCGACTTGGTAAACTCGTGACGATTCGTTTCCCTCGGAAAGTTTCGTAATTACTGATAATCTCGAGCGGCAGGAAAATGATCGGCAGGAATCCTGGCTGGCGAAAAAAGATGGTGCGAGGAGAAAGATTTCCTGTCTGCCAGGGAAAGAAAAGCGCCGAGATAAAAGACTTACCGGGCGATTAATAAATCGAGTGTCTAATTGAACGAACACTTTCGAGAGGAAGATTCAATTCGGCGTGTCGCCGGTGAGTTATTCCTCCTTACTTTTATTATTTTACACAAAATAAGACGTAATCGAGGAAGTTGCGCTGAGAGTCTGATTATAAAATAACCAGCGTTTTTTTATCGTTTTTGAAACTTTAATTCCGAGTCACATGACATCTCGGATGATATCTCGATTAAAACTGTAAGTTGACGTATATAAATTAATATCGATACAAAATTCAACTTATCAAAGTCTAAAATTTACGAAACGTGAAAATATCGAGGTTGAAAATGGGAGTAAAATTTTAACTCGTATTATTACGCGATAATGTTACGTTAGGGATAAATCAGTATGATGGAGGCGGACTTGGAGAAATAAATAAGAAACCATCTACAAGGGAATGAGTGGAAAGTACGAAATAAGTAAAGGACAAGCGTGAATGTGGCTACCAAGATCCTGTCGAGATGAGGAACTAAGGGAATTGGAACAGATTTACTTGGCTTTCGATCTTCCCGTCCCTCGCACGTGTAAGGGATCGACGTAGCTTCGTCTCGCGGGAGGGGATGCTTGTGACCCGAGGGTGAAAAAGGGGACTGTGCTTCTTTCGAGACTTCGATTGCACTCGCGTGTTTCCCCTTTGCGTTCACATTTATATTTACATTTCACCAATAACTCGATTATTCACTTGCTTTATTCATTTCTAGACGGATGTGGCGGAATAATATTATATATAATATTTAATATTTAATAATAATATTATTATATAAAATAATATTTTTTATTTCTACCGCGGAAAAAATGTGAAAGGAAATCTAATTTCAATTAAAAAAGTCAACTCTTAAAAATTCTCAATTATTCGCAAATAGAAGATTTAAGGTCGATTGGAATCGTGCCTAAAATTTATCAAATTTTTATTAATCGTCTTTAGATTACACATACATCGGACTTATTTTTCTCGTCTTTATTTATTTTCAATTCGATCAATTTAATGTCTTTATAGATGCCGTATATATGTACAATCCGTCGTAACGGACAACCATTACGAGCGATGAAGCAATTTCTCTCCCTCTCCCTCTCTCTCTCTCTCTCTCTCTCTCTCTCTCTCTCTCTCTCTCTCTTTCTCCGCGTACATATTTCATATAGTTCACGACTCTCGGCACTGCTGGGTCTTGTTATTTAACGGTCGGTGGAAGGGGTTTCTCCGTTATATGGCGAATCCTCTACAAGCTCAAACATGTACGCTCGCAAGCACCACCACTCGTTGCCGCGGACAGGTATGTGTTTATTAAATTTAGAATTAGGCGAGCCGGCGGCGGGCTCGAATTCCGTCGCATCTCCAGAAACGGCCTGCAGCGAATCATCATTGTCCGTTGCCAGTTGGCTCGGGTGCCGCACATGCACGTAAAGAACGCGCGCTCGTCACGTTGCGTGCTCTATACGCGACGACATTTTTCCTCCTCCGTCCCTTTTCAAAAAGTCCACGGTGTCGTGCGACGCGTTCCTTCTCCCCCGCAAACTCCCGAGCGATCTTCATCCGCAATTTTTCACGCGATACGTTATCCGCTGAATCACATCGTACGCTTGTTATTTGAAAATGACGATGCGTTCAGCAACAAACGTAATTAAAACGTTCGAAACAAGTATATTACGTAATATGACTTTAAAGCCGTAAAAGAGGAATTTTTTTTTTCTAAATAAAATATCACTCGCATCCGTTGCTTTTCGAGAGTTTACGTTTCACAATTAATACGTATGTGTATTTTATGTGTCGCGATATTAAAACGCAAAGCACGGAAATACCCCGTTTATTTACGCGACATCCGCGTATACTCTCCGCTGAGGAAGCGACGGCGCGAGAGATTCACAGTCCACCGAAGGAAAGCCACGATTAGAAGGATAAACTCTGCGCTATCTGGCGCCGTTTTAACCTCGGAATAAGCGACGCCGTTTTGTCCCGACGATGCACCTCGCGCGCGGAGTAGAAAGTTTTAACGATACCCGTTCATCGCGGCCGCTTCCCCGTGGAAAAGCGTCGCTTCCGTAAATTTCAGAAAAATCTCGACTGGGAAATTTCGGTGTAAGAGTAATTAACGCGCGGCGTCCCCCGCTTCCGCGGGATTTACCTCGTTCGCTTCGCCCTCGGTTTCCGCTTTGTTCGTCGCGTCGCTCTTAGCGAACATACAAATAATAGCGAGATCAATGAGAAAAAGAAGAGAGACCGACAAATCTAGATGTATAAAATTTACCCCCTCCCCCCTCCCCCTCATTGTTTCATCCGAACATTTCTAGAAAAATAAAGTCTCCCTCGATACGATGAAAATTTCGACTGGTGGCTTTGCTCGTCCCATCGAGAATAATGAGTAATTTTAATTAAGGGTACTCCTCTCTTTCTCCCTCTCCCCCTTTTTTCCCTCCCAGTCAAACGCAGGAAACACCGACAAACCGAGGCGAGACCGTCTTCGGCCGCTCACGGGGACGCGCGAATTAACTTAACCCTTGCCCCCCCCCCCCTCGACTCTTTCTCCGCGCCCTTTTTTTCCTTATCTCCGCGCTCGCTTCTTACGTCGACGCCAAGGAGCAGCGCAATCCCTTTCATCTCTCCGGCTCCGTCAGTCGCGTCTTCCCCGCTGGCTGCTTTGCCTTCTTCCTCCGCTGCCGGGTATAAAGTTGCGCGGCGGTTGCTTGTATTCCCGCGGCTTTTCAAATTATATGTTCAACTTATTTTCCCACCCTCTCCTCTCCCCCGTCTCCCCCCCCCCTGTCTCGCCCCGGGGATTTTCCGGCGCGGCGAGTTAGAGAGGGGTGAGGGGGAAGAATTCCGTCACGAAGATTCCGCGGGAGGAGACGGGCGGTTCTCTCACCCCCTCTCTTGTCGAAGCTACGGGGACTTTATGAAGCGCCGAAAGAGGCGCATGATTCGATTCGATTCCTGTGCGACGCGACCAATCTCTTTGAGAAAGCGATTATTTCGTGTTTTCTCAACAGATACGAGAGAGAGAAAAAGTAAGAGAAGGGAATCCCTATTTTGAAAAGTCAAATATCGTATTTTACTTAACGTTATAATGCACGATGATACTTTTATGTAAGACTTTTCATTTGACTCGCTGGATTCCCCCTCGAATCCAACTGAAATCCTCCAATTTCTAATGTAATTAAGGATGTTTTGTATGTACAATCCCAGCAAAATGTAGCTGAAAATCAATATTGATGAATATCCACTTTTGGTGTATTTTGAGTATGAGAAATTGTGTGGAATATTACAATTTGATCTACGGTGCAGAGATGTATTTTTTAATATTTATTGCGTTTTTACTGAAATATTCCGAATTTTGTTAATTGAAATGATTAACTTTTGGCAGAGAATTTCGCCTTGTGACAGATACATGGCTAACTTCATTCAATTATATTTAATATTTTTTTAACCAGTTAGTACTCGTATAATATTATTTGACCAAATGTTTCCTCTGTAGCTAAACTTTTGCAAATTTTAAACAAATTCTCAATATTATTTCCATGTGTTTTTGTCATTTGGATCGACGTGGTTATACATTTCCCATAACACATGTTAATTTGGTGCAATCCTTATAACTTGTGAACGCTTTAGTGAATCGATTTAAAAATTGTACTGAAGATTTTAAACATACACAGAAAAAAATAAGTGTCAAATCAAAACTTGTATACTTAAACTAACGCGTTCATTGTTTCGTCTTATTTTAATATTGTAATTGTCACCTCAAGAATATATAATTGTTTAATTCTACTTTAAGAAAATTATAATCTTTGATTTAATAATGTTAATTTTTATCCAACATTGTTTCTTTTCCATTCGAGAAAATTAAATCTTAAATCATAAGAATATATTTTTCTTGATTGAACTTTATAAAATGGCTTCATTCAAGTAAGCAATTATTCAAGCAATTATATTTTTCTTTAATTAATGCGATGTAATTTCATTTCAAGATTTCCATGTTAAAACTAAATATATTTTCAAAACAAAAATGTCCTTTTTTTCTGTGTATGTAAGGACATTCTGTACAATTTTCATTAAATTGTCAATATTTTGGAAACAGGTGCAAAACATCCTTAAACGTCCGCGTTGAATATTTCTTGAGTAAAATTGTTTGATGATTTGAAATTTTGAAAATTTTCGTCGTCCGCTTCCACTTTATGCAGGGCTTACCGCAGTGCTCCAAAGAGGATTAACCAGGGCAAATGTTGATGCGTCGCCGCTCGAGAATTATCTCGACAGGTCTTTGACTCGTGTCATAACGCTGTATCGACGACAGTTCTGTCCAAGACCCTTCGCGAAGGGATTAAATCGATAGTGGCCAAAGCGCGAAAGCGCGCATACATTGTCGCGATAACAGGAAACTCGAAGCAGCTTCCACGTTATACATCGAATGGACCCTCCCCATCCACTATACTAACCTTCGTCGTAAACCACGGCGGTGCATTTAATTCCCTCGTGCTTGAAAATCCTTACGATGGTAGTTTTGCCAACCACCCTCGTCATCCTACGAAGCCGCTCGCCTTTTCTCTCTCTCTCTTTTTACTCTTTCTTTAATAGGCACTCTTCGCTTTGCTCGTATAACTCTAAGGAACCTTTAAATCGAAAAAAAACACACGTTTCCACGCGCGCGTTTAGGCTAGTTTCCAAGAGATTGTCCCCGAGTAACGTAAAGACCGATCATCTCGCGTTTGCCGAGTCTACGCGAGCTTGCTAATTGCCAAAGTAGAGCTTGGATTCTTTTTTCATAGCCTAATATCCTGCATTTCCCGGCAGGAAATCCGAAGAGAAGCTCAGATTACGTGGGCGAAGGAAGTGGCGAAGAGTAGCGAAGAAAGTCGGCGTTAAAACCGGCGTTCCTTAACAGTGGCACTAAAGGCGAACCCCCTCGGTCTTTCGCCGAGGCGGCTTTGCGGCCTCTTTAACGCCGGCATAGCGTTATGCTTAACGTTTACGGTGGCGCGGTGCGACCTGTCGCGCAGACTGATGGATATTTTATATTTTATAATGTCGTACCTATACAGGGTGTTTCATAAGTGGTAGGTAAAATTTCAGGAATGGATGCTTAGAGAAGAAGAAAAAGTTAATCAACATGGGTCCGGAAATGATTAGTTTTTGAGTTGTTATTTTTTTAATATTATTTTTCAGGCCGCCGAACTTGAAAAACATTGTTGATGCCTATAAAAGGACTTCTAAGACGAGAAACGAGACAAAATTTTGTATTACAAAAATCTTAATAACTCAAAAATTAATCATTTCCGAACCTATCCTGTTGATTAACTTTTTTTTTCTTTTCCAAACATGAGGAATCCATTTCTGAAATTTTGCCCACCACTTAAGAAACACCCTGTATACAAGAGAGAGGGGGGGAGGGGGGAGGCAGAGTAAAGAAACTCTGTCATCGCTGTTTTTTACGCGACGTTTCTTTCCACATGCAACACGAGAGGCGAATTTACACAATTTACTTCCCCTAAAATGTATCCTTAATACAATAGATATCGCTACTAAAGTGCGCAGGTGGTTCGAGTGTTTGCGCCACGTCAACCCGTGGCCCTACGTTATCGAACTCGTGTTTATGATACGTAAAAGATTATTTCTGTCGATTATTTCTGTCAATCAAGGTATATATAATATTTTGGATATCCGGAGCTACACCGCCGAGAGGTTAATATCGACAGTTGGAATTATTCGCGAGCCATCGAACCGCTTGAAAAGAGGCCGGCAAGCATATCGTTCAACTTAATTTAATTTGGCGCGCGGTTCAGAAATTCACGGCTTTGTCGGCGCTTTGCGGCGTGATCGATTAGATCGTCACGCGAGAGAATCCGAATTGGCCGAGTTGAATTCTTCGTCCATCGCGCCGGCTGCCTCCCTCCTCGGCGAACACGTTCTGCCTGTTGAGTCGCAATGCACGGTCGCGCAAAAGAGATTTAATTAATACAATTGACCCGCGAGAGCGGTCGATCTCCCTTGTGCCGATCGCCTTGCAATTTCAATTCCTCTTTCGGAATGTGCACTACCGAGCGTGAAGTCGACGCGATGCCGGGGTGTTGTCGTCGCCCTCGGCGTCGACGTCTGGATTAAACGCATTTTCCAAATTCCGTCACTCGTCGGTGCAAGAGGAGAGGGTACTCGTAAATCTTCCTTTGATGCGCGCTTTGACGGACAACTTCTTTTGTTTCGCGAACACAGTTGATTTATATCCCGGACGCGTAATCCTTTCGTAGACTTCATACGCACATTCGATCGCTATTTAGGGATGTACCCATCTTCAAAATATTGAGAATTTAATGAAAATTTTACAGAATGTCCTTACATATGTTTAGAATCTTCAGTACAATTTTTAAATCGATTCACTAGAGCGTTCATAAATTATAAGGATTTTAATTTGCACCGAATTAACATGTGTTCTTATAACCACGTTGATTCGAATGATAAAAACACATGGAAATAATATTCAGAATTTGTTTAAATTTTGCAAAAGTGTAGGTTAGATACAGAGGAAATATTTGGTCAAATAATATTATACAAGTACTAACTGGTTAAAAAGTAATGTTAAATATAGGCAGCGGTCAAGACTGCATTACGAATGCTTTGAAACATTATTTTATCTTTGTTCTATATTCCATGAGAATATAGTACAAAGTCATAATTCAATGAAATTAGCCATATATCTGACACAAGGCGAAATTCTCTGCCAAAAGTTAATCATTTCGATTAAGAAAATTCGGAATATTTCAATAAAAACGCAATAAATATTAAAAAATACATCTCTGCACTGTAGCTAAAATCAAATTGTAATATTCTACGCAATTGTTCATACTCAAAAGACATAAAAAAATGTGGATATATTCGTCAATGTTGATTTTCAGCTACTTTTTACTGGGATTGTACAAAACATTCTTAACTGCTGATAATTACACGCGAAAAAAGGGGGACAAGATGATCTTTTTGTCATGACAAAGTAACGGTCTATTTTTTGTCCAACTTACCAAAGTCTTACCAATCATCCGCAGAAACCGAGAAATTTATATGTAAAAATTTGATTTTTTAAATTTAAATTTTCCAGGGATGCGTCAATTTTGTCATTTTACCTTCATACATGGACAAGATGACTTTATATATAATTGAATGCGCGTCTCGCAAGCGAACAAAGCTATTTCGGCGTGATTGAAAACCAAACGCATGTTTCGATCGCGCAAAATCGAATAGATTGAAGCGCGCTCAGAAATTTATGCGTGCATAAATGTGCAATACGCAGGTCCGGTAATTAAACCTGTCATTGCGCACTGACACATGGCAGAGAGAGAGAGAGAGATAGATAGCTAGAGAAAGGGAAAGAGAGAGCGTAACCGACAGGCGTACTTGTCGCTTTACGTAAAGCGTTTAGAAACACGACATTTTTGTCCCCGCCGCTCGCGCGCGTCCTTCTTTCTTTTTTTTTTACGCCTCCACCCCTAATAATGCTCGTGTCACCAGCAGACGCATTAACGTGCGCTTTCTCTTAAATAATGCTCTACGAGAGCAAGAAAGTGCACGTCAGTCTGCACAAACGAGCTCGCGCGAGCTTAATTAATGCGACTTTTGCAAAAATGTTATCGTTAGAAATTGTAACGATCGATGATTGCGACAAAATTGCTCTCGGAAAGCTTTGGGAAATGGAGCGGATACCGCGGAAGCAAAGGAAATATTGCACACATTTAACATTTCCGTGGATTTCCGGGATTTCCGTTTGGAACGATGTAAAAAAAGATTTAACTTCCGTGTTAATATCACGATTTTATCAGCGAAAAATAAAATACAAGTTTTACTAGAATCTGTTAAAATTTTAATCGATATCGGATTCAGATCAACAATTTTATTCAATAATATTGACTGTCTGAAACACACGATCGTGGATATATATTTATATTCTCCATTCTTTTCCTCGCTAAAGAAGAATCCCATTGTATTTCATTGACTTTTCCTTATATTTGAGTTTCTTCTCGTGCTCGACGAGAATTGAGAGTTTACGAGAAATGAGCCGTAACCGAAGTTGCAAGTTTGAATTGTAACGAATGGGTACGCAAAGGTAGAGAGAGAGAAAAATAAATGACATATAAATATTGACTTGCCGGAACACATGACAATATGCATTTTTCTCAAAGTCCATTGTGTACACGATTCATTGGATATTTCTCGCAGCGCATCGTTTTAATATTATTTATTTATATATATATTATTTATTTATAATATAATGCGAATGAAACCTGTAAAAAATAACGAGCTAAAAAAATAATATTTTATTTTAATTTTAATTCTTTACAAATTCCGTCGCCATTTCCAGGATTTTCACTGTATACGCGAAAAATAAATATAAAATATGTGAACGGTATACGTAATATATAATTTAAAAATACATTTGACTAAAAAATATTTGGCTGCTTTCTTCGGGACGAGGGAGATACATTTCTATCGTCAAATACTGTCTCATCGTCGACAATTTTTTGTAGCATCACTCTGCGATAAATCTCGTCGGTTTATCGAGGTACAGTTATCCCATAATAAGAGGTCAGAGTCTGCGGTCGAGCGTCTCTACGTATAAGTGGAAGCAAAAGTGCCTTTATTTTCAATTTTCATAATAGTCGTATCGATCGATCCATCCCGAACAAGCGCAGAGGCAAGATCGTACATATATATGCGAGCGGATAGGGACGGGACGCGCGCGATATAATCGAAAAGGGTGATACGCGAGTGAGATGAAGAGATGAGAGAGAACAGGGGTGACTATAACGGGGGTAGCGAACAGAAGAGGACGAGGTAGATATCAATCATAGGGGGCTCAGGCCTGTCAAGCCACACTGACTGCGCACGACGATAAAGACACCGAAATCGAGCGACGCGGAGACTCTGCCACACGTGCTTTTACCTTCGCTCTTTAAACTTTAAAGAGAAACAAGTTGGTGGCGGGACGGCTCTTTTTATTACAAGAGCGCGACGTCTGTGCGTTTCGCGACAATCGCGTTCTCGTAAGCGCGCGATCAAGTTTTCAAATTTTACGAGAAATGTGTACACGACGTTAAATTCATCGCTTTGTTTAATTTAATAAAACGGGACTTTTGCGCGATCTCTATTTATTTTAAGCTTACATTTTCGCGGATATCGACGATCTCGCCCTCTCTTTCTCTCTCTCTCCGTCAAGTTTCGGATTTACGGTCGGTTTCGCAAATGATTTTGGTAAACTCGGTATAAATCGCGTATCATATATATATTTACCGAGTTTACAAGCCTTATATATCCACGCGGTGGATGCTTTATACGGTTCTCTTGCGCGTGCACACGTATAGCGTTATTTCTCTTCCTCCGAGGGAACTTTGAACGGGTCGGAGAACTCGAAGAGGAGGGGACAGAATGGAAAATAATAACTTTTTCATTTACCGGGCGAGGCATTACCGCGATATATAAGCGCTACTGGTTGTACGATAAAACTAAGGCAACGTAGTCGTCAACGACGAGCTTCACCGTCGTCCTACGTCGCGTTTTACTTTTCTTTCGCGAGGTAACAGGAGGTAACTGTGATATCGAGTGTGTTATTGCACATACACATCCCCACACACACACACACACACACACACACACACACACACATATACAATATATATGTATATATATTGCACGTCAAGATTTTCGTTTTCCTTCTGTTGTAGGAAACCTTTGAGCTGAAGACCGATGGATGGGGTCAATTCTCGGAGAATCAGTCGCCTCAGTTTGTCAAGAAGTTTCTCCCTCCGTGTTCTTCGCCGGTGAGTTTTCGATTATTATTGCGATTTGAAAATGGTAATTTAAATACTGTCAACAATTGTGATTTTGCGAGTAGAAACAGAAATCTCGCTCCATCTGTTTCTTTAGAGTTTATTTTTCAAGGTTTTTGATACGTTTCTTGCTCCTCTCTCCAAGATGGATTGAATTATTATATTCAATGCGTTGCGAATATATAATAAAAGAAAAATATCTACATCTCTTATAATCGATAAATTTCTGGATATTAAATTTGAGGATGAAAATAATTTGAATTTTTCTTCGAAGGGAGATGTGTTTCTTTTTTAAAAGAACCTTCTCTTCTCTCTCGGTCTCTTTTTTTCTCTTTCTCTTCTTTACAGTATTCTGTTATATTTATGATGTGTTATACGATAATAATTGTGTGTCAAGTAACAACAATATAGCGTATAACCTAGATTCGCATTCGTCCTCGTAATATAATTTCCGTGTAGCACGTTTGTGTCGGTATACAGGGTGTGCCAGTGACGATTAAAATACGGAACGCGTCTTAAAAAATCGATCGCTATGAATTCAAACGTTGAAATGTAAAAGGCAATTGCGAGAGCGTATTTTTCGCGATGATTAAGTATCATTGAATATATATGCGTGTCGCAAAAATTGTACGGCTATCGCAAAAGATATCGTCAAACGAGATGTTAATTCTCGAGATTACTTCCAGGATAGGAGAGGTGGTTGATGCATTTTTTAATCGGCGAGTTGAAAAGCCGCGTAAATGATCCCCGTACGTTTCCGATATCTATCTAGCAAACTTGCGATCCACCCTGTAGATCGGCGAGTGTGCTTGTACCGTGCAGGGCAGACGCAATATCCAAGCTACCTGTCGGCCATCAACGTCTTCGTACGATTTATCGTGACGTTACACGCGAGCCTTTCCGCCTACACCCCTTTTCACCCCTTTCCGCCGGAAAACTTTTTCAATTCGTGACGGTTTCTCAGTTATTAGCGCCGCGCGAATTTGCCTGGCTATTAATCCTACTTCAGACCTTTATATCTCGGTCGCATATCCGCCGGAAAGGCAGTCAGGTGTGGATGTGGCTGATGATATTCGTGACATCTCAACCGATCGTGCTTCCCGGAAGAGTAGCTCTCGCGATTCCGTTGATTTATTTCTTCAAATTGAATAATTCGTTTATCAGAAAAGCGAGGACGAGAAATAAATTAGCGGTGAAATACGAGTAAAGGATATGACGTATATACATTTTCTGGATGTACATCTGATACGAAAATAATAATTTTTCTTGAACGCAATCGCCATCCGTTACTATTTTTGTGTATCAGTCAAAAAAGAAGTATTTTTTTTCTATTAAATATATTACACGCGTCATCGCGCGTTAATCTTATTAGATTAACGGCGACGGAATAATGCGGACAACCTTTAACTTCAACTTTATCGTTTGCACGACAAGCGTTTTATCCGCATAATTATCGCGGCGAGCGTAAACGATTTTTAGATACGATAGTACACGTTGAAGAAAAAAAAAACGCACTATTTACGACGCAACAAGTGCAAGCTTCGAAAGATGAATATTTTATAAAGGAAGGAGGGAGCGCGACGTGCGTGACACAATACTTGATATAATAATGTTTCGGTCAAGCATACCCATGCACGCGCGCACACGCGCAAAATTGCATTTTGCCCATTGTCCGGCAATCTGTCACACGGGGAGTGCGCGCTGCAACTCGCTGCGCATTTTACGAGGTCGAAAGAATAATCGAAACGTTGGGCGCGCGAGGGGATGATTGGGATGCGAGCGGACGGCGAAATTAATTTTCTCGATGAGAAATAATCCCTCAGATTGCGAGGAGTCGATTCCCCGCGACCGCATGTACGCGGGCATTAATACATCCACGTGCGCCGCAGGTTTGCTATGCACAAAGGGCGAAGGGCGCGGTCGCGGCGTGCGGGGAGAGGGGGAGGGGGTAGGAGAGATATTAATGCCACCGATTAATGCTCTAAACGTTACGTTAATCGCCATTAGCCGTTCGCCGGTCGGACTGTGCTCGCAGATCAACATTGTTTGCCGATCACGGACGCACACACGAGCGCGCGCGCACATGTGCGTGTCCGGGCGAGCCGGCGAAATATGCTCGCTCCATGCGTGTCTCGCGAATATAAGCGTGCCGCGGGCACATCCGTCGTTGCGATCACGTTTCGCTCGTATTATAACGAATTAGCGACGATGATGAAATACGCCGTGGAAACGAGTGACAGTGATTAGTAAATGAGTTGTCGCTGTTTCGCCGTCTCGTCGCGCGACGTGAGCTGTCAAGCTCGCATACGAATTAAGGCTCGTTACGCGCGAATCAATCCGAATGATTAGTCCGAGTGATTTATCTCCTCTCGAGCCGTCGTTACTTTTTCTAGTCGAACGTGGATTTATCGGACGGGAGGAGTAAGACGAAAATGTCTCTCGTTTCCTCCTTTAGAATTTTGCGCGAAATTTTTCGCCCAACGGATCTCCATCCCTTTTCGTTTCGCGCGTTTCGAATATCGTAACAATCTCTGAAAATAACGAAAAAAAAAAAATGTTTCGGTTTGTTCAAACTCGCAGCCGCCGCATTCCGTCCGTAATTATCTAAGTTTTCCAACGTAATCGTGTACAGCCACTCTCGACGATCGTCGATTGCGAAAAATCACGTTCGATACTGAATTCTGTCGGTTTCCGATTTGAAAATTTAATTGAAATTCCCGACTGCCGGGATGAAAAGTAAGCGTTGTTTGTTATTAAATAATATTGCGCGCGATACACCGTGGTAATATTGACATTCGACGATAGGCTACGCGGACGTGCGTAACATCAGATTAACGTTGCAGTGTGAAAACGCGTAATCGATATGGTTGCCAGTGCATTTGCAGCGATTTCACGTAGAGGCAAATATTTCGCTCGGCGATATAAATTCGCTTGGTTTGTATCATGATGGAAAGGGAGAGAGAGAAAGGGAGAGAGAGAAAGGGGGAGAGAGACAGACCCGCATTTTCTCTCTCTCTCTCTTTCTTTGCGGACTTTTATAGATCTAAACTTTTGTACGATGAAAAATCACACGATGCTTACATATACACGTGTAATAAATTACACATCTTGCGCATTACGAGGGTCTTTGATAAGTTTGCTAAAAAAGCAAGTAACATATTTTAAAACATTTTTTTGGAAAAAAAATCTACGTTATTTCTCAACATAGTCTCCATTGAGGTCTGTACACTTGGTCCAACGAGTTTCCAATTTTTTAATACCGTCGGAAAAATAGGCTGTCTCAAAGCCTGCAAAATACTCGTTGATAGCAACCTCCTCCTTCAACGAGAATTTCTTTCCACCGAGCTAGATTTTTAAATTTGGAAACAGAAAGGATTCGCGCGGAACCAAATTCGGAGAATAGGATGGATCAGGAATTAATTCGAAACTCAATTCGTGTAATTTTGTCAATTTTTTTTTCTTTTCATTTTTGTAACAACAGTCAAACCACTCGCTTCAAATGACCATCGAACGTAAACAACGCGTTACTTTTGCTTGACATTTTTTGTGGAGGGGTACGAAAAAGGGAACTTTATAAGCAATAAGTCACCAAATGGATTGTGGCTCAATTTCACGGAAATTTACCAAACTTATCAAACAACCCACGTATATATCGTGTTTTTAACGAAAAGATTTACTTTAGATACGCGCGAAACAATATGTTTGCGAACAGTTGTTTTCTTTTCCTTACCGGATGTGATACAGCGGCACGCAAATAAGAATGCAATATCAGGATTGAAATGAATCTTTATTTGCGCATATTACTGGTAAGTTTAACGACATCGATTTAATCGTAAATTCCGTCGTCTCGGCAAAATTGAGATTTAAACTCAATCGATGTTATACGATATCGATGCGATTCGCGAGTTGAATTATACGTGGGCGTCGAAATTTACGCTTTCGTCGTGATTACAAACTCTCGCTTATATGAAATCCTGAGTAGGCGATTCCAAGTTTTTATAGCATAATTTGAAATTAAGTATGTCATGTATATACAAATATTATATAGTTTGATCGAGCGCTTGTGCGGAGAGGGTGCGTCTCTAGTCGAATCATATCGCCATCGTTGTCAAAAATGTCACGCAAATAAATAGAAAAAGGAAAAGCGACTCGCGAAGCCGCGATAATCGCTACATTTGTGCGATAAAAGATTACGACATGGCCGCGCGTTTCCATTAATTTAATAACGCGGCTCATGAACGTCCGAAACGGGCGAAAGTTTTAATTATAAATATTAATCTCGCGCGCGTTAAAGGCAAACTGCCCGTACGTCGTGTTGCTATAGAAAGCATAGATTGTTAAAACGAAATTAACGCGTCGTATACGTCGGGAAAAAGTCGATCGGGTTTTCAAACTTTCCGGTTCGGAAGCGGAAGCGAATATACGGAATGATATTTCTCGCGACGAAAGTGAGCCCGCTTAACTTTTAATTGCACACATTCGGGGAAAGGATCGAAACAAGTATCTTTGACGAATAATTCCAAACATCGTCGCCGTCGCGTGGATGATGCAGAAATTAATTACTTTATTACACTCATGATACGCGAAAGAATGTTATTATGCGTGCGTGCATTATATTAATGTTATCTTACATTCTAATTAATTCATTCACTAATTTAAGTACGCCGAGAAATAATCTGGCGATGTAAAAATAATTGAATTAAAAATTATTAAATTTCATTTACATCTGTTACAATAATATCGTACATTAATCAACGATGACGTTGGGTCTTTGGAAGAGCGAGCATCTTATTCACTGAAACGGCCGCTTAATTAATTAAACGGCCGTCTGCTCTTGTCCCGCGTAAAAAGTGGAACCGGTAGCGGTTCGAACGAGCAACTCGCAGAACGGATGCGCGATATTTGACGAGGGTGGAAGCGCGGCAATTAAATCGTAGCGGCGGGGAAAGAATCTAGCCGCGTGTTAAATCCGAGTCAAAGCGACAGAGGCCGATAGAGAGGTCGGCCGGCTGTGTGTTTTAAGCTTCTTAACCGTCCTCTCTGAACGGCCGGGCTCTCGATGGCGCGGCCCGCGACCGGCGGTGAAACGTCAATCGACGCGTCCACGAGCAATTTCGGGAAATGGTTTGGATCACGGCCTTTTAGCTCTCTCTCTCGTGGCGCGAGACGGACGAGGGTGTACGTAGGTGCGGGTTTGCGGTGTACGATTGTATCGCGTATGCGTGTGGGCGTGTGTCGGTGGACGCGTGCAAAGAGCCGACCAAAGGGCCGGCCGCAGGCCGCACATTCGTGCGCGGGTGTACGGTACATACTTTCTCGCACAACGACGGGCTCTTTGCCCGAGCTGGCTGCGAACATCGCGCGACACACCGCGCGAAATTACGCTCAGGAAAGAGCTCTCCCCCCGTCCATGGTTGGGTCGCCATCGCGACCAGCCGACCCATAGGTATCGCGTTTATCGGGCCACCGAGTGTGTAGGGTTACAACGTGACGATTATGAGCGCGACGGCACCTATTACACCGCGACTGCCGTCGCGGTTAGTTTATGCCCGCCTATATCCGTCGGATTGAGATCGAGGCGCGAAAATTGCGGTTCTCCGGATGTGGATACTTTGCATTCGAATCGAGATGTCGAGTGAAATTTCGGTCTCGTATATTTTTGTAACACTTTGGTCAATTATTCGAGTCGTTTTTCACCTGTCGCGTATTCTCTATTCCTTTTCACGTTTCCGAAATTTTCAGAATTTTCGTCGACGTGTATTTCGACACGTGTATTTGACGAAGGCTGAATCTGATTACCGATGGGAAATAGTTAATCCGCGGATGGGAGATATAATTGTATTCTATATTCCCCGATTTCATTCGCATGAATACACGTCTCTAATCACAACAAACGTTGACGTGTGTACACGCAAATGAACGAAATGTTAATCGGCCGCCTCTTGCGAAACGTTGGACTCGTTTCATAACTCGCAAGTATTTTTCGCCGTTTTTTTTACACATTTCATAAAACAGGTTCCGAGAGATACAGGTCAATGGTTATGCTACGTATAATATTTTTTTTTTATGAAAAATGCACGAAAAATGCAAGTCGACGTAAAAAGTAAATAACTTTGTCATTGACTGCACTTGAAATATACTGCGAGACTTTGTGCCATCGCACGGACATTTATGCGTTGCATTTACGTTAAGATATGTGAGCCACCGTTTTTATACGCAATCTGACGCACAAAGGCAAGAGCATAATGATGGCAACTATTCTCGATATAAATATGTAAAATTTAGAAAGCTGATGATTTATACTTTAAAGGCTCCAATATTCGCACTTGATGTTTCGATATTAAAATGTTTGGAAAATCGAAATTTCAAAACTTTGAAGCTTATCGTGATAGAGATACATATATTTTATATAATTATATAGCAAAATTTTAATAACATGATGCTAAATTGGAAAATATATCTAAAAATTTCGATTTTAATAATTTTTTGTGTATATATATTAAAGATGTTTTGTACCTATTTTCAAAATATTGAGAATTTAATGAAAATTGTACAGAATGTCCTTACATATGTTTAGAATCTTTAGTACAATTTTTAAATCGATTCACTAAAGCGTTCACAAGTTATATGGATTTTAATTTGCACCGAATTAACATGTGTTCTTATGGGAAACGTATAACCACGTCGATTCGAATGACAAAAACACATGGAAATAATATTCAGAATTTGTTTAAAATTTGCAAAAGTTTAGATACAGAAGAAATATTTGGTCAAATAATATTATACAAGTACTAACTAGTTAAAAAGATATTAAATATAATTCAATGAAATTAGCCATGTATCTGATACAAGATGAAATTCTCTGCCAAAAGTTAATCATTTCGATTAACAAAATTGGGAATATTTCAGTAAAAACGCAATAAATATTAGAAAATACATCTCTTCACTGTAGCCAAGATCAAAGTGTAATTCCACACAATTTCTCATACTCAAAATACACCAAAAGTGGATATTCGTCAATATTGATTTTCAGCTAGTTTTTGCTGGGATTGTACATACAACACATCCTTAATTAATTTGCTTTTTATTTATAATATTTTCCTATACGAATTGCAGGAATATATTTTTTGAACCTTGGAGGTTCGTAATTAATTTCAAAGTTTCGAATCTTTAAAGACACCTGAAATTTCGAGATTGTCAAAAAAAGCAGCCCCAGTAAAATTGACACGTGTACGTGATATATTACGCGATTCGTGTAATTTTCTTTGATTTTCTCACTTGTATCGTAAAGTAATCGAACATTTTGCATAAAAATGAATCCGGATGAGACGACTGGTCCCTCGATTCCAAACTTGAAACGCATCATCGCGCCGCTACAATCGGCCCCCGTCTGCTTTCGATTCGCGGCGATGTAAAGGACGACGAATCGCGTATCCACGTCTACGACTAAATGGAATATTTTCGGCGTCCGCGTGCATCCCTGCGCAGAATATTCCCGTCGTCATGAATTTTTCCACTTTCGCTCAAGTTTTTATGTACGAGCGCCGTGCGAACGACGCGGGAACGGCGTCGTATTTCGCGGAGTGTAACGCGATTTGGCGGCAAAAATTGCTTCCTTGCCGTCGAAAGTGCAGCGTTTGAATATTTTCAGGACGATACCGTCGCATCGAGAAGAAAAATGACGTATATTGCGCGCGCAAATGGTCAAAAATTGATACGCCCGCTTCTCTCGTTTGATGCCTCGGTTTAGTCAGCGTATATATATTATACGCGTATACGTTAATTATCCAAATGCCGTTTAAATCATTGAAATTTCGGGAGGTCCTGACGTATATATGCACCCATATGCGCGCGTGTACTCTAACGCGTAATTATATTGCGCGTTATCGTTTACATAATTTAGATGCGCGCGAAACGAGAGGGAGGGAAAGAGTCGCGCTGAAATTTCGAACGATGCGAGGCGAGGCGTTCGATGCGCGCTGACTTTCGTTTACGAGCGTCGACAAATTTTCGCTAAACTCACAGATGGAATCTACTGCGCTACTCGCGATATTTCACGGAATACGCAGCGAGCGCAGCGCGATCAAACTTGCCGGCGAGCGTAATGCGCTAAATTATACTCGTAACATATGTGTGCATCGATGTTAAAAGCGGCGTAAAACCGTGTAATCTCTGATTCATTTATCTTCAGTTACGCGCGCGCGTGTGCGTGCGCGCGCGAGGAATTATTGGACATTATTATTCCCTCTTTCGAGCTATATATGATTAAATTTCAAAGACATCGAATTCCCAAACGAAACCCGATTCGCTCCAATAATTAACAGATCGCACGGCGGTTAGTCGCTTCCGGAATGAATTTTTTAAAACGAGCGGCTTTTTCTACTTTGACCACGAGCGAGTTACTTGCGCGCGTCGGATCATCGCTAATGAAGCGCGCGCGATAAAAGGTATATCGCGCATACGTGCAAACCCATGTATATCTTGTCTCTCGCGCGCCAATTTTTCCCTCCTTCTCTCACTCTCAGTTTTCGATAAATAAAGTTTACGCTTATATTTCATTTGATTCCACTCATATAACTCGCAGCATCCGCGTTCTCGACCTCCAACGACCGATGACCCGAAAATTGATTCGTCACGCTGTGTTTGCACGCACCCCCCACGCACCCCCGCGTACATACACGCGTGCACTTTTCCCGTCTCCGTCGTTCCCGTGCGTTCGACGTGATGTAGAATTCACGCCACGATTTGTTTGGTCGAGCTTGCTCCCCCCCGCATCGCCCCTTCGCGTTGCATTCTGCCGCATGTATCCGCGGATATCTGTTTCATTGTTTTTCGCGTATTGTTTGAGATAAATAATACGCCAGCGTCGGTCCCTTTTTTTTCATACTTTATTCGCGGAGCGCGCACGACGCGGCGACTCGTCGTCGCATTCAATTTTACATACTCTCTCCTGTCTACCTGCTCGAGTCCGGCAGGGGCACGATATTATGTGTTTTCGACTCTTCCGGATGCAAACAGAGAGAGAGGACAAATATTTGGAGAGGTTATTTTTATCGAATTTTGATTAACCCTTTTCAGCTGCGATCGAGTCCTTTGCGAGTCCTCGCGCGAGCGCTAACAGACATCCGACCGGAAACTCGGAAGTGGTAGGGGAAAAACAGACGCGTATATTTTTTGCACGTGATTGCTGAAAAATACAATCGCTTTTCCTTTTCCGCGTATTAATTAGCAAGAAGGCAAAAAAAAACACAGTTTATACTCGCAGCGGAAAAACTTGCTTAGAAATTCGCGCGTCTTTAAATTACGCGACGAGTTCCTCAAGTGGGTCATCCCGACGGTCGCTCGGGACTCGTTCGCTCGACATGACGCCCCGACGTTAGATAAATTCATTATCTTGCTGACAAACAGCAGTTTCTCCGAGCTAAGATGCGTCTAATTAAAATACAACCGTGTAGACAAAGGACGAATGGTGTTTCATTGAAGTCGTGAAAAATCGTACATCTATCATTCTAGAAAGGCATCTTGATTTCAACGACGACAGTCGCGCGGGCGCGAATAATTTTAATGAAATACAATAATATAAATTATTCGAGAAAACATAACTAAAATTAAAGTGGCTTAAAAGATAAATATCAAAGAAAAATTACAAAAACGAGGCAAAAAATCACAAGCATCGATGGACGATTTTTAAGATTTGCATCGTCCACCGATGCTTGTGGCTGTTTGCCTTGTTTTTGTAATTTTTCTTTGATGTAAATTATTCGGAAATGACGCGTATAATATTATTCGCGTTTGTTATTACATGCACGTTAATCGTATTAACTTCTTCATTTCGCGCGACATATATATAAAGCGTTTAGTGTTTCTCATCGTTCTCTGGATCTGGCAATATCCTATTTAGACAATATCCACGGATTGCAGCGTAACGTTTCATCTCGGGTCGATTTGTTATTTATTAATGGCAGCTCGTGTTAAGACGTCTCGAGTATTTATGAGTTGATTAATATGTAAGCGTCTTATATCTTATGTAAGACGGCGTTCAAAGTATCAGCCAGATTTCAAAGACGTCAGACCGTCAAGTCTCTATTAATATTTTGCAGTCTTAACGAGGGCTGATATTAAGTAATCTTGCTTTCGGCGTAAAGCACTTTTGCAAGCGCGTTGTCGGCTTTCGACACACTCGCCTTTGACGTTGAAAACTTTTAGTTAAACGGATGAACCAATTTAAAAGAACGCCATCGTTTGGCAGGGCACTTGTACGTAAACACTAATTGTATTAAATGCATGCGTAAAACAATTATTGCGTTAAAATTAATCCCGCATTATTAAAGTTTTTAACGATTCGATGATTCGTATTATAATAAATACATTATTTTCGAGAATAAAATGTAAACGGTGCAATTTTTTTATCATCAATAATATACGTTAATGGTAAAAAAATTGTAAGTGGAAAATTTGAAATATATAAGTATCTTTAATAATGGCAGAAAGAGAGAGGGAGAATAAAAAAAGTTTATTGACCAAAATTCATAAATTAGAATAATAATGTGTAATAAAATTTTTATCAAGAAAATTTTTAGCAAGAAAATTTTTATCAAGATAACGTCGAGAAATAAATTTCGTATTATTATTCAGCGTACAGTCTGCTGCAAATATTATATATATATATATTTTCAATCTAATGTCACACGTACATTTTTCGATATATGCGGAAAATTTCAAGTTATCAAATTTTATTACACCTTATTTCTTAATCTAACGATTTTATTGGAGCCATAAATTTCATAAACAATGACATTCGAGCACGTTAGTTTCGATTTTTGAGAAATGAACGCAGCGAGAAATGCAAAGACTTTGTTCAACGGCCAAGGCGTGAAAGTCAGTCGCTGTATTTTCTTCCATTTTTTTACACGCGCGGAAACGCATTCCTATGCAGCTGTACGTGAGCCAATAAGACGTTTCGATAAAACTGAATTTACGGTTTGAAAACTCGGTGCGGCTCGGCTTTTATTGCCGTCGTATGTCGGTGCTCTTCCGATGGCAGATAGTAGCGTGGAATACGTGCGCCCTGAGGGGGTCGATTACCCGGTAGCACGCGCTAGAACATCGCCGGTTAATTGGAGATGCGCCGGTTCGGGCTCCCCGGTCTGTCCTTAATGAGCTTCGACGACCGCCATTCTGTCCCCGACTCTGTTTCTCCGACTAAAGAGGACATCCGCGCGATTTCCCTTCGTGAAAAAGATGTTTCCGTCGAGTCGATCGTCTCGAACGGATAATAGCGATTTAAAGCAGCGATCCGCTTAGAGATCCGTCGCCGAATACGGACCACTTTATAGAGAGAGAGATTTCATCCCGTGAATCTATCAGAGATTGATTATTTTAGCGACTACGTTTGTGTCCGAAGCACAAGTTTTTTTCGTTTTTCTCAGTCTCGCTGGTCAGTTTTTTCAGCGTTGCGTCGAATAAAAGTGTCAGGCGTACGTGCAAGGTTGTCTATTATTAGTTTATTCGCCTCGAACGAATTTCAAAAGACGAGCTCGACGAGAACGTCACTTAAATTTACCACGCAGCGTGCGGTTAATGAGCAAAGATAGCGCGGGGGCTCGGGGCAGGGATAGTAGCGAGAAGCCACACTTTGCCGAACATTGCGTAATCAATTTCACGAACGGCCAATTTCTGTGAGCAACGGCTTTGGCTCGCCCTCCGGTTACGCAAAATCGCGCGCGGTTCTGGCGATGATAAATTATCGTCGCGCCCGTCGAGCACGCGGCCCGAATCGATTTTTATCGGATGGCCCAAGACGACAATGTCGACGAGAATCGTTGGGAACCCTCTCCCCTTCTTTCTCTCTCTCTCTCTTTTTTAGCGGCGATATATAAAAGTTGTCAGTGATAGCAGCCAGAGAACCGACAACCCGTTAAAAGTGAGTTCCAGAAAGAAGTACGAAGTAATCCATCCGCTCATCTTCGAGTAATTAAAACTTATAATTCGTGGCAGCCCTCGTCCGCGTCGAGGCCTCATCCCTTTCGCGCCGATCCATCCACCGACACCCTTGGATGCCGCGCGCCTCTCCTCTTTCTCTGCGGCGCCTTCATCTTCCAGAAGTTGCCCGCGTCCCCTCCCTCCGTGACCTCCTGCATATTTCATACTTTGTACCGCAATTACTTTATCGCGCTTCCGTAGATTTTGGTCGGGGGTTGAAAAGCGGCAGCGGCAGCGGCTGGGGCGACGGGGTTGGCGGGGGTGCGGCGCGAATACTTATCTTCCTGTCGGCGCCGATGCTCGGATACATTCAAAATAGACCCGGCCCGCATTTATTCTTCGTTTCGTTAGCTTCGAAGGCAGTGTTTCAGGCGGCGTCGAAAGAGATGGGAAAAATAGGTCGGTGGCAAGAGGTGAAACTCGCTCGAGCTGAGAAATGGGAAAGAGGAAAGGACGCGGAGGAACGCGAGCATTAATTTCGATTATCGCTCAATTATCATTTCAGCTGGAATTTTAACCGGACCGGCTTTTGCAGAAAACGTCAAATGAGTTGGAAAAATGGTTAGGGATCGACATATATTTCTTTTTGTTCTATTCGTGGCTGCGCTTTCTGTTTAAACAACTACTCGGGAGCTGGACGAAAACTCGCTTTTTCATCAGAGCGTGTAATTTTTCAACTTTTTATTCACATTGTTCACCCTTTCGATAATGAGATACCTGATATTACATTTTTGTACGCGCTGGCTTTGAAGTTGTTCTTTAGGAGTCGCTTCAAAAATTATATTATGGATATATTGTATTTCCATATCATTGCTATTTGTTTTCATAATATTTAACAAATTTTTTTTTTAAATTATGCTTTTTAATTTTGGCAGCATTTTATAGAAAATCCAACATTATTTTTAATAAAATTTAAAAATTTGCTCAAATATTATTATATAAATAATTGAGAATTTCGAGAGAAGATCATATTTTTAGCGCAAGAATTTATCGTATATTTCAAAAATAACTCATTTTCTTATCTCTCAAACAGGACTTTCGAATAAACACGAGTCCGCAGTTTGTTTAACATCGCTATACAATTTTATAGGTGCGTCTTAAATTTATTTAAAATGTATTACAAATTTGGAATTATATTTGAAAAAGGTCAGATGCCAAGAGGTTACGGCAAATATAGCAAATAGCAGACAGGGTGATTGTTATCTTTGGAATCGTACACGGTGCAGCTTTTGTTCTATGCCACGTAATTACTTTATCGTGCGTTCGCGATTACAAAGGTAACAAAGAATTCCCAGAGTTTACTCTCGGTTTCGCGTCGAACAAAAGGAATGGTGGAGGAGAAAAAGAGAAAAAAGGGAGAGAGAAAGAGAGAAAGCGCGAAACGGAGCGTAAAGAGCGGTGGTTCTGTCGAAAGTTTTCGGCGAGCAACTCCGGACTTATTTTCTCTACCATTATAATGTTACTCCTTAGCGAATAGCGTTTAAGAAAACGATAGAGTAGTATTGTAGGTTTATAATGGCTGCAGAGATACTTGTATCTCTTTCGTCGGCGCGAATATTCGTTCGAAATATATACCTGTATATTTATTTTTCCTCTTGTCGATGCCGATGTTGGATTAATATAACACATTTTTATTTGCAGAATGCCTAAATATTTCAATCTGCTAGCATTATTTCTGTGACGCATGTCTTATTAAGCTTAAAAAACATAAGATTTAATAAAAAGTTAATAATAGGTTTCTACAACAAAATTATATAATATTTCGCAGATATTTAGTTCGATTAAATTCGAGTTGTACGTGAAATTAAAGACATATGGATAGGATGAAATTTGTCCTTATATCGACATATACGTATATATTCAACGTATCTTGCTATCTTATATAATCCGCAATGTTTCATCAAATGTTTTACAAATGTTACGTTACGTAATTACGTAATCGCCCCGATTACATCATTTCCGATTGAAAGTGGCGCGGAACTTTGGCTTAAGGAAATTATTCTCAAAGGAATCCGATCGGCTTACGAGAAACTCTAATTGGAAAGACATTCGAATGGTTTGAATTTTATTTAACAAGCAACGAGATTTTATATAACTTATATAACTGTTTCGTTTTTGGTCGGGGTAGTCCCTTAGAGGAGTAACAGGTGCAAATTTCAACGTGTTCCCCGTTTGTTTGACCGCCTCGAAGGGAAAAAGTCGAGAAGGACGTGATGCGGGAGAAGGATAAGGAGGGAGGGTCGATTTTATCATCGGGACGATGCGAGTGCGAGAGGAAAAGCGGAAACCTGGAGAGAGAGAGAGAGAGGGAGAGAGGGATAAGGGGAAGCGGGAAAACGCGCCTCGCGTTCCCGGAAAGCCGATGATATTAAAGGAAGGAAGAGAGGACGCGCACTAAACGGAGAAATGAGGCGACAAAGTCCAAAGCGTCTGCTCTCCATTGTGTCGCCGACCCGGGCGTCTCTCCCTTCGTGACGGGGTGAAGCCACCCCTCGCGCCGGCATTCTCCTATTTTTCGTGCGTTTCGGCGATCTCCGGTTTCCTTGTCTTTTCGCCTGTACTTCCGCCAATGTTTGCAGGACGGCCAAGCCCCGGCACGGAGCATTACCGCGTAATCCTTTTAATAACAGAGTCGGCTCTCTCTGCGCCCGCAAAACTCGATAGGAGACTCGATATCACATTTGCCTTAACTTTTTAAATTTTATATTTTTCAAATCCTCCGGCAATCTTTCTTTCCGTACATATTATTCCCGTTTCTCCGGTTTATTCCCTCCTAACGAGCATCATTGTCGTGGTACGTAATCATTATTGTGATTCAAAAGAAAGAAAGCATTGATGAAAGGAACGCGTCTTGCGACGCGGCATCCATCCCGGGGCATCGTATCGTATACATTCAGAAGTCTATCCGTAAATAAGAGGGAAACAGTGACGCAGATGGTTGATCCACTCAATTTCAGATTCATGGATGCTAGACTGAAAAATGTTGCTTCTCTTCGCCGCCGGCGCGACGCACCCTCCCTCCCTTCCTTCCCTTCCCTTCCGTCCCCGACGCGTTTTTCCCTCTTCTCCAATGTTCTTCCTTCCGTTTCAACCTTCTTTTTCGATACGGGGAACAGCTTCCCCGATAGACGCGTCCGATAGTATCCTTTATTGGCTGTATAGACAAGTAATGTCGAAAAAAATATAATAAACCACCCTCTTTACTGGCGTTACGATGCATACAATCTCATCCATCCCCGGTAAATACCGTGGAATTTGCCGCATTCTAATATAACGCTCGCTTCTAATGTGCGTAAGAAATCAATTTTTCTCTCGTGCATAGAGCTTATTAACCCTTTCGTACCTCCGGCTTTCCCAAAAGAGATGTTTTTCACATGAAGACAGTTTTTATAGGTTTTTGAGAATGTTGATTCCCCAAATTTACCATCAAAATTTAAATTCAAAATGGCAGATTCAAGATGGCGATAACAAAAAGCTTAAATATATTTAAAATATGAGCTTTTATTTTGATTTTATTTTGATTTTTTTAAATATATATTATGTTTTTTCCTGAATATACACACGCACGTTCGACTCATAGCGTTGTTATACATTTTTTTTGCAAGTCGCGCATCTGTCGCACGCGTCGTCTTACTTTGATTACACATATAAATTATTATAATATTTGTCATAATAAAGTTATAATCACATTTAAATACAACTTTAAGTTTATAATTAGCGCATAAATTTTATGATTATTCCATTAATATGCGGTTAATCTTTATTCTCTTAAAGTTTGATTTTTTGCAAAGTTTAGATAATTATATTGTACTGTAAACATTACATTTCAAAGTGTGCGATTTTTTTTACATATAGCTTGAACCTTCTTCTTTAAAACAAGCCGAGGTAAAGGTCGATAGGATTATTTGTTTAAAAGTTATGCATTTTTTCGTAGGTGGGACATACATGTCCCGGAGGTACGAAAGGGTCAAGCTAGTCAACTTTTCGTCGGATTAATTTTTATTCTTGTATTGAAATAAATCACGCGTTTATCCAGGTTGCCGTTTCTCTCGAATTACAAAGTTAAATGTACCATCGAATTACACGTCGATTACACGTTCAGCCAAGTTTTCACGTCGCCGTTAATTATCCTTTGGAGCCGTGTGTCACGATAGGATGCAAATATTCGGAAAGGAATCCTTCCATTTTCACTCGCAACCTCGTTGCACTTGATCTCCGCGCGTCTTCTCGATGGGAAAGTGTCACCCCCTGCGGAGCCGGCGGAAAGAGACACGTCTGAAATATAATAAACCTCGTCGGCGTTACGACACAGCCGGCTCAGTCACCTCTGTAAATATCCTCCGATATGGATTTCGAATATTTTACCGAGCGTCTCGGTGAGGGTGCGCGTCCGTGTTACCCCATCCCGCGTCCCTCCAGCCGTTTCTTCGGGTCCACTCTGAATATTTTTCCGGCTCGTAGCGGAGATGGAAGATGGAACGAGAGTCCTGATGCAATTTTCGCCGCCTCTCTCGGAATCTGGTTCCGCTCTCGTGTCCTGTCGGCAGAGCTAGGTAATTTTGTAGCATTCCTAAATGACACGCTCAAGGATTCCGTAAGAAACGGTTGGTTTAAATCGATAAATTTTTGCACGCTCTTACCGAGAGATTGTTTCCTTCGTAGGGAGAACTAGACGCGGGTAAAAGGGAAAATGTACGATGAGGATTAATAATGATAGAAAGGACGAAAATATATACACAAGTTGAAGTAAGAATTGTAAGCTTCGAAGCAATCCGTTTTGACAACTAATGTTGAAAGTGGTATACAAAGTGACGGCTCCCCCACATTGGAAGGACTTTGTTAGAAGATTATCGTACCGTGGCAGCTCATAACACAAACTGCCGCCAAAGTTTCGGATGTTGTACGTCGATGGATAACACAGCCACTCGAGCAATTAGAATGATGACAAAGTTTTGACTTAATCCATAAAGCGAGCATCCCCGCGAATCTTGCTCGTGTCGCGAGCAATTTAGATTAATGTGATTTTTGGAAATTATGAGCCATCTTCGTCGCACAAGCGGTGACTTTTACTCGATACGAACTTGTAAGAAGCAATGTTTTCTTTTCTTTTGTCTTCTTTTCCGGTAATGGTAATTTCCTTGTAAAGGGTATATATTTTCTTTGCGATTTCATATTTGTGTCGACAAACGGGGGGGGGGGGGGGGGAGGAACGCGAATCATAAATTATAAATTTTACTTGCATAATTTGTACAATTTCGATGGAGCAAAAATAGACGAAGAATTCTCAGATGAAACGAAAGCGACTAAAGCGAATTGGAAAGGGAACGGTCTGGAGTGGAAGCGATGGCGAAGTCGTCGTTGGAGATCAAGTCGGGCAGGAACTGTTTTGGAACTACCGAGTTGAGATCCCGCGACGGGGTAAAGAGAAATACTAAACGAGGGATGCAGCGAGGAAGGACGAGAGAGAGAGAGGGAAGAGGGAAAGGCGGTATAGCGAGTGATAGGGAGGATGAGAGGGCGAATGAGGTGTCGCTCCGTTAGAATCTTTCTGAGATTGCTTAATTAACGGCAGAAGTCTGATATAAATTCGTTCGTGTGCTAAATCAGGATCCCATCCTCTGGCGCCTCTTCGCCGCCGCACTTTGGCCAAACGCGCGCTTCGGCTTCTAGTACAAAAGCCGAAGCAGCTTGTCCTGAACCTTAATTATCCTCGAATTCTGGCCGTTCGTATTACAGACCGTAGGAAGTTACAGACCGAGAGAGGAGCTGCTTTTGGTTTACTCATTTACGTGAAATATCGCGGCTTTTCTAGCCACTTGTATACGTTCTTCAAACATATTTGACCGATCGTTGCGCATCTAAAACGAAAATACGACGAAAATATCGCTCGTGCATTTTGCCTTTTATGTTGTATATACGTAATTGTATCAGTTGAACAAATGATGTGATTAACTACTGATTTTATCGGAACGAATCGAAGCGCTCGGGGCAGCGGCCATGCGAGGGAAAATTACGCGAAATTCTCAGCCTGCTTTATAATTGCATAGATTCGATTATATTCGTTTCGCGCGCGATTAAATAATCTTACATTCTTTTTCTAAAGATACTATTTCATGCGCAAGCACAAAAGATACAATGAGGAAAATTAAAGGTATTACTAATGGTTTGAGAAATATTATTCAGGTGATTGTAAAAAAGTGCGCTTCACGTTTGACGCGTTATTCTCTTTCCCTTTCTCCTACCTGCGAGTCTTTTAATTTGAATAAAATATTACAAATCTATCTGAATTTGAATGTGTGCATATTTCACGTAATTGTTTTGTACAAGCGAAACAAATAAAACGTATGATTCGTGGATTAATAATATTAAAATATAAAAAAGTTGTACTTTGTGCGCTACAAAGAATATTGTCCATTTTGACGTTTCCGTACAAAGAAAAATTTTATCATTATAATGCATGCCGACATGATGAAAATTATATACCGGAATAATTCCGCGTAATATAACGTACGAAGAGAAATGAATTGCGAGATGAAATATCCGAGTTCTGTGTGGTGCGATCTACTTTTAGTCTATCGTGCTATAGGGAAAATGTGGCTCCAACATCGTATTATGACACGTAATTATTATGATGAGGAAAAACAAACTTTACATAAACTTTATCTTGTTAAATTCTTTCCGCGCATCTATATAATAAATAATGACAGATTTATAGGGATATTATACAGTTACATAGTTTTTGCATTTTTCATTTTCATCTTTTATATATTCTCTCTCTCTCTCTCTCTCTCTTTATATATATTTAGATTATATACATGATGATACTCTACAAGTATAATAAAGAGAAAGAGAGTAACGTTTTGCGACAACTTGCCATCAACAGCCTCATCTTATCTTCATGACTCGTATTTCTTTTTCTCGCGTGCCATATAAAGACTCGTAAGTCCTGATTCCACGAGTTTCTTTTAGACCCGGCGGCCAACAAGGTAATGGTGGTCGATCTGGATGGGCCGGGAGTTATTTACTGGAATTTCCAGAATTGTTGACCGGAGGGTAGATTTTCTCGGTGTGCTCTGCCCAAAACCGCATACACGCGTCCTTGCACGACCGCCTAATTTCGGTGGCTCGACCCATCGCCAAATTGGATTTTATTAAATGCGTCTCTGCAGAGAGGGTTACGCGTTGACCGTCTGCGTTCAAGTATCCGTTTCGTAATATCGACCGGCAAAATATAATGTTAACTTTTTCCAACTTTAATTTTCTATTCATGAAGTCAGTCGAGCGGGCAAATCGCCCGTGGAAATATCAAGCGGTGACATGTTTTTATATTCTTGAAAAAAAATTACTGTACTCGACACATAATATTAAATAAACTACGCTAATAATTTCTCTCCGTGTCACGTTGTACAAAGTGTGAAATTTAAGTTCATGTTCAACATGTCCAGACATGTAAAAGGAATTATATATTGAGAAAACTATTTATTATTCGCATGATATTTGCTTCTTTCATTGAAAGGTAAGAAAGATTTAAGAAGGAATTGGACGAATTAGCTATGTCTTAATAACTCTAATTTTTCCAGATTGATGGATTTAACATTTCCAAGCACTTTTTGAAATATAAAATTAATTTGCGAGTTAAAATAAAAATTTGTGCTCTCTAGAATAAAATTTTAATTTCAAAATCGTAAATACGTTATTTTATATAATATGAAATTAATTTTTTTTACAGTAATTGTACTTGAAAATTTTGTATAATAATTGTACACAAAAATTTATGAAAATAAAAAATGTTAATTCTGCGGGGCAAAAAGTTTTTACTTTAACTCGCTTTAAATTAATTGTGAGCTTTATATTTTAAAAGGCTAATGGTGCTTTGCACAATGTCAAATTCCTGAACCTCGAAATGTATTAGATTTATGAACTTTTCACGTAGCTGATCCGTCCAATTGCTCCTTGAGCGACCTTTCCGAACAGCTTTTCTTCCCTCGTTTAGACAACTGGGTGGAACATTTGGCGATGTCTTGCAAGTAACGGCCGCGGACTGGCCGAGTACCGTGAACGACGATAGTTACTGCCGCTCGAATGTTTACGCTGAAAACGCAGCCGCGAAACATAGAAGCGGACATTACTAACAGATAGACGAGCCGCGTGGCAGAATGCACTAACATAAAAGCTAATGTAGCAAAGTGCGGTTATGTCTATAATGGAAACGGCCCTCCTGCGGTGTGCATTCACCACCTCTATCGTCCTCCAGAAGTCTGCTAATATCTTTCTGGATGCCACTCTTGCGTCTCCTCTTTTTTGCCTCGAAAGTCTAGCGGCAGATGAAGGTCTCTTCGTTTTACTCAGAACTCTTTGCCACACTACACTAACGTTTCTTCCTCTCTCTTTCTTCTCCTCTCTTAAATCTACACTTTCTCTCTCTCTCTCTTTCTTTTTTTCATCGATTTACAATGTCTCGACTTTTGTCATTAAAAAATTCGAATCGAGTACGTGATTGGATGATTAATGTATCGGTTATCATTTTTCAGGTATTACGTTTGCCTTTTTAGATGCAAAGTATGAGGAAGACGTTAATTAGAACATCAAATTCGAAAATGCAGATTTTAAAAATATTTCTTACTTGGAGGGCATCGGCTTTTCCGGCCCAACTGATTGACTTTTATTAATTATGTGATTCTTGCAACGGCTTCTCCACTTGCAGACAGTTTGTAATCGTGTTCTCGAGGGTTTAATGAAAATGTCAACGTTCAAGCGCCAGGCGCTCCCTCATTAGCCAAACGTAAGCGACACCTGCTTGTTGCTATCCGTTGCAATAAAATTCCAGTATACCAGAGGAACGTCGAGGTTTACTAAAGAACATCTACTAGAACCTGATAACGCGCACGGATCTCTTTCGCGACGATTGTGCCGCAAAACATTGAGCAAATTATCACTTGCGCGTTAAATCATCGCCAAAGCTATCAAGATGCAAAGTATAAAGAGCGAGGGTTATAGCACTCTGAAATCTTGGCGAGGGGAGGGTAGTTTGTCGGAGGGGGATGAGAGCGACGGAGAGAAAGAGAGAGAGAGGAGGGGGGAAGGGGGAGGGGGAGGGGTTCCATTAATATTCTCGACAAGCGAGGATCGAACTTCAATTATTCAGAGGAACGCCGTTATATACGCTCGTCACCCTCTGTAATGGTACCGTGCGTCTTTTTGGCGTTTCATCTGTCGCTCCTGCATTCTCTATACACACACACACACACACACACATATATGTATGTATAATATGAGTTCTACACGCGCGCAGGTCTAAAGATGTATATAGATCTATATAGCCATTAGTATTGGTATCGATATTTTGTGTTAGTGCTGCATATATACGGCAATAGACGTCCACAGACGGGCGAGAGTGTCTCTGAATTTCTTTCGCGGGAGAAACAGAGAGGAAAAAGAACGAAGGGGGATTAGAAAAAGAGAGAGAGAGATCGAGGTCTCTCCTGGGGCACAGGGGTTGATAGAGGGCTGGAGAGACCACAGGGGCTCGCCGTACTGATTATACCCACACCACAGTCACGCCGACCACTCACGAGCCATGTATCCCAATACGAATTAAAACATATCAAAAGCATATATATATATATATATATATATATATATATATATATATATATATTGGAGTCAATACCTTCGAGCTTCCACGCTCCGCCTTCTGACCCCAAGTATATAGGATGTCCTCCGATAGGCGAGAGAAGAAAACTTTAATATTTACGATATTTTGATTCATTCCATAAATCGTAATTTCATAAGTCGTAAGGGTAAATCGTTCGTTTGAAATGAGACTCGTGTTTGAGCTTCATTCCACAATAATTATCGCGTTGTCAACTAGTTGCGCAAACAATGTACAATATTGTCAAGACGATGATAAAAGACAATAAAAGTGACAGAAAGTGAGAACCCGAAGTATTAATTCGTTAGTGTTTCGCATCATGTACACGTGTGTCTGGAATAAAAATATAAAAGAGTTAAGTGATACCGAAGAATTCTACTTATTAAATATATTTACATATTAAATAAGTGAAAAAATCGCATCATGTACATGTGTGTCTGGAATAAAAATATAAAAGAGTTAATTGATAACCGAGGAATTCTACTTGATATTAAATAAGTGAAAACATTTAAATCTAGTGTTGCGTCTCGATAATTTCACTCGTTTCCTTCAGTATTGTGTAAATGTTCACGAAAAAGGGAAATTAATCCATTTCGAGTTGCGACTGGAAATTAAAAGAAAATGTTACGCGATCGTTGCATTTATTACACTCTTGTTTTTATACGTCATACGTGTATGCTTTGCGGTATCAACATATGTTACGCGAATAAAAATCAATGTATCGCGGTAAACTACGCTGTAGATAACAACTGGAAAGATTAATTATTCGCACACAAAAAGAGTTGTTGGAAATTAAATAACGTTTTAACATCGCTATAGCGCTATGTTTTATTGCATCTCGACACCTAGATAGGAGAAGAGATCGAAAAACGATAAAAATTTGAGAATACGATGCAGTTCGTGTCGGTAAGACAAGATCATAATCATAAGTACACTATTCTATCTAAAGACAACCCGTTGGTGGGCTAAGTGGCTGCGCGTCCATTTTTCATTCGCTACAACACAATTTTTATATTTTTTATCTCATTTTTTAAAAGCCACGTAACTCGTCTCGCAAAATTTCATTGTATCGTTTTAAAATAAAATTTGACATTGCTAATTAAACGACGAAATTTAAAATTTTCCATTTTTACAATTTTTACCTGGACAACATTATCCTGCTCTTTAAAAATTATTTTGCGATGGTGTTTTATAATACATTTTTTAGAGCGTTTCAAATACTGTATACATATTTATTATTTATCATCGGCAAGAGAGGAGAGAATATTGATTATATAGTATATAAAAAAATATAAGAAAAACATATAGACAGGGTCGCGATTAAAAATTGCATAAAATAGAGCGAGAAAATGTTAAATTACACGAGCAGAATTGTTGAGTAATCGTAACATCAGAAAGTATATACTCTTTCCTCATCGTCGCTAAAATGTAATAATTGTTACATTAAATTAAAATGTTTTCAGTCTTCCGCAAGACTAAATTCATTGTACAAGGGACAAAGACATTGACATTTTCTTGAGCGCCGCACAATTCCGTAGTTTATTACAAATGAGAAATTTGCCCCTCTCTCTTTCTCTCTCTCTCTCTCTCTCTCTCTCTCACTCTCTCGAGCTGTTTTATACAGATTTACACAAGGTTTCGGGGGATGCGACTGCATTAAATCACGGTTCGTAAATATTCATGCGTAATAAACGCGGACAAACAATTCCTCCTCGCGCGGTGTTTTCCAGGTTGCCGGTCGTCTTTCGAAAATGGATTTCAATATTGCAATAAATTTTTACGATATTGTTATTTACTTACTAGGCACCGATGCTGGGATTCGCGCTTTCGAAATTTCATTCGCGGGGGTATATGTCGCACGGGAAACGCGTATTTTTCGTCCATCTAGTATCGCGCGAGAGCCTGCACATCGATAAAAATATATTTCCTCCGAAAATGGCGTTGTTTTTCTCCGCCATCCCTCTCTCCGTCTCTTTCTTCTACCCCTTCTACCCCGCCCTCGTTCTCCTTTGACGCTCGTATATATAGATTTCTCTCCATTTATGTAAGTCTGTTGCGTCACAATATTGTCATCGTAAATATACGCGATAATGCATTTTTTCGATTCTGCTCAGGGATGTCTAGTGCGATACGATTCTCCGCTATTTTACTCCGAAAATTATTTAGTATACTTGGAAATACGCTGACCGAGGGTGGCGTTTTTCGACGAGCGCGTAGAATTCCTAATGCAACAGTCACGAATGACAGCCCATCGAAGAACGATGAGCGATAATTGGAAAGAAAGCGCGGCTCCTGCCTATCTATTTTCTCTCAAAGTGCTCGGGCGATTCGATGCTTCGAGGAACGTTGCGAGAGATAAAGCTGCAGCGAGAGCTGATACGGAATATCGTCGGCAGAGAGGCATCGATATGCGAGCGTTTTCGCAAAATATAACGACGTCGTCGTCGTCTTTTAAGGATCAAGCGTGCATTCTACTTCCGAGAGACGACAGATTCAATGCACCCCCCTCTCTCTCTCTCTCTCTCTCTCTCTTCCTCCCTCGGGCTTCTTCTCTCGCGAGTAAGCTTTTATTAACAATAAAAGCAGATCCGGACATCAAAGGATACCGAGCGCCTCCAACGCGGAACAGATACATTGTGATACAACGTTCGAACAGAATCCGCGGAATTTCCTGTCGCCGTGACGGAGAATCTCTTCCGTATTTCTTTGAAAAGTGTTTGCTCGTCGCGTACTTTTCGGCGCCTGCGTCCTCCCTGCACCAGGGAGAGGGACGCGCCAAAGTATTTTAATATCGAGCCTGCCGGCCGTACGTACAGCTCGGGAGCTTCAGCTAGCATTGTCCAGACGATCTTCCCGCATGTGTGAATGGATAGGAATGCCACTGGGCTTTTGTACGCGGGCCTTTATTGTTCGGCTGTCCGGCCATCAGGGGTTGTCACGCGACGATACCGCGCCGACATCTAGAGGCGCTGACGAGGCCTCGATAGAAGAATATAAATTATCGCTTGCTTAATAGAACGCAAATTGTTTTCATTTCGATTAGTTTCTCAAAAGGGTTCGAATCAAATCGAATATACCAGTCGGCTGATATCTCGAAGAAAAATCGCAACTGGCGTTTAATTTCCAAATTCGTCACGTATCGCGAGATTTGCAAATGACCGACGATTGCACGTGTCGCGCGTTGATTGTCAAAATCTCTGTGAGGAAAGTGATTTTTTCGCGTACGATGTTAAAAATCTGTTACCGATACCTTGTACGTTTTACAATGTACAGAAACCGGGACAATACCTGTTGCCCCGAGCATTGCGGTGTCGCGATTGAGAAACTCTGTCGCGAACTGTTGCGCGCATAGCTTTATCCATTCACATGCACCGATGCAAATATCATGTGCATACTTGTAAAGGTATGTAGGTCCAAGCCATGTAGGTCTGCATTCTGATTCAAACACTAGAAAAACTCGATATCGTAGCATGCTCGCGTATAACTTCTTTTGTTTGATCCGGGTCTACCACCACTCTCGTCGCATCCCGCATCGTAAGAGTTGGATATTCCGAATATTATCTTTCATTAAATGAAGCTCCGGCCAAGAGGAATAAACGCGTCCCTTAAGGATGTTTTATACTTATTTTCAAAATATTGAGAATTTAATGAAAATTGTACAGAATGTCCTTACATATGTTTAGAATCTTCAGTACAATTTTTAAATCGATTCACTAAAGCGTTCGCAAGTTATATGGATTTTAATTTGCACCGAATAACATGTGTTTTTATGGGAAACGTATAACCACGTCGATTCAAATGACAAAAACACATGGAAATAATATTCAGAATTTGTTTGAAATTTGCAAAAGTTTAGATACAGAGGAAATATTTGGTCAAATAATATTATACAAGTACTAACTGGTTAAAAAGATATTAAATATAATTGAATGAAGTTAGCCATGTATCTGTCACAAGGCAAAATTCTCTGCCAAAAGTTAATCATTTTGATTAACAAAATTCGGAATATTTCAGTAAAAACGCAATAAATATTAAAAAATACATTTCTGCACTAAGATCAAATTGTAATATTTCACACAATTTCTCATATTCAAAATATACTAAAAGTAGATATTCGTCAATATTGATTTTCAGTTACTTTTTGCTGGGAATGTACATATAAAACATCCTTAATCATTGATTGCGAAATATTATTTAAATTAATTCTTAAATTATCATTCGTTTCTGATTTGAATGTCTTTTTTTAAATATTTTATTAAATGATTACTCCATTATCCTTATTCTTTTCCATATATGTAATAAATGTTGGATTTTCGAAAATGATTCTAAAGTAATATTAGAGAGATAAATGTTATATATAAGTGCATTTTTTAATCGCTAAAAAATCAGGTAAAGATTTATCTTGTAGGTTGACAGGCTTAAGGTTAAAGATCGAACAGTCGTTCTTTTGTTTCCAATGTTCGAAATGCTTCGAGAGATGGGCATACATCATAGACGGATGTACATACATATGTATATACATACATACGTGTATCGCATCCTGATCCTCGCGCGATGCGCTTTCAAAAACGGCTTGATACCGTTATGCAATACGTTTGCGTAAAGCTTCCGACCTCCGGCTTCGTTCCTTCGTTCTCCTTTTGGACGCGATCGGCAGATGCTGCAAGGGATACCGCAGGGTCTTTTCTTATCCCACGTGATACCACCGAATACATTTCTCTATCGCGATCGCGTGCACAACTGTGCACAAAAAGCGCGGCTTAGCAAGAACGCACACAGAAAAAAAGGACATTCTTATTTTGAAAATATATTTAGTTTTAACATGGAAATCTTGAAATGAGATTATATCGCGTTAATTTAAGAAAAATATATTTGCTTGAATAATTGCTTACTTGAATGAAGTCATATATATTCTAAAATATATTCTCATGATTTAAAATTTAATTTTTTTGAATGGAAAAGAAACAATATTAGATAGAAAATAACATTTTTAAATCAAAGATTATATTTTTCTTAAAGTAGAATTAAATAATTATATATTCTTGAGGTGACAATCACAATATTAAAATAAGACGATAATATTGTTGAAATTTAAAATTATTAAATTCTTCTCAGAAGATTGGAAATTGTTCCGTATATACGAAACATGATGAACGCGTTAGTTTAAGTATACAAGTTTTGATTTGACACTTCTTTTTTTTCTGTGCAGAGATTCGAGATTTGTGTTAACTACCTTTCCGTTCTTTTCAGTACGAGAGGGAGATGACGTTATGTAATCGCGGCTCAACATATCGCTAATTCAACCTGAGAAAATTCGTCTGAGCACGAAGGAATAATGTCGTAGACAGGTCCTTTCCTTCTGATTCCTCTTCTCCTCTCCATCATGCTCTTAATTAAGCATAATATTAGTCTCCTCGACATTGTTCATTTTTTCCGGAGGAAATTCGATTCTTTCCGTCTGTCTAGAAACTTGTTTCATTCACTAACCGTCTAGAACAGATTGATTCGCAGTTGAGAAATAATTATAAGCGCAACGCGAGCCGATCCCAATTCGGTGTATATATACTCTCGGGCTTATTATTTCCCGAGAACCTCTCAATCTATCGAAACGAGACTTTCTTTCCCGCTATCTCGCGATATTCTCGCAGCATCCGAGAACTGGCGAAGAGTATCCGACGCGCGTGGTCCTTTCCTAATGAAACCTTTCGAGGCAAGGATCAGGCGAGTGGTAAGAGAGACCGTATAAAAGCCCGGATCGTGCAGTCAAGTTCGATAACGAGGCCGGAGGAGGCTACGTTTCGAAGTCGCTCGGGCAGGCCGTTAACTTTGCGCGTCTCCGCGAAGGGTGGAAAGACGTACCGAAAACGAGAGAGAAGAGCAAGCAAAAAGAGAAGAAAAAAGAAAAGAATATATAACTATCTAAATGCACGCAAAAATGCCATAAGCCAGTGTGTGCCGTAATAACCGTAGCGACCGTTCGCTCTATCGTCGGCGAGAGCGAGGTTTAGCGGTGTCGGTGGACGGGTGGATGATTCTTGAAAAGCCAAAGTCGAGGGAAGGAGGAGTTTCACACACGCGCGTTATATTCAATAAAACCCAAATGTACCGCAAGAGACCCTTTTCCGCGCTTCCACCCCTTCCCGCTAACTTCACCCCCATTTTCAGGCTTTTTTACTCTTGTCACTACGCCTATTTCCTTCGCTCTTTTCTTTCCCCTCGCGTGTATCCCGATACGCATCGCGAGACGCGGGTCATCATTCGTCAAAGTTTATTTCGCGTAAGCGACGAAATTCACCCTTCTTTGCCATGTAAGATACTGAGTTTTTTTCTTTCCGTTCTCTCTCTCTCTCTCTCTTTCCCGATGTCAGAGAGCGCGTTCCGCGTAAAAGTCACCCGCGGGATAAAGATAATTCCCGTCACAAGCGTTAAAGTGAGACTTTTCATTTCTGATGTTAATTAATTTGAGCTTTATTTTAATTATGGATATACAGAGCGAAACGAATGCTTTTTAAAGGTGCAAAAAATCTATATGTAAATAAAATTTGCGAGATTTTATTTTAAATTAATCAGAAACACAAACACTCGCGTATGTATTGTTGAAAGTTTTCCTTTTAAAATCGCCCGCATATGCTTGGCCAACTAACGAGATTGCGATAATAAAACACTGAAATTTTTCATGGCTACGTAGAATCAGCTGTCTGTCTACCGTTGATGACAATTTTTATTGTGGATTTTTTTCATACCGTTATGTTTTTTCCATTATTTTGACATCGAGAGTCAACAAACATCACTCATATTGAAACATATCAAACTGTACACACTTAGTGTACGATAAGAGAAAAACAATATTCAACGTCACGCGTCCCATAAATTTGATTCTGCAAATGGCGTCTTTGCGCTTAAATATATTAATTTAAAAAAATGCCCGTTCTTCTCACGAATTGTCCTTGAATCGTGCGCGATTTTCCGAGATAAAGTATCAAAGTATTAACGCTATTTCGAAGATACATCACCATTATGTAATCCATGCCGCCGATGATGTATTGTCGGATTAATTCGTGCTATCGTCCTTGATTTTAAAGCTGACAAAAAAAGAATCAGATCCGTTCCAATGAGTCGTATTACCAGTCGTATTGACCGATAAAGAGAGGAAGAGGGAGAAAGAGGAAACGATAAGATACGCGAAACTCTGTGGAGCGGGGGCATTATTGGGTAGCGGCCACTTAATATGCAAATGCATCGTAGAGAGGGAAGCAGGCTGCGTTGTCGCTCGTTTTCGAGCCGGATGCAGACAGCAGGCAACGCAACGCGCGGCCAAAAAAATACTTTAATTTATATTTACATTTAAAATTGTTCCAGCTTGTTCCTCCTTGACAGGCGCCACCTTACTCCCTTCTCTTCTTTCCTCTTTTTTTCTTTCGCCTTCCTATCGATAAAACGATATCTTACCACTTCATTTAGTCGCACTCGACGTCTTTCTTTTAAGAGAATCGGCCATCTTATTTTAGCAGGACGTATAAATATAATCTCGATGATATGTTTCCTTCAAAACATTTGGTTCTTTTCAGAGCACAAAAGATTTCTTTTCAAATGCAGAGATATAATCGGATATAATGTACAATTTTCTTCAAAATTATAAAATTTTAAAGTGCAATATTGCTTTTCACCTTTTTTTCTATCTCTCTTTATTTCAAGTTCGAGCATCTCGAAAATGAAGATATTAACACGTGTGCCTTAAAATCGATATAGACCCTTCGACGGAGGGGGCGCATTAATCTTGTTATCATTTCGATGACGCTCGAATATTCGACATCTTTCATCCCATTTTGCCGTTTCGCAGCCCTCGCTCCTGCCGCGTCATGCGGTGGTTGTTTGCTATAAACAGAGAGGAGTACGTCCAGGAGCTTTGGCAATCGTGCTTTTTGCGCGACGCTGAGGATTTACTGGCATCACGCATTACGAGACGCGATATCGCGATACACACGCGCCGTAATACCGTGAGATCCACTCGATGTCTATTGGCGATGACGTCTATTAAGCTAGCGCAGCCACTTTAATACAATCCAATGAGAGAAAGAGAGAGAAACATGTGCATAAATCTTCTTTTCTGTCGCCAAGTTTTGTCGTTAAATAGATTATATTTATATGTATAAAGCTCTACACGCACATTCAACATTTAAAATATTCAAATTTGTTTTATTTTCCTTTCAAAAAATAATTTCTTGAATATTTTGAGCTACAAAATGATTTTTGTATACGTTCAAAAAGAGCCTAGAAAATATTTTTAACACAAAAATGGCCTCAAAATTGATGAAATATTGTCTTTATCTTTTTCTTAAAAATAATTCTTATCATTCCTAAATAAATGATTTAAAGAAATTGTAATTTTATCGAAAATCGCAAACCATTAAAGCCGCTTTAAAAATTGACTTTTCAAATTACAATTAAAAAATTCGGAAAGAGCTCAGGAAAAAACATTGCTCAAATTGTAGTCAAATATAATAAATCATTTACATGTATTAATCTAGAATCGAGGAAACGAAACACAGGTAATTTTGTCATATTTTTTGCAACTGCATTTTGCATCTCTTTACATAGTTTATTACGTTTAATTAGTATCAAAGTGTGACAAATGTAACCGCAAAGTAAGACAAATATGAGAGACATTTGACGATCATCGCGTAAGTGAAAATTTCAGACCTCTCTCAACGTTGCCGATCGTCGTGGCGGGTATTCGCATCCCGGAAGTCGACGAATGTTCGGCGAATTGAGCTCGCGGAGGAAATCGCGATGTTCGGCGGTGGGTACGGAGTGCTTGCTCTTCCGCAGGAAACGATTTCACTCAGACCGTAGAGGCAAAGTTCAACACGGAACGATGCACTCGGTGCCGCGTCGCCTCTTTCCACTTCCTTATGCACCCTTCGCTCCTCGCGTCGCGCAACATCCTTCCGTCCTTCCTTGTACTCGTCTCTGTTTCCGCTTCTCCGGTCCCTGCTTTGGCCACCCCCTTCCTCCCCCCCTCCTTCCTCTCGCCCTCCGCTTCCGCCGACGCCGTTTCTCGGGATGTTTGAATCGCGGCGCGACGGGTGAGAAAAGTGGGTGGGCGCCGCATGCCCGAAGGGTTGGCGGGATTACAAACACACCGCAACATATGCTTGAGGTTCTGAGTTGCCTTCGAAACAGTCGTAGTTTACTGGCCTTTCAGCTAGTATCAATCTACGATGCGTATTATTCGATTCTTCCGATGCTTTTTGGATTCGCGTCTGAAATAAGCAGCATCGGCTCAATTTAGATTGGAATTGTTCGTAACTATTTTTTTTTTTTTAAACACGAAAAGAGCTTTGTACGCGAAATACGAAAAATGATCGAGATTTGATATTTTCATCTTATTTGGAATGATCGAGCACTAATTATTTATAATAATTTATCTCTTTATCATTATTGCTCTATTCTTATATCGTTTAATCTGGGAGATAAAGTTTTGTGTAAAAAATTGAACTATGAGATGGAACTGCATTTTGGAATATTTTGTCGATTAATAATTATTACACGAGTAATTTTATGAACTTTCTTTCGAGTCGTCAATTTATTAGTCATGAATAAAATTAGATAATTTGTTAATGAGTTTGTTTGAATAAAGTGGTTTCTCGTCTCTTTGGGATGAAATCTCATCGAGTTGTCGGAAGAGCGGTATAACTACGCTTCGCCGATGGCGGCAGTCTGCAATAATGGTTTCCCAGAGAAGGACGCTCATTTAAATGAGAGTAACCGCTAAATTTCGCCTCGATTAACCCTCAAAAATTCAAGCGCACGACTCTCCCTTCGCGGGGAAAGGGTTGTTACCAATCTGAATATTTATAAGGTAAGGAGGCCTCGCGAACTTGCCGAGTAGCTTCGAGCAGAGATACCGCTAGTTTGGTCGTTCTTTGAATATATTAATGGAATTTGAGAAGCTCGCTGTTTTCATCGAACGGCATGCATTTTCTATCGCGATTCGAGCCGCGGAAGCAATAATACGCGAAACGAATACAGAGAGCTCGAATCGAATTAAACACAGTCACCTGTTCAAAATTTCATCCCCGCGGTTTTCCATTCGTCCTACGCTTATTTGCGTATAATAGCCACGATATATTTGAACCGCGGCCACGGCTCGTCCAAAGTCGAGAGATTTGCTCGAGTGAACGAGGAAACGAGGAAATCAATCCTCGTTATTCTACACGTTGCCGCATCACTTAATTTTATTCCGCTCGCGCGTAGACCCCCCTATCGATGTGCGCGCATGGTCATTTGGATGATATTTTTCTCGGTGATCCGTTGCACATATTTTTGCATAAAAAAATCATCGGTCGGCGGTATATATTCCAATCCGCATAAAGCAATGCCATCGTTCGGATATTTATCGCGAAATTCGTAAAAAAAATGAGAGAGAGGTGGGAGATGCAATTTTAAATAGTAGCAATTATCGAGTGCATTCCGGCGTGCAACGTATGCGCATACGCGTAACAGACCGTTACAAATATCGCTGGAGAGCGCGGTATGAAGAGGGAAGTAAACAAAAATGTACACTTGCACTCGCACGTGTAACGGATTGTGTCGACCAAAATATTGAATTGATACTGGAATCGCGTTAATTGTGCGCATTTATGCGAAATAAATTATGGATCTGGCATTCTGGCGGCACGTAGCAAAATGCAGATGGAGCGTGCCGTCACATATCGCTAATTATTCCCGGAAATTTATAAATCCTCCTCGACAGCGACGGATTGTTTCCAATTTTCTGACTTTAACGCGTCATCCTTGCCCCGTCTTTCGTCGCGCTCGGGCTTCGTTTCCGCAAAATTACATTCGCGCGTCTCTAATTCGACGAAACGTATCCTTTCGATCTCTTAGGCCCAATTGCACCAACATTATTTTAGCTTTAGGCGAAACTTCAAATATATGTCTGTCTTTATTTATTTAGAAAGAAAGATAAAGATAGCCGTATATTTAAGTTTAAAGTAACGTTGATGCAACCGGGCCTTGGTGAAATAATGACAACGAATTTTTATACGTCTGAGAAATTATTTATTTTATTTCTTTATTATTAATTTTTTATTTATTTGATTTATTTATTATTATATTATTATTATATTTATTTATTATTATATTATTATATTATATTTTATTTATTTGATTTATTTATTATTAATTTTTTTCCGATTTTAAATGTTGACCGGCTTTTCGTCGAATCATAAAGGAAGGTAACCGAAAAATTGAGAGAAAGGACGCGATGGCTGACGAAACCACGCAATTTCTACTTGGTCCCGCGACGTACTTTGACGAGCCCGGATCTCGTCGCGCTTTTCCTCGTGATTCTCGTGCGTTCACCTTAAATTACGATACGGCAGTCTATCCCTCTTCCTCCCCCCCCCCCTCTCCGTCTTCTCTCTCATCGGATTAGGCATCGGGTAACCGATTGTAAATACGGGGGAGCCAGGACGCGGAAAAGGGGAATTGAAGTTTGCCGAGGTTGTAAGAGGAGACGCTGGTAAATATCTTCCTGCCTTCCTTCCACGGTTCCTTTCAACGCAGTCACCGGTCGACCCAATCCACATCGTCGTTCCTAGGAACCGATCCGATCCGTTGGGCCGCAAACACGCCCGCGCTTCGAGGATGTAGCGTCTTAGCATCGGTGATTCTCCTCTGTGTTCCTCGGGATGATTAATTTAATACGATGACTGCATCTTTCTTCATTCGTACCGTATCCAACGATTGCGAGTGTCGCTGTAGCGAAGGATGGAATTTAAATTGACCGAAGGTACAAATAAGCTGGCATTTTGCTAAAAATTTGCAATACTTTTATAAAAGGGCGGAAAAAAAGATCATCGTCGATTAAATAAAAAATTCATTCTCTTGAGAATAATTTTTACGACGTGATTATTAAATGACTAGCTCATCGAATGACTTAGCTATCCTACATTAGGATGCTCGACGCGTTTTATATAGGATAGGTTGCGCTTATCGAATTCATTATTTTAGATCCTTTGGCGCGGCATTTTTTGCTAAAATCTTTCTTCGTAGAGAATTAAATTGCCATCTCCGACAACACGGAGTAAATCCGCGAGCGCAAAGCGTGGAATTGTCGGCCGAAGACATCGCCAACTGGTGACTGGCGAAAAGTAGCCGGATTGTAGAGGAATTGCCGAGAGTTGGCGGCGTATCGTCGCGCGTTTCTCGAATGGCTGCCTCGGTTGCTTTCTCGTAAGACGATTACGTGAAAGGAAAGGAAAAAAAAAAGAGAGAATTGAAAATGTCAAGTTGAAAAGTGGAGCTCCGTGACCGGTGCGAGCGGACGGTGGAGGGTTAGAAGAGCATATTGAAAGAGGCATATAAAAGAAGTACGAGTGCCGAAGAAGGAAAAATCCCCGCGGGCGGAGACGGAGGGTGGCTGGAAGGAAGAAGGAGCATCCTCGAAGAGACAAAACGAGCCGTTGGAGATTCGCCCCCGTTGCTTCTCCTTCCATCCCGCGACTCCGCGCGTCAGCCGTTTCTTCATTTTCCGTTACCTCCTGGTTGTAGCAGCTCGCGGATGGGGGGGGGGGGATCGCCCTTCGTCCCTCGTTCCATCCCTCGGCGAGGAGCTCGCTGCTCGGGGAGGACACGAAAACAAGTCGGAGACTTGGCGGAAGCGGAGGAAGAGAAACGGCCTGCCTACGAGGCGCACTCTTTGGTACCGACATCGCGGTTTGCCTTTTACATTATATTTATTTTACTCATTTTTCGCGGGATAAATGTCTTCGGGGCTTTGCCAGTCGGTTAGGAAAATACTTTCATAATGTCCTCCTGTGCCGATCTCCCCTCCCCCCTCCCCCCTCCACCCTTGTTCTTTCCTCCCCGTCTCGTCTCGTCTCGCTTCGCTTCGCTTTGCCGCGAGCCTTTGGTTTCTTTCTTCGCCCGCGCACGGCGGAACAGAGGAATAAAATAACCCCTACCTGTGCGTTTGTTACGTCTACCGAGAGAAACTAATATTGTGAATCTCCTCGCGGCTCAAAGCAAGTGGATATTCGGGTGTAACGTCGCGTCGATATTATTAGCTGATAAAAAGACGGACTCGTAATTTTTTTACGGTCTTTACGTACTCGAAACAGTGCGACTTCGATAAATATTTGACACTTTTGGCATCTTTTTTTTAATCCTTAATTATGAAATCTTGGGATAATGTATTTAGAGAGAGTCGTTGGGGATCTCACCTGGCCTAAACTTAATTATGCAACTCGGGTTATGAACCGTCACGAATCTCTCAAGACACGCAAGCTCTCGATCCTGATTGTTTCTTAATCTTTTTCTTTCGACGAAGAAGGAAGACACGGTTGACTTTAGCGGAATAACCAGACCGTTTTCACGGTGGTAATTCGAGAGGAAGGTTTGGACGTCGCGTCGTCGAGAATCGGCTGATTGCGAGTCACGAGGGAGAAAGGAGTGCTCTTTCCTCCAAGTTTAACGAGGTTACCGGTCAAATCGGTGAAACGGTCTCGATATAACTTTCCTTCCGATCTTTCTCTTACCCACATAAAATCGCGTTTCTCCAAAGTTCATTTCAGTAGCGTCAAGTCCTTCTTAAACGATACGAATGAACGTGTCATCGATTTAATGTCATGTTTTCGTATTGAAAAAAACATACAAATGTCATTTTACGAAGCAACGTGTGTTTGAGAATTATCATAAAAGATTAAAATAATATGAAAGTCGCGCGACGCGGCGGTTTTTCTCGTGAAAATGATAATTTAAAAAATTTTCACTGAAAATTTATATGCATCGACGTTGCATAATCGAAAATTTACGTGGTATCAAACTCAACCATTTAAAAAGCAAGGGAAATTAATGTTTATAATGTTTTATTGATGTTATGATAACATTATCGATAAAATAACATTTCCATGCAATTTATGCAACGTCGGCTTTATCCGGGATTTTCGTGTACCCAATTTTATTAATTGCATACGGTTATTAGCACGAATTAGCGTTTCGTGCATACAATCCTGGTTCCATGTATTAACTTTTTCTTCGTATCATCCGTTCGTGTTGTGTGTATGGGACTCTTTTAATCAAATGGGACGTGCGTATATAGAGGACTCTTTTAATCAAATTGATGACGGAATATGATTACACGTTAATGAAAATATTTAAGATATTATATCCGATCGCGCGTTTTATAATTTTGACAAGTATTTATGCAAAAAATATGCGTTAGCCAGGACGCATCGAAAAGGACAATCCCACATTTTTTTCCACCTCGAAACATTACCTCGGCTACTCGCTCGAGCGCAAAACCTACGTTTTATTCCATCCATTCTTCCCGGAAGATAATCCGGCTATTCCGTTTTACAAGTTTGCATCGTTATCGTGAATTATACCACTTGATACTCGGATATCTCGTTGGAAAATCTGAATGCACGCTATTAGTAAATTACTATCGACGCGATAAAATATCGCACGCGAGAACAAGCGGATATAGTCGTTATTGCTTTCAGCTTCTTCCCTCGGATCGGACGAGTGCTTCTCTCGACGGGGAACCGTCGATATGATTTTTGGGGATGACACGGGTATCGAGGTAAACTAATACTTGTCCTGCTACCGACGCTACGTACGGTCTCGTTAATTAAGCCGTGCAGAGGTTACAATGACGTATCGGAGATATGCAGCGTTTGAACTTTGATGAGAACGATGTCCGTATAGGGGTGGTTAATGCGGTGACACGCACTGGGACACCCCAGGAGGGAGTGGCCGAGCCCGGCCATCCTGGTCACTGCTCAGTCGATAATTACTTACCCCCGGCTTAATGCGGGGAGCTCATCAAACTGTGTGTGAAATATCGTTTTCGCGCGCGTATATGCGCGCCCGTGTCGGCGACGTAACGACGAGATACATATTACGAGGCTCGCAGCCAAAATGCATCATGCTCGACGTACGATATTAACTTAAGTCATTAATGTCGAAAGCGTCGTGTTTCGACGAAACTTTGCGTAACCGTAGCCGCGCGACGATATTTCCGGCACGTGTTCTTTTTCTCCCTTCATCGAGGGGCGAAAAAGTACTTTGTCTCTTCCTATACGTATTGTCCGAACCCAGTATGCCTCATCTTAATTTAATCGCTCCCGTGTTTGTTTCAGATGACGATTAATGATCTTCCCACGTAGTCGTCGGTCTCGTCGTCTGCTGTCAAGTGAGTACGAATGAATAGAAACTTTTTTTACAACCGTAGAAATAAGATTGCCTCGTTAAAGGTGCATCGTGAAAAATTTATTTAATTTACGAAAAGGTAATTTAATCCAAGTGCAAAAATTATTATCCATCTTTATCTCGGTGCTTCTTGCAAATATCCTTCACGTACACTTTAAACATTTTCTTTTTCTCGCGAACAAATTAAGAGATTTTTGTCGAAAATAACCTTGTACGAGATGCAAGATGGAATCAAATAGCAGGGCAATAGCTACATAGTGGGCGGAATTTTATTTACCGAGAACGACTAGCGGGGGATTGCATCTCCTACCACTGTCTCGCAATGAGAAAGGACAAGCTACAACCTCCGCAACCTTTTTCAATTACAGGCATGAGATTGTGTCGCGATGCGGTATCAGGAGGGGGATTTGACCGTCCGACTTTAAAAGTAGCAGTGGAAATAATTAAGAATTCGCAAAATTAAAAATCTATCCCGCCCAACACATTGCGGCGACGTCGCGACAATCCTCTCACAATATTTCCCGCCCTTTCCCGCATCTCATCCTATTACATTACGATGCATTAAAGTGCGATGAAAGAATCTGTCTTCGCAATTTGTATTTTTTATCAATATATAATTCGATTACAGTTCGCCATCAGTGATTTTGCTCTTGAAAAAAAATCTTTTAACTCTATATTTAATGGTCTCCTCCTATTTATTTTTAACATTTTTTACCGATAATAATTCGATCACCTTGTCAAGAGTAGTCTCGTGCAAGCACAGATGATGGGAGGGATATCGAATCATTATCTCTTGAAATATTATCGATAATAAATTGGTCCTCGACATCCTCGTTTATGTAAATTGTAACGATGCGAGTTCGATTATCCGCATTTTTTTGCGTCTCTTTTAAAGAAGATATAAAAGTTGACGTTATTTAACGTTCGAGGATCCCTTGTAAATTGGAATCCAAATTTGATGCGGACGAATTTCGCAGAAACGAAACGGATCGTTAAGCGCTAGCAACGCGATAAAATGAATTTTGGCATGCTTCTCCGCGATCGCTTCGATTCCTATTCAAGGGCCCCTTATTCTCCTTCAGGAACGTAGAATCGTCTGCGTGGTCTCTGGAAGTCGGCAAAGTTTTATTGGTCGAAGCTGCGTACGTGATCGGAATAGAAATCGCTGCACTTCGATCGCGCTCGCGGATCACTTTACGGGTGTGTAAAAGCGACGATATAATGTAAAAGCCCTTCTTGAACAAATTAAATGCCTTTGCAGACGCGCCTCGGAAAGAAATGCACATTTTCAAAGTGAAACAAATTAAAAAAAATATCAATTTCTTTTGACATACTATTCGAGACAGTAATACTTTTTTATTAGACGAGACTGCAATACTCTACACAATTTTTAGAAATAAACTTGCCGTGCGTATTTCATCACGACTTGTATCTTTGATGAGATTTATGCATAATTATAATATATTTCTTTGCGATATTTCTTTATAAAACATAATTAATTTTTTTCTACAGCAAGCATACACGTATGTACAAAAAAATAAAAGTTATTCCAATTTTTAATTATGTTATATGTAATATGAAAATTGCAATGCAGAGAACTTTTATCATTTTGCGTGATGTGTTATTTGTGTGATATTGCTGATATCTCTCTTTTTATATATTTTAATTTAATTTTCAAACAAATTTCTTTTTAAATAAGTCGACTACCACATATCGAGTACATTATTACCTGAGAATGATCAAAATTCGACAGCATAAGTTTGTAAAAAATAAAAGTTTTTCCATTTTTTAATTATATAAAAATTGCAACGCAGAGAATTTTTATCATTTTGCGTAATATATTATTTATGTGATACATTTCCAATATCTTTTTATATATTTATATTATTTTTATTTATACTTTAATTTAATTTTCAAACGGGTTTTTTTTTTAAATAAGTCGACTACCGGCACATATCGAGTACATTGTTTCTTGAAAATGTCAAAATTTGAGCATAAGTTTGTGAAAAATAATCTCAGGTGGTTACCTGAGCGTGCTCGCTGTGCTTTCTTCAACAGCAAACATGTCGCAATAAATTTTCCGATATCGTCAGGGGTGTGCTCGAGTTACGTACAACCGGTCGTAATTTCAATTAGTAAACACAATTACTGGCCAATTACCGAGGAGCCGTCTGGCCAGCCGGTGGCCACGGCAGCCCTGATTGGTTGACTTCATCTTCTCTCTAGGATGCATTTTGTTACAATATGCGTTCAAGGGACAGCCAAAATATCACTTCTTGTGCCTCGAAAGTATCTTGTTGCCAACTTGTTTTTTCTGCAAAGCACATTTTCGAGTCTATCGAAAAATAAAAAAGTGAAACTTTAGAATAAAAGAGAATATATTTTTTAGGAATAATGGATCGGAAAAAAATTTGATATATGTACGTGTATCATCAATCCTAGAAAACCACTCTAATTTTCTCGCCACATGCAAATAACGAAACTCGAGTTTCTGGACATTTTCCCATCTGCATTACAGTTTTAATTATAATTTTCATTCACGACAAATATGTAAATCGAAACATCAGGAAAATTATAGGCAGCAATCATATGTAACAAATTGAGCCTTAAATTAATAATTAATTGAATGGTCCCAAGCGTGAGTTATTTCGCAAATTAACATTACCTGCTTTATTAAAACCCCCGATAGATATAAATTCGCTCTATTCAACAACGTTCACAAAGATGAAGAATCTAATAGACGTCTCGCGTAACGTATTGCATATTGAATACAATAGTCGAGAGTTCGATGCGGGGGAGTATCCGCGCGATGGGGGATGGAAACGAGACGAAGATCAAATGTTCGTTCGGAGGAAAAAAAAGGAAAAAGAAAAAAAAAAGAAAAAAAGAAACGAGTTCCGGCCGTATTAACGCGCTCGTAACACGATATCAGCTGCTATCTCGCGCGTGTCTCATCCAGAGATTTAATTGCGCGTTTAATTTATTCCAGAAGGGCCGCTTTTGTTCCGTAATCGAGCGAGCGCGCGAGACGATCGCGGGAAACGGAAGATTACTCGACTCCGTTGCATCCCTATAACGAAGCGACGACGAGCGTATTGCGTAAGCGGGTCCCCGCCCCCTCCCCCCCCCGCCTCCGCCGCCCTCTACGATCTTGTCGACCCCTTGAAATCGAAGAAGGCCGTAACAGTGTAACGGTGGCCGTTGCCTCCTTCTGCGAGATGCGTGCTTCGTTCACGGCTCGCTTTATTACACCGCTTTTCTCTGCCCCTCTATCGGCTTTCCCTCGACGTCCTTCTCCTCTTCCTTATCCACCCCTGCTCCCGCGCAACGTCGTCCTCTTTTCTTCCGCTGCGCTGTATCTCGAATCAATCGACACTTTTATGCAATATCGTCTTTCTAACGCGTAACGCGTAACGCCGACGCCTTCAAATTCCACGATCCTTTCATCTTTCTCGAGGAAAAACGCGACAGAGCGACGCGCGACTCGTCGCAGCCCTGTCTCTTTAGCGAGATCTCACGTAGAAGCTTGCGTTGTATCTCTAAATTGTTGATTTCCACGCGTACTAAGGATAAGAGTTTTTTTTGTCTCGTGAAAAGAGCGGAATATGTATATTTTTTCTTTTGCACGTGTCGCGCGACGGTGAAAAGTAATCGATACCCAGGTAGCAAGCACACGTCATTTCAAATTGGTCATTCGCGATTATTCTTGATGTCACAAATTGACGTTTTTATGACGTAAAAATGACGGTATAATGTCACAGATTCTTGACGTTATGACATGCACCATATTTTGACGTCTTTTTCTTAGCGTAATCATATATTTAATAGTGTTGTCGAATAAAGCACTTTCTAAAAGTGAATCGGTGTATTATCACTGAAAAACAGGAAATAGTCACTGACTACAGCAGTTATAAGTACAGCATTGTAAATCAGTGATATTTTATTGAAAGAATCGGTTAATAATTTTGACTATTTCAATCAGTAATATTTCAGTAATATTTTTCAATATCAGTAATATTTCTTTCGTTATTGCCAGTAATATTAAACTACAATTCATCTCTCTATCTATTTCATAAATATAATATAAATACAATAAATATATAAATAAATATATATATATAAATATAAATAAATATATATAAAATTAAAAATTTTATTTATATTTACTAAATATTTATTATATTAAAAATTTTATTTTATTTATATTACATGTATATTGAACTTGTTATTCTAAATAGATAACGAACGAATAATTTTTATTAAGTAGCCAGACATTAATTTATCCGACTTAAAAGATCGATTTAATATCTAAAGTCTCTTTATTGAGATTGTATCAGAAATTAAATCGAAGTAATATTTCTAATTTTATCTGTCACTCTTTGCAAACTTTATATAATTCTTATGACTAAAATTAAATACGAGAGAGATAGCGATAAACGAACGAATTAGCGATTACTGGTTTAAAGTGAAATTTACTGACAGTGAATTTTACTTTAACAGTCTGATCGCGAAAGTCATGTTACATAAAAAATTTTAAAAGATTTTTTTATGAGATCAATGTACTAACTAATGACATTAATAATAAAATAATCGTCACTTGATGAATGAAAAATGACGTCAAAATGATGTTATATCAAGACGTCAATATAAACAGTCATGTAACATCGGTCATTTTGACAACATATGACCAAAAATGACCAGTTTGGAACGTCAAAATGACGCGTGCTTACTACCTGGGTACTTTATTCGCATCTCGAAATTTCTTTCCGCGCCACCGTTCCTTTGAATGCTGCGTATATACCCTGTCAACGAAAAAGCTTACTTACATCGGCCGGATATTAGACAGACCGTGACATCCGGTTGTTGCAACGTTTTATACGTCGCCCGGCCACGCGGCGAGTATCGAATTTTGCGTTCGATCGAAGGGGCGCCTACCCGCCAACCCCCCCGGCCCCCACCCCCTCGGAAAAGGCGACTCTCTCCCGGCTTAAGGGCGGAAAGGTCTTGGCAATTAATTTTCGCGGCGTTTCAGTTTACACGCCTGCTCATTACCCTCCTCTCCGTGTTGCGCCCTCGGCGCTCCTTCCCTCCCCCCCGCTATCTCGACGGAATTATAAGTAGACGCAAAATTGTGACGTCAATCAAATGACATTTCCGACGATGCTGGATAAATACGAACTTTCTCGATCGAAATATCAGCGAACGCACAAGCTTAGGTCTCAAACAATGAATCGCGATGTAACAGACGAATACCCAAGGTGAACGAGAGTAGGATGTCGTTGTTGAGATTGCATCATGGCATGATTTTTAGACTCGCCTCGCTCGGTTTGCGTATTAATAGCCGTGATTAATATGCGTCGCCTTGCTCGTCCCAGGACACGCGGGACCATGGTGTTCCGCGCCGAAGCGCGGACTCAACGTCCCCCATGTCGCTACTCGATAGTCGAATTCCATTTCATGTTCATTAAACGCGTATTTGTGTATTTCCGCCGTTCGCTACTTCCGCCGCGTGCCTCTTGCGATATATGTTATTAATTATGCGCAGTCGATTGCCGATACAATCAGCCAGTGGGAGAAAAGCTCGGAATTTGCGTCGCATGGAATTTTACTCGCGTTCAAACGACTATTATTATAATATTTGCAGCGGCTTGGATACATTGAATTCGATTCTTATTCGTCGTAGAAATGAAATTTTAGGAAGATGAATTCTTTTCGCGCGATGCAAAAGAGACGACGCGATATAAAAACAATTCGCGTCGGAGAATACGCTAAAGTTGTCTCATTCGCTGCCGCGTTCTGTTATTAATTAAGTTACGCCCGAACCTGTTTGGACCATAACGTCGGCTATTTAATAACAATTATTATCCTGATAATCCTCGTAAACTCGTTGCGGCTACGAGGAAAGACTACGAGGGAAAGACGCGAGGGGGTTGGAAAAAGTTGGCAAGGGGTGGTTAGGCGTTACGAGGATTTACGAGCGGTCCTATTTCATGCGTCTAACCAGCAGCGGGGACTCGCTACTAGCGAGGTCAGCGAATGTAAGAAGGAACGGTGGAAAGCACGATATACTGGGTGTGTATCAAGGATTCACTAGGAATCCATTTTTCCTCGCGGAAATATCGAATGTTGTAAGTGATTGCGCTAATTTTAATTAAGTTTGAAAAAAAAACTCTCTTCTTAATATTTAACAAAATCTCATATTTTATTTAATTCATATAAAAATATTGTACATTCATTTAAGAACTTTGAATCTGAGAGTTTTTTAGCGGTCAAAAATGTTGATTAAAATGTTAAAATATCGGCAAGGTGTTCTTTTCAAGGTGGAACTTTTACGAAAAGAGCGTAAAAAACGCGGTAAAACATTTCAGTATTCCGTGTATAGAACCGCGAGGCAATAGTTTTCAGCTACCAGTAGTCATTTGTAACTCGAAGCCGGCGAGAGAAGTCAGGTTTATCACTGCCATAAAGATCTCGGCTTCCTCGTTGTTGCTCAGCCTATACCAGGCAAGCGAAGCCAGTTAGCGAAGTGCGAAGCGACGACCATCCGCGTCGCGCAATTTATGCAAATTAGTGCAGCTTCTTTTGTGCAAGCCGCTATTCGTCGCGACACAAAATCTTAAGAATGTTCTTCCTCTCTCTCTCTCTCTTTCTCTCTCAAAGAATCCTTGCAAAAGAGTAAAAAAAAATGTATTTTTCTTGTATAATTTTACCTTCTTATATTATGTTATCAAGAAGGATGAAAAAAAATAATAAGCGCCGTTTTCGTCAAAAGCAAAACAACTTTTCCGCATTTTTTATCGAAACTTAAATTTTTTATTGCCTGAAGATAATTGCGATAATTGTATTTCAGCGATTCAAATATGTTTCCATAAATTTTTTTACTTTGACACTTTGACGTTTATATCGCGCAAAAGATTTGAAAAGTATTTCAAATCTTACAACAGTATTTCGCACAGAGATAACGCACATTTATCATATTTTTACGTCACGAAGAATTACTAAGTCATCCTGACTTATATGGTCAAAGCTTATTTTTTGTAACGTTATCTTGTGTGTGATTATTGATATTTTTGTTATTTGTTTTTTATGATTTCTATCAATCATGTATAAAGCGTGCACTTCAAGCATGATTTCTTGCAAACACTTATATCCGTCATTATCTAAATTCAAAAAAAATTTTATTTGCGTCATTGTTTTCAGATTATTAACATGACAAGATTATGAAGGATTACACAAAAATGAATTTGTTTTATATACTACGCGTTTTATTGCGTAGTACTTATTTGCTTTATAGTTTAAAGTATAGAACTCGTCATGACAATCGGTAATTCGACCACTACATTTCATTTGGGTTGATCGTAACGAGCGCACAGTTAATCGTCGATAATATAAGAGCAACTTGCTTTTAGCAAAATTTGATTAGAAGTTTAACTGCCACTATAAAGGCGTTTCTCTTCTAAAAGCTATACAAATATTAACAAACAGCGCTACGACGATTTCTCTGTCGCTTTTCATTACACGACTTACGTAAATTATGCGATTACGTTAATTGTAAATTTTACGTAAATTACACAAATTGCTCTACATTTATTTATTATACGACATCAGTGTTAAATTAAGATTATTATACGACATCAGTGTTAAAGTTAGAAATATGAAATTATTTATTTATTTGTCCAATTTTGATGGAAAAATAATATTTCTTTAATCGCAAAAAAGATTTTTTTAACATCTCTGTTTTTCTCTCTACTTTTTTATTCTCTCTTTATCTGTTTATAGTAAAAATATCATGATTAATTCATGTATCTTTGAACCTTGCTCTCTTTGATCGATTTACGCATAACACGAAGCTTATTCGGTGAACAGGTTATAAATTCATGATTTCGCGCTCATTAATGCAATGAGTACAAACACCCAATCATCAATCTACTTTATTACGAGGAAATACTCAGATCCAAAGGCCATAGTTCATTTTGCGTTCTGTATTAGCCTGATGAGAATCATCGATGTTCCTGTCCAGCTACCCGGTCAATAATTCTTCCTCTAGGCAAGACATTCATCGCGCTCTTGCCAAATAGTGATAAAATCGATGCATGACTTTAATTACAACGTAAATTATGCTTCCCGAAATAAAATAAAAAATATAATATATGCGAAACATTTCCCATACATTTAGATCCATTAAATAAATATGTATTTTCACAATTTGATTCGTTATTCGTTGTTACATTCTTATCGTCGCGTCGCATTTAATGATTTGCATCAAAAAGCAATTATTCCTTTTAGTCGGTTAATAATCCTCCCACGGACATTAATAACGCGATGATCGCTTAAAGTCGTAATTGCGATATCTACCAAACAGGACTATGATTATGTTAATAACTTTATTTAACGAATGAAATATATGTGTATATATTATATATATGTATATATATATATATATATATATATATATATATATATACATAAGTTTGACCGATCCCGAAGCCATCTTGGAAATTTTATTCTCGACAGAAATGCGCGTCGAAGCAGCTTATTAACAAAGTTAAATTGAGCAAAGTTTCTGGCTCTGATTACCAGCTTGCGCAGGCTGGTTCGGTTTTCAGCAGCGGTGAGTTTACTTCACCTGGCCAGTAAAGCAGTGCAGTATTTCCCATTATCTCATCAAGATTTATTTATACACATTTGTTTGTACATTATTTCATCGAGCGTAGCGCTCGATACGCTCAGCTCACGACCATTCTATAGAAACTCGAACAATTATTATTTCGTTTCGTCACATTAATTCGGATGATACGATAATCATTTAATTGGCGCCGATATAATAATAACCGCTGCTAATATCTTTAATCTGTCTGGTTAATTACCGATGTTCTTTTTTCGCCGTACTATCTTATTATTGATCACTGCGATATCTCGGAGAATACGATTGGTCGTTTTCAGTATTTATCACTTGTTTTGATTGAAAAAGCAAAAATATCGCTAGATAAAAAATTATCCGATTGAAATTTGTGCTACATCATTCCATCAATTATCGCTATGCAGAAGATTTCATTGTACAAATATGGGTTTGCGATGGAAGAGAGATAAAGAAGTATCTCGACGTACATGCGTCATCTTTCGAGAGAACGAAGACGCGACGCACGGCTACGTTTGACCTTCGTAAAGTTTGCAATCTCTTGCGCAACCTGTTGCCTCGCTAGCAAAAGACGACTTTCAAACGTACCACGATGAAAGACTTGAATAGAACGCGCCGATGCGGCACATTTTTTACGATTGTGATTATTCGCGCGAGAGAATCCTCAAACGGAAATAGCAGCAGGAATTTAAGCATATGTGTCTCGTAGACGCATAATCTCCAGAGAATCCCCTTTTTTGCATTATACTTGTACTCGTGTTACCCATCGAGTGATATGACTTGTCTTTTTCTCGCAACCGATATAAAACATTATAATTAGAGACGAGAAAAAAACGGACCCCTATTATCGAGGGCATCCGCTTGACTCAATCAGTGCGATACGTGTATCTACTTGTACTGTAAGCTATTTTTTTTTTTAATACATTTTGTTTCCCAAAGTGCTCTGAAGCATTTTTAAAATAAGTTGCGTACGTTACATGTGTATGCAACTGACGCATAAAAAAGAATTATGAAGAAAGAGCAGGTGACAGAGTCGAGCGTAAACTATATTTGACAGTGAAACCATTTTTCAAGACTATACCGAGTATACTAGAGAGAAATACGCCAATGGCAATGTACAGAATTCAGATAATTTTGCTAAAACAATTTTTTATTTAATTTTTTTTGTCTCTAAATTCCATCTTTATTCAATTTTCGTTATTTATTGCGTCAATATCCTTTATGATTCATCTTTAAAACTCTGTATACAAATTGAAGATTATATGTATACACTGAAAAAAAAATTTTGTTGAATATTGCCAAAAAAATATTCTGTTGTAGTAACTGTACGTCATTGTACTGAACTCTCTGTTTTGATGATTTAAATAAGCTCTTTTTACATCAACAAATTATTTCGAAATATTTTAGTTATATTTATTTGAACGTATCGGACAATATATTTAGTTGGGCAAAACAAATTTTGACTTTTTCAACCAAGTTTTTTTTTCAGTGTATTAATTGTACAAAGTACAAAATTAAGAGACACTAAAATATTTTGTTTTCCAATACAATTAATTTTTCTTACGATATAAAAGAATCCGTCAAAATATCGATGTGAAATCTCATTCAGCACTTATCGGTGCATGTTGTATTAAATATATATCTTTTTCGAAAAACTAAAAAATGGTCACGAATAGGAACATTAATAATTTGAGAGTCATTCGTACGATTCCCATTTCCGTCCAAAGCTTTCTGTCCCTTTCGGGAATAATTTATAAGGAAAAATAGGGAGACCATAGACAAGCATAAAGAAAAATAAGGAAGAGGGACGCAGGTGAGAGACTAAGTCAGACGGTATTTTTGACAATGCGATCATTTTTCAAGGATGGAGGTAGAAAGACACAGTCAGTCATCTCGCACTATCTCGACTTTCACGTGAAAGCGTCGAAATCGCGTGCACTGTGAGAGCTTTCGAATGTCTGTCATTTCTCACGAGACAACACTGAGCCGTACAAACATGCGCGTAATAATACTACCTTTTTGAATATTTACACCGGTCTCGGAAGAATAAAAATGATTAGATGTGTATGTGGAATACTGTCCCGTTACATAATAATGTGACAAAGTAAAGTACAGTAGAGCGATATTGCATCGAAAAGGGAAAATGTTTCTATTAGACCATAGATTAAAAGATCAGTCTTACAAAGATTTATATAAATTGGTCACTATTTTATTTTAATGTTTATTTTATTTGATTTTCTAGCAAGGAGAAAATTGTCAGATTTTTCATCCATTCGTCCATCATGAGCATAGTTTATAAAGAAACAAAATATTGATATCCTATTTCTTCTCGGAAAACTGCATAGTTGATATATATTTCCTCATATTATCGCATTCGATGGTCGTTTTCCACGAAACTAAATTATGCTAATAAAAAAATGTTTTTCTTTCCTTTGAATATTCCTGCGACGTATCTCGCATGTGTTCTCCTTGATATTAACAATGCAAATAGCTTTAGACAACAGCGTCTGAGAATGACGCACAATCATAGTTGCGTAAACAAAATCCAGAAAAATTGCTCAATTTCCCGACCGCGAATTGCTTACCTTCCGCGAACCGCGGAGACTCTGTTGTTCTTTAATAATGTACATACATTTAGCTCGGCATCATGTCACCGAAAACTGCCGAAATCTAATCGAAATGAATGATTTCGCATTTGTATTGGCATTTGTTGCCGGCTTGCTGCTCGTCCATTGATATTAAACGCACTCCGTTTACACGTCATTATTCAGTGATTGATCATTATGTTGAATATCTATTGTTAATCTCTTGGAACAATGAGCGTCCTCACGATTCTAATGCTAGTACAATTATTCCACAATGCGATCCGAATGGATAATTATTTTTATATCCATGTTCTGTGTCCGTCATGTATCTGCAAATTATATATACGTAACAATATATGTAATTGATAACAATAAAATTTGAAAAATCGAAAAATACGTATAATTCAAGATAGAATCAATTTTTGTACAATGCAAATTAAATAACGAAACACGTTATCAACATGCTACACATTATCGAAACTTTGAACAATTCGTTTTGTGTTTTCAATAATTGTAACAAATTTCTGCAGAATTAGAAATAATATTTTGTATTAATATCCATAAAATAAAAGAACAATTATATTTATTTATAAAAATATAGAGTGTGGAAAATTTGAAAAATTTTGTATATAAAAACAAAAATATAAGAAACCTCTGTATTAATAAATATCGCTAGCGCGAGGAATAATCGCGCGGGATCGATGAATCGTTGACAGAAGGAGGAAGGAGAAGCGCTCATCCGTCGTGCATTGATATCCGACGATAGAGTCTCGGTCTCTCGTTTCGCGTCCCATTGCTTGGAGCATAGGAGCATGTATGTATGTATGTGCACTCGACATGGGTTCGCGCTGGTCGCTTCGGAAGAAGCTGGACAGGGAGCCGTGATCGATCGGGTCATCAAACATCTTGCCATATTGTTGGCTGAATCCCTGGTGGCGAAGGGTAAGGGCGAGGCCCGCTATTTTTATTACGCGGTTTAACCTGACGGCGATTGCATCGACCGGAGACCGATGACGTTTTTATATACCGCCGCGAGTGACGAAGGACTGAACAGAAAAGAGCCGTGGAAGAGCGATATTATTCCGGAGCTCGGCTACAACCGAGTCTCGATTCGGCTCCGCATGATTAGCCATGAAAACAAGGATCGCTCTTTGTACATGCGTTATATTATATTATATTGCGATCCAAATTATTATCGTTTTCGTCCATTATTATTCTTTTAGACTAAAAGGTTTTAGGAAATCTAAAAAAATAAAATAAAATGCATTTTAATTTCGGGAATTTATGTATAATATTTTTACAATGTAAGAGATTGATTTTATGGCAAATATTATATCAAATTTAAAAATTGCTCTCAAGTACTCGGCTAATAGTAATTTCATATTTAGTTTTGATATTTTATTTTTTAGGAGAATTATTTTTTTTGAGATTTTATTTCTTTAAAAAAATGATTTTTTTTAATCCAAATTATTATCATTTTTCTATTATTACTCTTTCAGACTGAAAGATTTTAGAAACTAAAAAAAAACATTAAATTAATTGAAAAAGCATCTTTTTGCTCGCTATCAAACTATGAAATTTCGATAAAACTGTGAAACTTTAAACAGCTAAAACGAGTTAATTGCCGTTTGATAAGAGATATCATAGACACATATCGTACATCTTGTTTCACGTTACCTTATCTCAATGTCCATAAAATAGAATGGCAAAGAAGCAACCTATTAAAAGGGACATATCTGCATCTGCAAAGTCATTAAGGAGAAGCGTACAAGTCATATGAGAATTACGAGTGCGTTAGCGCGCGCGAACGACAAAGAACAATAAATAATGGACCGGCTTGTCTATCCGAATACATTGCGGAGAATATCGCACGCGGGTTATCTCACGCGAGGAGCCGCGACATAAGTATGCATGAAGTTAGCTACGGCTCGTCTGAAATATTAAGCAGCTAGACTCTTCATGCCGAGGTCTGAAAACTGTTTACCCTGGAGGACGCGACAGAGGGAGTCGGAGCCGCCGTTAAAACCACGGCCGACTACCTACCTACCTACCTACTCCGTTTGATAAATAATGCGGTCCGCATTTTGCGCGGGAAAACTTTCGGATATATCGAGACACGGCGGTGAAACGGGATCTGAGAGCTGCGTGCGTATTAAAACCGCATCGCGTTGCAGCGTGTCGCTCGGAAGCAATCTCGGTGGCGTGCGGATGAGATGTAGACGAGGAGAAAAAGTTTGCATTAGAGTTCGCTCTCGTCAAAATATCGCGAAATAATGTCGCCCAGCTGACGATACATAATCAGAAATGATGATAAATTTGTACGTCAGCTGATCGATACAGCGTGGTACAGCGCCACTTCCCTATAGCCATTGTCTAAATGTTATAACAATTGCCGCTGGCGGGGCCAAAGTTCCAGCGACTTTGGGACGACGCGACTAGAAAGTACGCCGGTGTTTTCCGTCGATCGCAGTTCCTCGGCGCGCGCACGGTGAAGATTGCAAAGTTTCGCCGAGGATTCCTTACAAAGCCTGACTTATTTAGCCCCGGGCCCGCGAGCGCGATGGGCGCCACCTCTCTATATATATCGCCCGTTCGCCGCCCCTTTGACTCCGGTTCGCCCCGGTCCGCGGGTGGGTGGAAGAGGGAGCGAGCTTGAAAGGACGAAACGCTCTTTTGTCGGTGCCCTCTACACCGCAGAACTTTATTAATTGCGCGTTTTGTTATGCAGATTCTTGCTGAGCCAGTCTCAGTCTTTCCAACTCCCGGCTCTGCCCGAAGCGACCTTGTCTGCCGGCCCGGCCGGCGACGCGACCCCATTAACTCTCCGCCAGGAGAGAGTCCGGAACCCCGCCTTTAAAAGATTACCCGTCGAATTCATTGCGTCCAATTGAGAAAACTTACGCGTTCCGCAACGATCTCTCTCGCCGTCTTCCGTCACCGTGTATACATCCTCGAGTGTATACCCAACACGCGCCAACGTATCTCGACATTCACGAATGAAACGCGATGTTCATGACGATATCGTATGCTAAATTAATTATTCATAAAGCATTTGCTAATCTGTTCTCAAGATGTTGGGAAGTCAGGAAATTAATTATATTCAATGATTCTTCATGTTCGAGTGTAATTAATGCTCACTTCGCAATTCTTACGTAAGGATTCTTGCGTAAGCAAACACGAAGGTATTGCAACGAGACGCTTTAATTTGTGAAAATTCCATCTGAAACGATTCGATCTTATTTAACAAATCGTATCGACATATTATTTAAAGGTGTTGATAAAAAAAAATGGACGCATCGCGTAAATATCGGCAGCGCGCAGCACGCGCTAAGAGACGTAAATCGTCCGTTTAATCGATTCTTGCCCGACGCATTTATATAACGATCGATTATTGCAACTGAGACATTTCGTATCCGTGATACACGCGATACGAATTGCGTACACGAAACACGTTGTCCACGAGAGCCATGACTTCCGAGTGCTTTGTTCCAAGCTGATTGCGAGTGGCAGCGGCGAGCTACTCCCTCGGACTCCGCACCGATAATTAGCCCATTAGGAAATTAAAAGTCCAACGACTGTTGAAAAGGCGAAGCCGTCCTGTTTCGCCCGAAGCGGCAAGATTGTAGTCATTACTCCCAGTCTGAGCCAAAACGAAATATTCCTCCGGGAAATACAGCATAAGAACCACTTAAGAGCATCGGCCTCCGGTTCACTTTCTTCTCTCCCGCTTTAAGTCTCTCTTTCACTCGAGTCGCAATAATCGTGACGCATCAAATACCGGTTGCCACGGCTGACGCAAGTCTCGGTCGAGCTCAGAAATCGAACAAGAAACCGCTAACATCAGTCAGATTGGTCGATCAATGACACGACAAAAAACATGAACTACGAAGAGATGATACGAGCCGTTGAATAGAACGAGATATAAGTATCAGGGAAAGTATCTACAGCCATCCAAATAATTTTATCATCATGTATAATTATCTTTCTTTCTCTAGAAAATCGTAAAGGGCTATACTTATATAATTTTTTAAAATTTTTTTAGTGAAAAAAAACGATTTATGCACATGCGTATATCCGTCAATTAAAGACGTTATACACACTTTTACTTTATTATGTATAATTGTACATAATGACAAAATTATTTCGCGTGAAAAACCTGACGTATGCTGCAATTTTCGCTGAATTTTCATTATATTAATTCGCCTTATTAACGTCTAATCAATATCATTACACTCGCCGAAGAAGACGGGTTATTTACGACAAAAAAAGGAAATTTAAAAAATAAAATACGCAAGAATGCAAGGATAGGGGGAAAGGGGTGAAGAAGGGTGAGGCATTAGAAATCCACCCACACACACACACACAGCTGCGAGATATCGTATATACGAGCCGAAGAGGGGGATTCGGCGATAATTCCGCTAATATCGAATATCTCGAAAGCTTCGTCTCTCTCTTCCTCGCTCTTGCGGAGCGAAGAGCGAGAATGATTGTGTGCTCCGAGGTGTTTCATGTGCCTGTTGCGTTGCAGAAGCTCGCGCGCGCCTGTATATTAAATGGTGTTCACGGTTCACCAGTCAAATTGAATCTCGGGCTATTGGCAGATTCTCAATAAGCTTCAACAATGGACTCTGTTACACGAGCCCCACGTCTCCCTCCCGCTCTTTTCTACTCCCTCCGTATCGTTCCGGCCCGTCGTACTTTCGTTCGGCACGTTCTCGCATTTCCTTTCAGGAACGTATCCATCGTATTCGCTACACTACTTTCCGCCGCTGAGGTTTCGTTTCTACAGCTCGATATCCTTAAACGTGATCACCCCGACTCGAATTGGAAGCTTTTCATTTTCCTATACATTTAAATATTCTTTGTAATCTTTAAAATCCTCAATTTCCTCAACTTTCTCCTAATTTCCAACAATGGTCGTATTGAATTATGATATCAGAGGCGAAATGTAATGTAAACTTCTTTTTACGTTATATTTTATTGAAATACATTAATTTCTCGCCAATTAATACGGATGAAAATTGTATCAAAAGAATTAAGAGATAATTATCATTATTATAGTCCGTGACGACGAAAGTTCGAAGCAACTTTTTCATTTTTTTTGTATCACTTGCATTTGATAATGCACGATAAAAGAGGCTGACAAACTTTTCTTTTGATAGTTTCAAAATTAGAATTATTTATCAATTTATGAAGAGAGAAAAAGAGGGAATGTATTTTTTAATTATTTAAATATTTAGCTATGCATTGTGGTGAGCGTACATACAAGCCTCTTTAATATTTTACCCCAACAAATAAGATAACGAAAAGAAATTCTTTTACAAGAGACTAGATAGATACGCTACTGTGTTGTATCGGCTTTCTTCAATTTTCAATCAAGTCGTATACGTGCACTGTCTGAAACTTTTGAATCAGAAAATAATATGTGAATGATGTGCGTGTGTGCGTGCGTGCGTGTGTGTGTGTGTGTGTGTGTATGATGACACGTAAGCTATAATAACGATTTATCAAAACTATCGCTGTACGCAATGTACATACAATAGATGGAGAAAATAAACGAGTCATTGTGAACATTTGTCATCACGAATTACAGTACTGATGTAATTTCATATTTCCTTAATGCAACGTGCGAATTTTCATCCTCGGATTCATGTTAACATATTACAAGGGATCGCAAAAAATCAGAATTATAAAAATACGATTCGGATAATGCGACGATGGTGTAAGAGAGAGTGAAAGGGGAAAAAAATCAAGCCATCGCATTTCAGGAAATTTTTATAGTAGTCGACATTTCGTTCGCCGATATATATAGATATATGTGAAGTGCGGGCAGCGCGCGTGCATTGTCTGGACGAGGTTAAGAGGGTTAGACCGAGTTAGGGGATGTCATGGGGAGGGGTTGAGGAGGTAGGTGGGTATCGGTGTAATGAAGAGCGACAGTGGCGCCCCCAACCATCGCTAATTTGCCGCTAAGTGCCCGGCTTTGTTTCCGTACGCTGATCCCATCGTTCGCAATATCCTGGATCCAAGGCGACGTTCCACGGTGTTTAAGAGAGAAAGCCAAATAACCTGCGGTATTACCCGGCAATCCAGTATAGATCGGGCTCGGATGGAAAAGAGACGACAAATCGACGAAGCAAACATTCGAGAGAGAGAAAGAGAGAGAGAGAGAGAGAGAGAGAGAGAGAGAGAGAAAATATAAAAAACAAAAAAAACTATACTTTTTTTAATATAAACTCGATAGTACAGTTGCTAAGAAATGTCATTTAAAATGTAATTATATTCTAGATGCTTTAATTCAACGGTCTTTAATGAAGAAATAGACAACTAATCAATGGAGATATATATATATATATATATATATATATATATATATATATATATACATTATTTGATACTATCCAAGACTATTGTGTGTGTTTCAATAGATCACACGTAGTAATCAGCACTTCGTAAGATTACATTAATCGAAATTCTTGGAATTGATAAACGCGTATTGTTTTCATTTTAAAATTATTCTTATATTATTATAGGTATATCACAATTGTTATTATACAAGAAAAACAAATACACACTATGCGGTGTGTGATTAATAAGATTATTAAGTTATATTAAGTTGTACATTTATTATTTCTACTTCTTACATGCTTTCCGTCCGAATTTTAAAAACAATTATGTTATTTAATATGACTGTAACACAATTTATTCGCGTCCAGTATATAAAAATAGGAATTGCTAGTAGCTCAAGCATTTCATCTATGCACGCGCGATTCAACGATCAACACAATCGGCATGATTCATCAAAACGTTTCGCCATCATGGATACTTGCATACTGTTGTCAATTTTAAATATTATCGCTATTTATTATTACTTCATTAAAAATTTAAATTTCTTAAAAAAACATGAGATTCTACGTATGACCGTGGCCTGTCATGGGCATTTAAGTTTCTTCGTCAATTATCGATAGCCGAACTTATTCAAAAAATCTACTAGGTGAATCCAGATATCAAATATGTCGATTTCTTCGACAGCATGAATCCAGTAGTGATGATTCGTGATCCAGATCTCATTTATCGCTGTTAAGAATTTTGATTCGTTTACTGATTACCACGGTTTTATCGATGAGGTTAATAATCCTTTACTTGGTAAGAATTTATTTTCGCTTCATGGTGAAAAATGGCGAGATATATATGTGAAAAATTTATTAAATCTCGCTTTTACGTCTAGTAAAATGAAAGCTGTGTTTAAGCTAATGTCCGATTGTGCTGCCAATTTTACCGAGTTTCTTTCCAAGTTGTCTCTTCCGACAAAAGTGTTATGGAAATGAAAGATTGCTTCAGCAGGTACACGAATGACGTAATCTGCGCCTTCGGGATTAGCATTTATTCTATGAGAAATCCTACCAACGAATTTTACGTTTATGGAAAAGATGCTACAACCTTTATCACTTTACGCACTATAAAATTTTATTTAGTCAAAAGTATGTCTACTATCACCAAAATGTTGGGTATTAAATTCATTGGTAATCGAACAGGTTTTTCAGGGATTTCGTGAGAAACACATAGATAGAAGAGACGAACAGAATATCGTACGACCAGATATGTTGCAACTGATGATGGAAAGCAAAGGAAAAAGAGAGGAAAAGAATTAATTATTGAAGATATGACTGCGCAGGCTTTTTTTTTCGCGGCTTCGATATCGTTTTCAGCTTAATATGTTTCACTGTTCACGAAATTGCCATTAATCCATTCGGATAAAACTACGCAACGAGATAGATGAGGTTCTGAAGGAAACAAATGGGGAATTGACCTATGAAGCTTTGAACGGAATGCAATATCTGGATGCTATCATTAATGAGGCTCTTAGGTTCTGGCCTGTGGCGATTTTTCAAGACAGATTATGTGTGCAAATTTTCGAATTACTGTTTCACTTTCTGGAGATAAGCCCTTTGTCGTGAAAAAAGGATCCGCCGTTTGGTTTTCTGTTTATGATCTTCATCGAGATTCCAAGTATTTCGAGAAACCGAATGAATTCTATTCCAAAACATTTTCTGGACGAGAAGAAATTAAATATTAACGCATATTTATCGTTCGAAATCGGTTCGAGGATAGGCAATAGATTTGCATTATTAGAAATTAAGCTTATGGTATTCTATTTATTAGCTTGTTCGCTTGTGCGCGAAGACTTTTCATCCTTCACAATTGAGCAAACGAAATTCACCATGACGGCAGAAGGGGAGGGGGGGGGAGGGTGTGATTGAATATTCAAGCGAAAACTGATGTTCATACTATTCAGCGTGTTATTCAATAAGCGTTGCTACTGTGACTAATAATAGTCATATTTAAATCCACATGCTAACAAAATGTATGAATATAAAATGTCTGATTCGATTCTATTTATAATTACTTAAGAGAAACGATTTGAAATATTGATGTATGTAATGAAAATGTAATGAAAATGTGTAACATAATTTTATTATTCTTTTTTACTCTTCAGATGGCTGTAAAATAATAATGCTTGCTTATAATAATTTATTATAAGAAACATAAATTGAGATATACAACATATAACACGTTCCAGTCTGTTGCTTTCTCCTTTCTATCTCTTTTTTTTCTCTTTCTCTCTTTTTATTCACATGTGGTAATTATTCATAAATAATAAAACTAGAAAAGTAATGAGAGAATTAATAGGAAAATTCATTTTTTTTCTATATTCATACATTCAACGAAATTTTGAGATATTAAAATGTAAAAAATAAGATAAATAAGATAAATTTTAAACTTAAGATATTACTAGAAATATAAAAATATAAGCAACAGATACACATATTCTGAAATTGAAATAAACTGATGTATAAAAGTAACTATTGTTTTCAATTTGCGAGAAGTGCATTATTAAATTATCGAATTAAATGAATGACGTTAGAGTGATGTAATCAACTCTACAGTATGATGTAAGCCAAAGATAAAATAATTATATCGAAAGGTTAAAAAAAATTACACAATAAACAAAATGCATTTAAGGTATTTAAAAAAAAAGTATATTGCGAAATCATCGCGTTATTACTAATAGCAAAAATAAAATGAAGTACTAATAGTAACAGTATAAGTACATGTGCTTATTAATAACATATAATATTGTAATGACAAAAATATTATTAAGAGATAACACTTAGCAATTCAATTTTGTTTCCATTTTGAGGAAACAGACAAAGAGAGAAAGAGAGAGAGAGAGAGAAAATATAAATACCGAAAAGACGAAGTATACCTTTTTAAATACAGGGTGTCCATTTTAATGCCCACCCAAATAACTTTCTTATTTTTAATTTTAGAAAAAGATGTTTCAGACAAAAGTTGTATGGTTTCGAGGGGACATAAGATGGTACCATTAATTTGATCTTGAAGAGTCACATGAAGGTTACGTGAAGATCATTTTCAATTTCTTAAATGGAACACCTAATATTTTGATATTCTGTAGCTTTCTCGAAGCTTTCCAAAACATATAATAAACATTTTTTCATCAATTTTTCGGTATGAGTTGAAATCATTCTTAATTTTACATAAACCATAAATATCTTGAAAATATTCATTTTGATTATTATTAATATTTATATAATAATAATGAGAGAAATCAATTGGTGTAAAGAAAACATACAGTTGTTTTTAAGAAAAAAATATGGAATTGTTAATTGCAAATTATGTCATTTATTATATCTATTTTGCACATTCGTTTTCCATTAGAATTGAAGCAATCATGATATTTTATTTAATATGACTGTAACGCAATCTATTCGCGTCCAGTATATAAAGAGAGGAATTGCTAGCAGCTCAAGCAGTTATCTGAGCACGCGCGACTCAACGACATCGGCAATCGGCGTGATATATTAAACGCTTCGCCATCATGGATACTTGGATATTGTTGTCAATTTTGACAAGTACCATCGCTGTTTATTATTATTTCTTTAAAAATTTAAACTTCTTCAAAAAACATGGGATTCTGCATATACCACCATGGCCTGTCTTGGGTAACATGGCACCAGTGTTCCTTCGTCAATTATCGGTAGCCGAACTTATTCTGAAAATTTACAAGCTAAATCCAGATGCCAAATATGTCGGATTCTTCGACAGCATGAGTCCAGTAGTGGTAATTCGTGATCCAGAGCTCATCAAGTCTATCGCTATCAAAAACTTCGATTCGTTTACTGATCATCGCGGTTTTATCGATGAAGTTAGCGATCCTCTATTTGGCAAAAATTTGGTTTCGCTTCGTGGTGAAAAATGGCGAGATGTGAGAAATTTATTAAGTCCCGCTTTTACATCTAGCAAAATGAAAGCTATGTTCAAGCTAATGTCCGATTGTGCTGCCAATTTTACCGAGTTCCTTTCCAAGTTACCTTCTGATAAAAGTGTTATGGAAATGAAAGACTGCTTCACCAGGTACACGAATGACGTAATCGCAACCTGCGCCTTTGGAATTAGCGTTGACTCTATGAGAAATCCTACCAACGAATTCTATGTTTATGGAAAAGTTGCTACAACTTTTGACACTTTACGCACTATAAAATTTTATCTCATCAGAAGTATGCCCCGTATCAGCAAAATGTTGGGAATTAAACTCATTGATAATCGAATCGGACAGTTTTTCAAGGATCTCGTGAGAAATACGATAGACGCGAGAGACAAGCAGAATATCGTACGGCCAGATATGCTGCAATTGATGATGGAAAGCAGAGGAAAAAGAGGGCCCGGCAAAGAATTAACTATCGAGGATATGACAGCGCAGGCATTTATTTTCTTTTTCGGCGGCTTTGATACTGTTTCCACATTGATGTGCTTCGCTGTGCATGAAATTGCCGTTAATCCAACTATTCAGACAAAATTACGCAACGAGGTAGACGACGTTTTGAAGAAAACGAACGGGGAATTGACCTATGAAGCTTTGAATGGAATGGAATATTTGGACGCTGTCATTAACGAGGCTCTTAGGTTCTGGCCTGTGGCATTTTTTCAAGACAGATTGTGTGTGCAAGATTTCGAATTACCACCAGCACTTCCCGGAGATAAGCCTTTTATTGTGAAAAAAGGATCACTCGTTTGGTTTCCTGTTTATGGTCTTCATCGGGATTCTAAGTATTTCGAGAAACCGGACGAGTTCTATCCCGAACGTTTTCTGGACGAGAATAAGAAAAATTTAAATGTTAATGCATATTTACCGTTCGGATTCGGACCGAGAATGTGCATAGGTAACAGATTTGCATTATTAGAAGCTAAGGTCGTGATATTCTACTTATTAGCTCGTTGCGAATTAAAACCATGTGCGAAGACTTGCCATCCTTTACGATTGAGCAAAAAAAATTTCGCCTTGCTAGCAGAGGGAGGGTTTTGGCTGCAGGTTCAAGCGAGAAACGATGTTCATACTAGCGTATTAACAAGCGTTAATGGTACTGCGACTAATGGCCATATTTAAATTCACATAATTGCTAACAATGTATGAATAAATGTCTGGTTCGATTATATTTATATGACTTTATTATGACTTAAGAGAAACGATTTGAAATATGTAATGAAAATGTGCGCGTGTAAAATAATTTTCTTGTTCTTTTGTATTCTTTAGATAACTGTAATAATAATGTAATAATTACTTATAATTTAATCTTTTATTTAGTTTTGCTCATAAGAATTTAAGGAAATTCAATATTATTTTCTGATGATATCTTGTGATATATATTTTTGGAAAATAATGTTTAGCGAAAGAAATAATAATTTTATTATTAGGTATAATATATTTGTTAAAATTTTCTCTTTTTAAAATTATTTCTTATAAACATATTAATTCTTATGAAAATGGAATAAAATTAAATATGTTAATGCAATAGGAATTTTATACATAAAGACAAAGTGTATTCTTTTATATTTAGACAAAAAGAAAATTATATTTTGAAGTATACGGAAAAAACATATTATCTGAAAATGTTATATAATGCACATATAGAAGTCGTATAAAATTGCTGATACACTAAAGTTTAAATTGTATATATAAATTTAGCAATACAAAATATGGGATAATATTTTTCAATTAAAAATTAGTATATTGCATGTACATGTATAATTTATTATAAGAAACATGAAGTGAGATATACAATATATAATACATAGTCTGTTACTTTCTCCTCTCTATCTCCTTTTCCTCTTTTTCTTTCTGTTCACATGTGATAATTATTTAAATAATAAAACTAGAAAAGTAATAAGAGAATTAATAGGGGAATTTATTTTTTTTATATTTATACATTCAACGAAATTTTGAGATATTAAAATGTAAAAAATAAGATGTAAATTTACATATACAAATTCTAAACTTAAGATATTAGAAATATACTACTATAAATATAAACAACAGATATACATATTCTGAAATTGAAATAACTGACGTGTAAAAGTAACTATTGTTCTCAATTTGCGAAAAGTGCATTATTAATTATCCAATTAAATGAGTCACATTAGAGCGACGTATTCAACTCTACAGTATTATGTTATCCAAGGATAAAATAATTATATCGAAAGGTAACAGAAAATTACAATAAACAAAACGAATTTAAGGCATTTACAAAATAGTATCTTGTGCAATCATCGCGTTATTATGCTAATAGCAAAAATAAAATACAGTACTAATAATAACAGTATGAGTATATAATTATTAATAATATATGATTATTAATAACATGTATAATATTATAATGACAGAAGTATGATTAAAAGATAACACTTAGCAATTCAATTTTGTTTCCATTTTGAGGAGACCGACAAAGAGAGAGGGGGGAGAGGGGGGCGGAGAGAGAGAGAGAGAGAGAGAGAGAGAGAGAGAGAGAGAGAGAGAGAGAGAGAGAGAGAGAGAGAGAGAGAATATAAAAATCGAAAAGACGAAGTTCTTTTAAATATAAACTTTCAAGAGCTAAATTGATAAGAAAAGTCATTTAAAATGTAACTGCGCTGGATGTTTCAATTCAATGCTCTTTGATGAAGAAATAGACATATAATCTGATATGTTTAAGAATAAATGAAAGATAAATGTACGATAAGATTACATAATAAGAATCTATGATAAGAATACATGAAAAATTTTGATAACTCTGAAGAATTTGCGCACATAACTATTATAAGTTGAATATTTTTTTCATAATTTCTCGCTATTGTATTTTTAGATATGTACAAGGTAAAAATTTTTAACAATAAATAATTTTTCTAAAAATACAAATTGCACATACATATATATATCAGAAAATAGCATTTATACATATATATATATATATATATATATATATATATATATATCAATTTATATATCATTTATATATATATATATATATATATATATATATATATAAATGCATTTATATATATCAACTTCAAGAATTTAGATTAACGTAATTTTATGAAATGCTCACTCATCACTCGTGTAATTTATTAAATAATAAGATTTCATAATATGAATGTCAAAGAATAATTTTATTAAATAGTCTACATACGTGTATATTGATTATTTAAAAAATTATTATTCGATATTATCTGAGACTTGCTCAACAGATTATAGGAATAATCATTACTTCATAAAAATACGTCAATCGAAATTCTTCGAATTGATAAACACATATTATTTTCATTTTTATATTATTCTATATTACTATTATTATTATACAAGAAAAACATATTCCTATGTGATGTGTGATTAATAATTAAATTATGTCATCTATTATTTTCCACATTTGTTTTCCACTAGAAAATGATGAAATAATATCTTATTTGAACGCGCAATCTATCCGTCCAGTATATAAAGACAGGAATTGCCAATAGCTCAAGCAGTTATCTGTGCACGCGCGATTCAACGACATCGTATCAAGACAATCGGCGTGATTTATTAAACGTTTCGCCATTATGGATACTTGGATACTGTTGTCAATTTTAACTAGTACCATCGCTATTTATTATTACTTCTTTAAAAATTTAAATTTCTTCAAAAAACATGGGATTCTACATATTCCACCGTGGCCTGTCATGGGTAACATGGCACCAGTGTTTCTTCGTCAATTATCGATAGCTGAACTTATTCAAAAAATCTACAAGGTGAATCCAGATGCGAAATATGTCGGTTTTTTCGACAGCATGAATCCAGTAGTGATGATTCGTGATCCAGATCTCATCAAGTCTATCGCCATCAAGAACTTCGATTCATTTACCGATCATCGCAGTTTTATCGATGAAGTTAGCGATCCTCTATTTGGCAAAAATTTATTTTCGCTTCGTGGTGAAAAATGGCGAGATGTGAGAAATTTATTAAGTCCCGCTTTTACATCTAGTAAAATGAAAGCTATGTTTAAGCTAATGGCTAATTGTGCTGCCAATTTTACCGAGTTTCTTTCCACGTTACCTTCTGACAAAAGTGTTATGGAAATGAAAGACTGCTTCACCAGGTACACGAATGACGTAATCGCAACCTGCGCCTTCGGAATTAGCGTTGACTCTATGAGAAATCCTACCAACGAATTCTATGTTTATGGTAAAGTTGCTACAACTTTTGACACTTTACGCACTATAAAATTTTATCTCATTAGAAGTATGCCTCGTATCAGCAAAATGTTGGGTATTAAACTCCTTGATAATCGAATAAGTCAATTTTTCAAAAATCTCGTGAGAAACACGATAGACATCAGAGACAAACAGAATATTGTACGGCCAGATATGCTGCAACTGATGATGGAAAGTAGAGGAAAAAGAGGGTCCGGCAAAGAATTAACTATCGAGGATATGACTGCGCAGGCATTTATTTTCTTTTTCGGCGGCTTTGATACCGTTTCCACATTGATGTGCTTCGCTGTTCACGAAATTGCCGTTAATCCAAGCATTCAGACAAAATTACGCAACGAGGTAGACGACGTTTTGAAGAAAACAAATGGGGAATTGACCTATGAAGCTTTGAATGGAATGGAATATTTAGATGCTGTCGTTAATGAAGCTCTTAGGTTTTGGCCTGTGGCAGTTTTCCAAGACAGATTATGTGTGCAGGATTTCGAATTACCACCAGCACTTCCCGGAGATAAGCCTTTCATCGTGAAAAAAGGATCAGTCGTTTGGTTTCCTGTTTATGGTCTTCATCGAGATTCCAAGTATTTCGAGAAACCGGACGAGTTCTATCCCGAACGTTTTCTGGACGAGAATAAGAAAAATTTAAATGTTAATGCATATTTACCGTTCGGAATTGGACCGAGAATGTGCATAGGTAACAGATTTGCATTATTAGAAGCTAAGGTTGTGATATTCTACTTATTAGCTCGTTGCGAATTAAAACCATGCGCGAAGACTTGCCATCCTTTACGATTGAGCAAAAAAAATTTTGCCATGCTAGCAGAAGGAGGGTTTTGGCTGAAAGTTCAAGCGAGAAACGATGTTCATACTAGCGTATTAACAAGCGTTAATGGTACTGCGACTAATGGCCATATTTAAATTCACATAATTGCTAACAATGTATATGAATAAATGTCTGGTTCTATTACATTTATATGACTTTATTATGACTTAAGAGAAACGATTTGTAATATTGATATATGTAATGAAAATGTGCGCGTGTAAAATAATTTTATTATTCTTTTGTATTCTTTAGATAACTGTAAAAATAATGCTTACTTATAATTTAATCTTTTATTTAGTTCTGCTCATAAGAATTTAAGAAAATCAATATTATTTTCTGATTATATCTTGTGACATATATATTTTTGAATAATAATGTTCAGCGAAAGGAATAATAATTTGGTATAATTAGGTATAATATATTTGTTAAAATTCTTTTTCAAATTATTTCTTATAAACATATTAATTCTTATGAAAATGGAATAAAATTAAATATATTAATGCAATAGGAATTTTATACATAAAGACAAACTGTATTCTTTTATATTTAGACAAAAGAAAATTATATTTCGAAGTATACGAAAGAAATATATTATCTGAAAATGTTCTTATATCTATTATTATATATCTTATATCTATTATATCTATTATTTTCCACATTTGTTTTCCATTAGAAAATGATGAAATAATATCTTATCTGATTATTATCTTATTTCTGCAACGCGCAATCTATTCGTCCAGTATATAATGACAGGAATTGCCAATACCTCAAGCAGTTATCTGTGCACGCGCGATTCAACAACATCAAGACAATCGGCGTGATTTATTAAACGTTTCGCCATTATGGATACTTGGATACTGTTGTCAATTTTAACTAGTACCATCGCTATTTATTATTACTTCTTTAAAAATTTAAATTTCTTCAAAAAACATGGTATTCTACATATTCCACCGTGGCCTGTCATGGGTAACATGGCACCAGTGTTTCTTCGTCAATTATCGATAGCCGAACTTATTCAAAAAATCTACAAGGTGAATCCAGATGCGAAATATGTCGGTTTCTTCGACAACATGAATCCAGTAGTGATGATTCGTGATCCAGATCTCATCAAGTCTATCGCCATCAAGAACTTCGATTCATTTACCGATCATCGCGGTTTTATCGACGAAGTTAGCGATCCTCTATTTGGCAAAAATTTATTTTCGCTTCGGGGTGAAAAATGGCGAGATGTGAGAAATTTATTAAGTCCCGCTTTTACATCTAGTAAAATGAAAGTTATGTTTAAGCTAATGGCTGATTGTGCTGCCAATTTCACCGAGTTTCTTTCCACGTTACCTTCTGACAAAAGTGTTATGGAAATGAAAGACTGCTTCACCAGGTACACGAATGACGTAATCGCAACCTGCGCCTTCGGGATTAGCGTTGACTCTATGAGAAATCCTACCAACGAATTCTATGTTTATGGAAAAGTTGCTACAACTTTTGACATTTTACGCATTATAAAATTTTTTTTCATCAGAAGTATGCCTCGTGTCTGCAAAATGTTGGGTATTAAACTCATTGATAATCGAATAAGTCAATTTTTCAAAAATCTCGTGAGCAACACGATAGACACCAGAGACAAGCAGAATATCGTAAGGCCAGATATGCTGCAACTGATGATGGATAGTAGAGGAAAAAGAGGGCCTGGCAAAGAATTAACTATCGAGGATATGACTGCGCAGGCATTTATTTTCTTTTTCGGCGGCTTTGATACGTTTCCACGTTGATGTGCTTCGCTGTTCACGAAATTGCCGTTAATCCAAGCATTCAGACAAAATTACGCAACGAGGTAGATGACGTTTTGAAGAAAACAAATGGAGAATTGACCTATGAAGCTTTGAATGGAATGGAATATTTAGACGCTGTCGTTAATGAAGCTCTTAGGTTTTGGCCTGTGGCAGTTTTGCAAGACAGATTATGTGTGCAGGATTTTGAATTACCACCAGCACTTCCCGGAGATAAGCCTTTCATCGTGAAGAAAGGATCAGTCGTTTGGTTTCCTGTTTATGGTCTTCATCGGGATTCCAAGTATTTCGAGAAACCGGACGTGTTCTATCCCGAACGTTTTCTGGACGAGAATAAGAAAAATTTAAATATGAATGCATATTTACCGTTCGGAATTGGACCTAGAATGTGCATAGGTAACAGATTTGCATTATTAGAAGCTAAGGTCGTGATATTCCACTTATTAGCTCGTTGCGAATTAAAACCGTGCGCGAAGACTTGCCATCCTTTACGATTGAGCAAAAAAAATTTTGCCATGCTAGCAGAGGGGGGATTCTGGCTAAAGATTCAAGCGAGAAACGATGTTCATACTAGCGTATCCACAAGCGTTAATGGTACTGTGATTAATGGCCATATTTAAATCTATATAATTGCTGGTAAAATGCTTTTGAATAAATCGATTCTATGACTATTCGATTCTATTTACAATTACTTTCGAAAAACGATTTGAAACATTGTAATATGTATGTAATGAAATATGTAATGGAAATGTGCATGTGTAAAATAATTTTAATCTTAAATATAATGCTTCTCTCTCTCTCTCTGTAATCATCAAGATAGCTATAAAATAATAATGCCTTCTTATAATCTTATCTTTTGTTTAATTTTTCTAATAAGAGAGAAATCAATCATTTATAATCTCTAATTATATTTTTGAATAATATTCAGCGAAAGAAATAATAATTTGACATAATTTGTTAAAATTCTTTTTCAAACTATTTCTTAAAGTATTAATTTTTATATATATAAATAGGATAAAATTATATTAAATTGTTATTGCAATAAAAGTTTTATATAAGAAAAAAGTATTTTGATTATATTTAGACACAAAGAGAATAATATTGCATATATATAGTGCATATATAGAAATTATATATGTTTATATATTAAAAATTGAAATTATATATGTAAATTTAGTAATATAAAATATAGAATATTATTCATTAATAAAGAAAGGTATACTATTATATATACATGTATAGTAATTTATTAGAATATATATAATATATTTAGAATTTATATAATTTTATTATATAACATAAGTTCATAATCTAACTTTTTCCTCTTCTCTCTCTCTTTCTCTCTTTCTCTCTCTGTCTCTGTCTCTGTTTATGCTCAGATAAGATAATTATTCCAATAGGAATAAAAAAAAGTAATAAGATATTCAGAAATAATCATTTCTGCATTCATATCATTTATATATTTTAAGGTAATAAAATATAAAATAAAATTAGGAAATATAAAAATATAAATAACAGATATAAACTGTATAAATAATAAGCGGTATTCTGAAATTAAAACAAATATTGCATAAGTTGTTATTGTTTTCAAAACACTCGCAAAGAGTACACTATTAAACCATTGAGTCAATTGAATGATGTCAGAGATGATTTGTATTCATATATGATAGAGAAACCAAGGTTAAAATAGTTACATTGAATGATCACAGAAAGGTTACATAAGAAAAACATTCAAAGCATACAAAGCATTTACAAAATAATATATTACGAAATCATCGTGGCATTAGCCTAATAGCAAAAATAAAATATTAATAAAATACAAAACATAAAACATTTTAAGTACATATGTTTATTAGTAATATATATATATATATATATATATATATATATATATATATATATATATGCATATGTATATATAAGATATCGGATATAATATTTCTATCATTACAATATTATATATCAAATAATGTAAGTCATATAATGAGAGATTTGTGTGATGTAAATAAAAAAAGGTGAAGAAGTAAGGCTAAGAATCAAAGACGCAGATAAAAGTGCGCAATACTAGTAACTTATATAATTTATTTAAAAAACATAATAATATGAATAATAAATATTTGCAGAGTATAAAGATGCATAAAATGTATAATATAAGATTTGTCGACAGACGTTTCGATCTCCTTCAGATCTTTTTCAATGTTGTAAATATAACATAAATATTAGTAAAAATTAAGAAACAGGTTAAAATAAGTCAAAGTACTGTATCATATGAATATTGAAAAGAATCGTCAAGGACGTACATCGCAAATATAAAATATGTTAATATAAATTGATGTCACGAAAAATGCAATATAAAAGAATTAATTATAGAAATCAACGCACCGCGAAAATTAGAATGTTTACCTTGCACGTGTTCTTTTACTGAACATTCTCGTTCTCTTTTAATAAAATCGTTAACTTTGCTTAGACTGTTGCATGTATAAATTAATTCTCGCTTAAAAGTATTTGTAGACTATAAATCCAGAGAAATGAATGGAAATGTTAATGCTAAAGATGTAAACCGCAGAAATTAATATAATTATATTAATATAATTATATTATTATATATAATTATTATAAATTATTATAAATTATTAATTATTATATTAATATAATTAATATAATAATTTATAATAATTATATATAATAATATAATTCTATTAATATAAATATATAATTATATTGATTAATATAATTTATAAATATATAATTATATATATAATTCTATTGATTATATAAATATTAAATAATATTATTAAATATATAATTATATTGATTAATATAATTTATAAATATATAATTAAATATATAATTATATTGATTAATATAATTTTATATATATATATATATATATATATATATATATATATATGTATATTATTGGAATAAAATAAAAATATTATTGATAAAATTTAACAATTCAATTTTCTTATTATTTTGAGGAGACAGAGAGGGGGAAGGGAGGGAGGGAGGGAGGGGGAGAGAGAGAGAGAGAATATAAAATATGATAATATGATTATATAACACATTAGCATCAATATAATAGTCAAGTCGATAAAATATGTCATTTAAAATCTTTGATCTAGATGCTTTATATCAACACAGTAACAAAGAAAATAGACATTTAATCAATCAGTATAGAACACTTGAAATTTTGATAATTCTGAAAAATTTAGATAACATTATATATGAAACAATTTTTTATAATTTTTCATTATTGTATTTTTATTTATACATATACAATAATAACAAAATAAAAATTCGAACGATAGTATTGTGTAAATAATATTGCTACAAATTTTTTGATCAGACTGTATTGACTTGAACATATCATTTGATTATCCAAGGTTATTAGTCAGGTAAATCATACAACTATCACTTCGTCATGCACAGTAACTGACATTACGTCATTGAAATTTCTCGAATTGATAAACACGTACTGTGTTTTCATATCTTTATTAATCTATTGCTGTTGTTATACGACAAAAACATATTTTTGCAGTGTGTGATTAATTAAGTTATTAATCGTTTATTATATTTCCATTTTCCACATTTGCTTTCTATTAGTATTGAAGCTTCAATGACACATTATCTAAAATGATAAAAACGATTAGCGTCGGGTATATAAGAGAGAAATCGCCAGTAGCACCAGCAGTTATCTGTGCACGCGCGATTCAACAATATTGTATTAAGAGAGCCGGCATGACTCTTTAAAACGTCTCGCCGTCATGGATTCTTGGATACTATTGTCAATTTTGGCCAGTACTATTGCTATTTACTATTACTTTTTTAAAGATTTAAATTTCTTCAAGAAACATGGGATTCTTTATATACCACCGTGGCCTATCGTGGGCAATATGGGACCAATTTTTCTCCGACAGTTATCATTGCCCGACAACATTCAAAGAGTGTATAATTTAAATCCAGACGCCAAATATGTCGGTTTCTTCGACAGCATGAATCCAGTAGTGATGATTCGTGATCTAGATCTCATCAAGTCTATTGCTGTTAAGAACTTTGACTCGTTTGTAGATCATCGCGGTTTTGTCGACGAAATTAACGATCCTCTATTTGGCAAGAATTTATTTTCGCTTCGTGGTGAAAAATGGCGAGATGTGAGAAATTTATTAAGTCCCGCTTTTACGTCTAGTAAAATGAAAGCTATGTTTAAACTAATGGCCGATTGTGCTGTCAACTTTACCGAATTTCTTTCCAAGTTGCCTTCTGACAAAAGTGTTATGGAAATGAAAGACTGCTTCACCAGGTACACGAATGACGTAATCGCAACCTGCGCTTTCGGGATTAGCGTTGATTCTATGAGAAATCCTACCAACGAATTCTACGTTTATGGAAAAAATGCTACAAATTTCACCAGTTCACGCATGATAAAAATATATTTAATCAGAAGTATGCCCACTATCACTAAAATGTTGGGTATTACATTCATTGATAATCATATAAAATATTTTTTCGAAAATCTCGTGAGAAACACGATAGACACCAGAGACAGGCAGAATATCGTACGGCCAGATATGTTGCAACTGATGATGGAAAGCAGAGGAAAAAGGGGACCTGGAAAAGAACTGACTATTGAAGATATGACTGCGCAAGCATTTCTTTTCTTTCTTGGAGGTTTCGATGCTGTTGCCACCATGATGTCCTTCGCTCTTCACGAAATTGCAGTTCATCCAAGTGTTCAGACGAAATTGCGCGATGAGATAGACGAGGTTCTAAAAAAAACGAACGGAGAATTAACTTACGAAGCTTTGAATGGAATGCAATACTTGGACGCTGTCATTAATGAAACTCTTAGGATGTGGCCTGTGCCGTTTCAAGATAGATTATGTGTGCAAGATTTTGAATTACCACCAGCACTTCCCGGAGATAAGCCCTTTGTCGTGAAAAAAGGCTTTAATGTTTGGTTTCCTGTTTATAATATTCATCGGGATTCCAACTACTTCGAAAACCCGGATGAGTTCTATCCCGAACGTTTTCTAAACGAGAATAAAAAAAAATTAAATGTTAACGCATTTTTACCTTTCGGAATCGGTCCAAGAATGTGCATAGGTAACAGATTTGCTTTATTGGAAATCAAGGTCATGATATTCTATTTATTGGCTCGTTGCGAATTAAAACCGTGCGAGAAGACTTCTCATCCTTTACGATTGAAAAAAGGAAGCTTCGCCATGCTGGCAGATGGAGGTTTCTGGTTAAAGATTCAAGCGAGGAGCGATATTGATACTAACGTATCGACAAGCGTTAATGATACTGCGGTTAATGGTCACATTTAAATCCGTATGAATAAAATGCATCTATGAATAAATGTCCGATTCGATTCAATTTATAATTACTTAAGAGAAACTATTTAAAATATTAATATATGTAATGAAAGTGTACGTGTAAAATAACTTTATTTTAAATAATGCCTCTTTTTGTAATCAAGTTAGCTGTATAATGACAATGCTTGTTTTTAATTTTATCTTTTATTTGAAGGATCTTTGAAGGTTGTGAGATTAATCAATACTGTCTTTTGATCTTTGATTATCTGCATTTTTGTATAATGATATTTCGTGTGAGAAATTATAATTTGATATTATTTGAAATAATTTGATAAAATTATATATTGTTTTCCAAATTATTTCTTAAAAACATATAAGTTTTATTTATAAATATAATAAAATTATATTATTGCAATAAAAGTTTTATATAGAATAAAGTATTATTATTTAAACAAAAAGAGAATTATATTAAAATACACGAAACAACATCCGAAAATGCAATGATGCATATGTAATCATATTAAAAATGTTTGTATACTTCAATTAAAATACATATTTTTTAATTATATATATAATTTAATGATATATATATATATATATATATATATATATATATATATATGAATTTTATTATATCACATGTATGTATAGACTGACACTTCTCTTTCTCTCTCTCTCTTTCTCTCTCTTTCTCTCTCTCTCTCTCTCTCTCTCTCTCTCTCTCTTTCTCTCTCTCTCTCTTTGTTCACATAATTATTCAAATAATAGTAAAAGTAATATGATATAAAAAATAATCTATATTTATACATTTCGAAACTTTAAGCTATTAAAAAATAAAATATTGCCAAAAAGTATAAAAATATAATATAAGTGTATATTCTTATATATTCTGAAATAAAAATAAGAGTTACATAAAAATTATTATTCTTCTCACACAACTTACGAGATGTGCAGCATTAAATTGAGTTAATTGAAAGATGTCAAAGTAATGTATGTGTGTATATATTCAGCTCTACAGTATGATTGAATCAAGGTTAAAATGATTATATTAAATAGTCATAACAGAAAGTTTTCAGTAGACAGAATGGTCAAACATTTACAAAATAGTATTACAAAATAATATGCGATGTTATCGGAATAGCAAAAATAAAAAGCTAATAGTAAGTACATTCGTTATTAGTAATATATAATATAACGACAGAAATATATATATATTATTGACAATATTTAGCAATTTAATTTTTTTTCTATTTGGAGTAGACAGAGAATAAGAGAGTGCGGAAGAGAGAGAAAATATAAAAAATGATAATAAAAGATATTCTTATAATATTAGCATCAACTCGATAGAGAGTCAAATATATAAAGAAAGTCATTTATAGAATCTTTTTCCTAGATCTTTTATATTAATATTTTAACAAAGATGTGGACATTTAATAAATTGAAAAATATGTGAAATTTCGATAATTGGAAAAAAATTTATATAAATGATTTTATATATTAAACAATTTTTTATAATTATTTGTTTAATTTTTTATCATTATTCATGTGTGTTATATTTTTATATAATAAAATAAAAATTCTATTTTTAATATTATATAAATAATTTTTTTGAAAAATTTTTTATTAGAATAGGTACATCTGAAGTCGTAATTTGATATTATGCAAGGTTATTGCTTAATAAATTGCACGAATGATAAACACTTTGTCAAACTGCATCCATAGAAATTTTTCGAGTTTACAAACGCATACACTGTTTTTCTTCATTGTTATATCACTATTATTATTATACAAGAAAAATGCACTGCGATGAGTATGTGATTTGTAATTAAATTTTATATAGCTGAAGTCTATCTCACAGTTTTCTTGCTCTTATTTACTTCTTATTCGAATCAAAGCTTTGATATGTTATTTAATAATATACATTCTTTAAGACCACCAGTTTGCATATATAAAGAGAGGAAATATTTCATTAATAGCTCCAGCAGTAGTCTGTGCACGCGCGATTCAAGGACATCGTCTCTATTAATAGATGTAATCTTTACAACATTTCGTCATTATGGACATTTCTTTACGTAATATCGTTATTTGGATACTATTGTCGATTTTAATCGACATCGCTGTTTATTACTACTTTTTTAAGGATTTAAATTTCTTCAAAAAGCATGGGATTCATCTTATAATACCATGGCAACCGTGGGCAACATGGGACCAATTTTTCCACCTTTTCCACCAGTTATCGATGGCCGAAATCATTTAGAAAATCTATAATTTGAACCCAGATGTCAAATATGTCAGATCAGTTCTATCCCGAAAATTTTCTGGACGAAAATAAGAAAAAATTAAATACTGGCGCGTTTTTACCGTTCAGAATCGGCTCGAGGATGTTCTTAAGTAACAGGTTCGCATTATTGAAGATTAGTCATGATATTCTATTTATAAACTCGTTGCGAATTCAAAACATGCACGAAGAATCCTCATCTTTTACGATTGAGCAGAGAAAGTTTTGTCATGTTAGCAGACGGTAGATTTTGATTAAAGATTTAAGCGAGGAGCGATACTTATACTAACGTATCCACAAGTGTTAATGATGCATAATGACCATAATCCATAGAAATGCCGATGAAATATGTATTTGTAAATAAAAAACCGATTTGAATTTATTCACAATTCTACTCACAAGCGAAGAAAAATAATGTTTAAGACATTGATATTATGCGTAAAAAATATATGTGCAAAATAAAAGTATTTTATAAATAATGCTCCTTTTTGTGATCACCAAAGTAAAATACTTACTTACGAGTTTTTCTTTTTTTCAATTTTTATTATTGGTGAAGGAAATACTGTTCTTTGATTTATAATTATATTTTTGAATAATAATATTCGGCGAAAGAAATAATTATTTAATAAAATTTTTTTTTAATTATTGCTTAAAAAGATATTAATTCTTATGTATACGTAAATATGATAAAATTATATTAAATTAATGTCATTGCAATAAGAGTTTCACTTAAGAACAAAAAAATTTTGTTATATTTCTCAACGAAAAGAGAATAATATCAAAATACATAGAAAAATATATTATCCAAAAATGCAATGATGAATATATACAAGTCATACTAAATATGTTTATATATATAAAAATCGAAATTATGTATATAAATTTGGTAATATAAAATATAGAATATTATTCACCAATAGAAAAGTATATATACATATATAGTAATTTATATTCTCGCTCTCTCTACGTTTGTATAACATAATTATTCATAAATAATAAAAATGAGGAAAAGTAATATGATATAAGTAATAAAATATGAGAAATATATATATATATATATATATATATATATATATATATATAATCATTTCTATTCATACATTTACCGAAACTTTAAAATATTAAAAAATAAAATATTATCAAACTACATATTAAATGATAATAAAAAGATTACGCAATAGGTAAAATTAACACAAAGCATTTAAAATAGCGAAATCATCGTGATAATATACTAATAATTAAAATAAAATATTAATAACAGTAAATATATGTTTAATGTACGTTATATGTTTATTAGTAACATATATATGTTATAACATATAATGTTGTAATGATAGAAAAATTACTGATACATTTAACAATTCAATTTGCCTATTATTTTGAGAAGACAGAGAAGGAGAAAGAGAATAAAAGCAATACTTTTTCTAGAAATTTCTTATAATATTTAATTTTAACTCGAGCATTAACTCGAACATTAATTCGAGTCGAAAATAAAAGTCATTTAAAATGTATCTAGACGCTTTATTACAACATTTTAATATAAAAGTGAAATTTAATCAATAAATTTAGTAGTACACGTGAAATTTTAATACTTTCGGAAAATTTACAAGTGATTTTATATTAACAATTATATTAATTTTTCTTACTTTTTCATATTTTTATTCGTGTAAAACGAAAAAATAAAAGTTACAATACTAGTATCGTATAAATATTATAATTTTTCGAAAAATTCTTCTATGCTATTACGTAGACTAACAATTAGTCATCATTCATTATTATCCAAGGCGATTGCTCAATTTACAGTAATAAGCTTCGAAAAACTACGTTAACTAAAGTTTTTCAAGTTTACAAATACTTTGTGTTTTCTAAATTTTATATTGTCACTGTTTCTATTTTATATTCTATTATCACTATTATCATTACGTAATAAACACGCACTGTGCATGTGATTAATAATTAAATTATAACGATAAATTTTATTGTTCATGATTCATCTTTTTTCCCCATTCGCTTTTTATTAGTATCAACACTTTGATATTATATTATCTTATGTACGTTATCACAGAGTTTTGTCCAGTATATAAAGAGATAAATCGCTAATAGCTAGTTATCTGTGCACATGATTCAACGACATATCCAGACAATCGTCATTCTTTAAAATTCTCCATCATGGATAATTTAATACTGTTATTCATATTAGCTGGTATCATTGCTGTTCACTATTTTCTTAAAGATGTAAATTTCTTCAAAATACATGATATTCCTCACATATCAATTATGTGGTCAATTATGGGTACACAAGGGACCAATTTTTCTTCGCCAATTATCAATTGCCGAAATTATTCAAAAAGTTTACTGAATCAAGATGACAAGTATGTCGGTTTTTCGACGGTATGCTTCCAGTAGTGATGATACGAGATCTTATTAAATCCATCGATGTTAAAAACTTCGAGTCGTTTCCTGATCATCGCGTTTTTATCAACAAGGATACTGAGCCTCTACTTGGCAAAAATTTATTTGCGCTTCGTGGCGATAAGTGGCGAGATATAAGAGCTCTATTAAGTCCCGTTTTTATATAGTAAAATGAAAACTATGTTTAAGCTAATGGCCGATTGTGCTGCCAACTTTACGGAGTTTCTTTCCAAATTACCTTCCGACAAAAATATTATGGAAATGAAAGATTGCTTCACTAAATACACGAATGATGTTATTGCAACATGTGCTTTTGGGATTAGCGTTGATTCTATGAAAAATCCTACCAACGAATTCTACGTTTATGGAAAACATATTACGACTTTTACCACTCTGCGCATGATAAAAATATATTTCATCAGAAGTATGCCCACTATCACTAAAATGTTGGGTATTACAATTCTTAGTCGTGTAAGTCAATTTTTTAAAGATCTTGTGAAGAATACGATAGATACAAGAGACAAGCAGAATATTGTACGGCCGGATTTGCTGCAACTGATGATGGATAACAGAGAAAACAAAGGAGCCAGAAGAGAATTGACTATAGAGGATATAACTTTGCAAGCATTTCTCTTTTTTCTTGGCGGTTTTGATACTGTTTCCACGTTGATGTGTTTTGCTATTCACGAAATTACTATTAATCCAAGCTTTCAGACAAAATTACGCAACGAAATAGACGAGGTTTTGAAGAGTACATATGGAGAATTGATCTATGAAGCTTTGAATGGAATGCAATATCTTGTTATTAATGAGACTCTTACAATTAGATTGTGGCCCTCGAAGATTTTTCAGAACAGATTATGCGTGCAATATTTTGAATTACCGCCAGCACTTTCCGGAGAAATAAACCCTTTGTCCTGAAAAAAGGATCAGTCGTTTGGTTTCCTATTTACGGTTTTCATCGGGATTCCAAGTACTTCGAAAAACCGGATGAGTTCCATCCCGATCGTTTTTTAGACGAGAATGAAAAGAAATTAAACATTAGTGTATATATACCATTCGGACTCGGTCCGAGAATGTGCATAGGTAATAGGTTTGCATTATTGGAGACCAAGGTCATATTCTATTTATTAGCTCGATGCAAATTAAAACCGTATGCAAAAACCCCTCATCCTTTACGATTGATCAGAGGAAGCTTGGCCCTGCAAGCAGAGGGGGGGATTTTGGGTAAAGATTCAACCGAGAAGCGATGTTCATGTTAGCGTATCCACAAATATTAATAGTACTGGAACTAATGGTCATGATTTAAATCCGAATGAATACTGATGAAATATGCATTTGTAAATAAATATCCAATTTGCCTCTGCTTACAATTAGCTAAGAGAAATAAAGTTTGATACATTGATATGTGTGTAACAAAAGTATGTATGTAATTTTATCTTAAATAATGCTCCTCTTTATAATCAAAATAACTTTAAAAAACTTGCTCTTTCTAGTATACTATAACTATATCTTTTATTTAGTTTTTATTATTGGAGTTTGAGGGAAATCAATAATGTTTTATGATAATTTACATTTTTGGATAGTAATATTCAGGAAAAGAAATAATAATTTGATATAATTTGAAGTAATTTAATAAAATTCTTTTCCAAATTATTTTTTAAAAACTCTTGTATGCATTTTTTCTTCTATATAAATAAGATGAAATTATATTAATTAAATATATACATACATATTAAAAATATACATTAATTAAAAATTAAATTAATGTATTTTTATGTATTAATTTTTTTACATATAAATGCGATAAAATTATATTTATAGATAATTGTATTTAAGATAAAATTATATTAAATTGTATATAAAATTATATTAAATTAATATATTATAAATTATTATATTAAATTATATTAAATTGTATTTAAGATAAAATTATATTATTATTATTGCGATATGATATATATAAGGAGTTTTATATAACAATAAAATATATTTTTTATATTTAAAAGAGTAATATTTATAATTATAAAAGATTTTTATATTTATATTTAAAAGAGAATTATATTAAAATACATGAAAAAACCCATACTATTCATAAATACAATGGTATATACAAATCATATTAAATGTTTATATACTTAAATAAATTATGCAGTAAATTTAGCAGTATATACAAGATATAGAATATTATTCGCCAACAAAGTAAAATGTATGTGTTATCATATATACATGTATAGTAATTTATTGAAATATACATGAAAATTTTGTTGTATAAAAAACAGTACATACTCTGTACAGTACTCTGTAGCTTTCTCCTCTCTCTCTCTCGTACTCTCTATATATTTACATAAAATAATTATTCATAAATAATAGGAATGATAAATAATGAAAAAGTAAGAAGATATGAGATAATAATCTTTTTTTTCTATATTCATACATTTATTAAACTTTTAAGACACATTAAAAAATAAAATATTATCAAAATATTTACATTGAATGATAATAGGAAGATTACACAGTAGACAAAATAACACAGTTAAGCAAATAACAAAGTTACACAAGATTGCACAAGACAATTTACAAATTAATATATAGTGAAATCATCGTGATAATATCCTAATAGCTAAATTAAAATACTAATAAGAATAAGTATATACGTTTACTAGTGTAACATATATATTATAATGTAATAACAGAAAAATTACTAATACATTTAGCAATTCAATTTTTCTGTTATTTTGAGAAAACAGACAGACAAGAAGAAAGAGAATAAAAGTGATAAAATGATATATCCTTACAATTTTAATATCAAGTATTTGACAGCCGAGTTGATAAAGAAAATCATTTAAGATATATTTAGATGCTTTATTACAATATTTTAACAAAGATGTGATATTTAATCAATAAATATAGAAGAACAGTGGAAATCGCAATACATGTGGAAAATTTGCAACTGACTTTATATATTAAACAATTATATAATTAATATTAATTTTCATAATTTTTCGTTATGTTTTTATTTCTGCATGACAATGAAATAAAAGTTACAACAATAGTACAACAATAGTATCGTATAAATAACTATTTAAAAAAATTCTTTTATCCCGTTGCGTAATCATTATTTGATATTGTTCAAGGCGCGATTGTGCAATATATTGCAAGAATAATAAACACTTCGAAAATCACATCAATTAAAACTGTGTAGCAATGCTTTTTCGAAGTGTTTACTATTACTTTTGCAATATATTGCGCAATCACCTTGGACAATACCGAATGATGATTACGCAGCAGGACAAAAAAATTTTCCAAATAGTCATTTATATAATACTATTGTTATAAATTTTATTTCTTTGTGTTTGTGATTAATAATTAAATTCTATCGTTCATCAATTCTCTTTTTCGCATTCAATTTTCACTAGAATCGAAGCTTCGATATGTTATCTAATATACGTTATCAATTGGGTTGTATCAGTATATAAAGTGAGGAACCGCTAATAGCTCCAATAGTTATCTGTGCGCGTGATTCAACGACATATCAAGATAATTGTCATTCTTTAAAATTCTCCATCATGGATACTTTAATACTGTTATCCATATTAGCTGGCACCATTGCCGTTTATTACTACTTTTTTAAAGATTTAAATTTCTTCAAAAAACATGGTATTCTTCACATATCACCATGGCCAATCGTGGGCAACATGGGACCAATTTTTCTTCGCCAACTATCAATTGCCGACATCATTCAAAAAGTCTACAATCTGAATCAAGACGCCAAGTATGTCGGTTTTTTCGACAGTATGAGTCCAGTAGTGGTGATTCGCGATCCAGATCTTATCAAATCTGTCGGCGTTAAGAACTTCGAATCGTTTCCTGATCACCGCGTTTTTATCGATGAGTATGCTGAGCCTCTACTTGGCAAGAATTTATTTTCGATTCGTGGTGATAAATGGCGAGATGCGAGAACTCTGCTAAGTCCCGCTTTTACATCCAGTAAAATGAAAACTATGTTTAAGCTAATGTCTGATTGTGCTGCCAACTTTACTGAGTTCCTTTCCAAGTTGCCTTCTGACAAACATGTTATAGAAATGAAAGATTGCTTCACTAGATATACAAATGATGTAATTGCAACATGTGCCTTCGGGATTAGTGTTGATTCTATGAGAAATCCTACAAACGAATTTTATGTTTATGGAAAAGATGCTACGACTTTTACCACTCTGCGCACCATAAAGATATATTTCATGAGAAGTATGCCTATTATCACCAAAATATTAGGTATTACTTTTGTTAGCAATCGTATAAGATACTTTTTCAAGGATCTCATGAGGAACACTATAGACACCAGAGACAAGCAGAATATCGTACGGCCAGATATGCTGCAATTGATGATGGAAAGTAGAGGAAAAAGGGGACCCGGAAAAGAACTGACGATCGAAGATATGACTTCGCAAGCATTCATCTTCTTTTTTGGAGGTTTCGATACCGTTTCTACCTTAATGTGCTTTGCTGCTCACGAAATTGCCGTTAATCCAAGCGTTCAGACAAAATTGCGCGACGAGGTAGACGAGGTTTTAAAGAAAACGAACGGAGAATTAACTTATGAAGCTTTGAACGGAATGCAATATCTGGATGCTGTCATTAATGAAGCTCTTAGATTATGGCCTGTGGTGGTTTTTCAGGATAGATTATGTGTGCGAGATTTCGAATTACCGCCAGCGCTTCCTGGAGATAAACCCTTTGTCGTGAAAAAAGGATCCGTCGTTTGGTTTCCTGTTTATGGTCTTCATCGGGACTCCAAATATTTCGAAAAACCGAATGAGTTCTATCCCGAACGTTTTCTGGACGAGAATAAGAAAAAGTTAAATATTGACGCATATTTACCATTCGGAATCGGCCCGAGAATGTGCATAGGTAATAGATTTGCATTATTGGAGACCAAAGTCGTGATGTTCTATTTATTGGCTCGTTGCGAATTGAAACTGTGCGGAAAGACTTCCCATCCTTTACAATTGAACAGAGGAAGCTTCGCCATGCAGGCAAAAGAGGGATTTTGGCTACAAATTAAACCGAGAAGCGATGCTCATGCTAATGTATTCAGAAACGTTAATGATGCTACGACTAATAGCCATGCTTAATCCGTGAATGTCGATAAAATATGCATTTGTAAATAAAAATCCGATTTGTATTTACTTACAATTGGCTAAGAGAAATAAAGTTTGAGACATTGATATATGTAACATAAATATGCTTGTCAAATAATTTTATTTTAAATAATGCTCTTCTTTGTGATCATCAAGATAGCTGTAGTAGGATAATACTTACTTATAATTTGATCTTTTATTTGATTTTTATTATTAGAGTTTGTATGAGGGTAATCAATACTGTTTTCTAATCTATGATTGTCTATATTTTTGAATAATAATATGCGATGATAATAATAATAATAATTAACCAAAAGAAATAATAATTTCAATTAATTTGAAATAATTTGATTAAATTCTTTTTCAAATTATTTCTTAAATATGTATTTACTCTTATGTATAAATACGATAAAGTTATTATATATTAAATATATCTTATGTTGCAATAGAAAATTTATATAAGAACAAAATTTTTATATATTTAACCAAAAGGAGGATTATATTAAAATCTATAAAAAACATATTATCTGGAAGTACAATGATAGATATGTAAAAATAATATTAAATATATTTATATACTTAAATTGAAATTATGTGTATATAGTTTTTGTAACACAAAATATAGAATATTATCCACTAGGAAAAAAGTATATTATTATTATATATTTATTAAATATTTATGTATTTATTAAAATATATACATACATATATGATTTTTGTTATATAATATAGCAAATATTCTGTAACTTTATTTTCTCCTTCTCTTGTCTCTCTCATTTCTCTCTCTCTCTCTCTCTTTCTCTCTCTCTCTCTCTCTCTCGCTCTCTCTCTTTATGTTTACATAAGATAATTATTTATATAATAGAAATGTGAAAGTAATTAGATACATGAAATAATAATTGTTTTCTATATTCATACATTTATCGAAACTTTAAGATATTAAAAAATAAAATATTATCAAGAAATATAAAATGAACAAATTAAATTGTATATTCTAATATATTCTAAAACTAAAATAAATGTATAAAAGTTACTTTTGTTCTCAACTTATGAAGAGTGCAAGTCATTAAATCATTGAATAAATTAGATGATTGTTAAAATGATGTAAGTTCAACTCTACAGTATAATTGAAACCAAGGTTAAAATGGTTACATTGAATAGTTACAATGGAACGCAAAATGGCTATAAGTATTTACAAAATAGATTATTACGAAATAATCCGCATTATTTGAATAGTAAAAATAAAAAGCTGTAACAGTATGAGTACATTTGTTTATTAATAATATATAATATAATAAGACAAAAATATTATTGACAATAATAGACAATTTAATTTTGACTGTTTAGAGCAGATGGATAAAGAGAGAAGTGGGGGGGAAGGAGAGAGATAGAGAAAAAATATAAAAAATCATAATACGAGATATGCTTATAATATTAGCATTAACTTGACAACTGAGTCGATAAAGGAAGTTATTTAAAATCTTTCACATAGCTTTATATTAACATTTTAACAAAGAAATGGACATTTAGTCAATAAGCATAGAAGAACACGTGAAATTTTGTGATACTTCTGAAAAATTTATACAAGTAACTTTAAATATTAAACAATTTTTTATAATTATTCGTATTATATTTTTCTTTATATATGTATAACAAAATAAAAATTCTAACAATAATACTGTAAAAACAACTTTTCTAAAATTTCTTTTATTCTATTGTGTAGACTTACAATTAGTTATGATTCAATGTTCAATCGCTTAATAGATTGTGCAAGTCATAAGCACTTTGACAAACTACGTCCATTAAAGTTTTTCGAGTTTTCGCACCGTTACATACTGGTTACGCATTGTTTTTTTCTTTCCATTGTTTTATCACAATTATCACTAGATATAAAAAAATAATAAGAAAAAAATAAGAAGAAGAAAACCTCACTATTGCGCTTTCTATGTGATTAGTAATTGAATTATCGATAAATTATATCGTCTATCAACTTTTTTTCTTATGTTCACTTTAAATTAGAATCAAAGCTGTGATACGTTATCTGATTTGGATGCAGTATATAAAGAGGGGTTTCAGTTAGTATGGAGAGGTTTCAGTATATAAAGAGAGGACCTTTAGTAACTACAGCAGTTGTAATTCAACGACGTCGTAGATACAATCGTCGTATCTACAATTGTGATTCTTCACAACATCTCGTCATTATGGACACTTGGATACTATTGTCGATTTTAGCAGGCACCATCGCTGTCTATTATTACTGTTTTAAGGATTTAAATTTCTTCAAAAAACATGGGATTATTCACTTAACACCGTGGCCTGTCCTGGGCAACATCGCGCCAACGGTTCTCCGCCAGTTATCGAGGGCCGAAGTTATTAAAAAAATTTACAATCTGAATTCAGATGCCAAATATGTCGGTTTCTTCGACAGCATGAATCCAATAGTGATGATTCGCGATCCGGATCTTATCAAGTCGATCGGCGTTAAAAATTTTGAGTCGTTTCCTGATCATCGCGCTTTCATCGACGAAGTTAATGATCCTCTATTTGGCAAGAATTTATTTTCGCTTCGTGGTGATAAATGGCGAGATGTCAGAACTCTACTAAGTCCCGCTTTTACATCTAGTAAAATGAAAGCTATGTTTAAGCTAATGTCTGACTGTGCTGCCAATTTTACCGAGTTCCTTGCCAAGTTACCTTCTGACAAAAGTGTTATGGAAATGAAAGACTGCTTCACCAGGTACACGAATGACGTAATCGCAACCTGCGCCTTCGGGATTGGCGTTGATTCTATGAGAAATCCTACCAATGAATTTTACGTTTACGGAAAAGATGCCACTACTTTTAACACTCTACGCACTATAAAGTTTTATTTCGTCAGAAGTATGCCTCGTATCACCAAAATGTTGGGTATTAAATTCGTTGATGATCGTGTAGGTAAATTTTTCAAGGATCTCGTGAGGAACACCATAGATACCAGAGACAAGCAGAATATCATACGTCCAGATATGCTGCAACTCATGATGGAAAGTAGAGGGAAAAGAGGACCCGGAAAAGAACTGACGATCGAAGATATGACTTCGCAAGCGTTCATCTTCTTTTTTGGTGGTTTCGATACCGTTTCTACCTTGATGTGCTTTGCTGCTCACGAAATTGCCGTTAATCCAAGCGTTCAGACAAAATTGCGCGACGAGATAGACGAGGTTTTAAAGAAAACGAACGGAGAATTAACTTATGAAGCTTTGAACGGAATGCAATATTTGGATGCTGTGATTAATGAGACTCTTAGGATGTGGTCTGTGGCAGTGGCTATAGATAGATTATGTGTACAAGATTTTGAGCTACCGCCAGCACTTCCCGGAGATAAGCCCTTCGTTGTGAAGAAAGGAATGTACGTTTGGTTACCTATATATGGTATTCATCGGGATCCCAAATATTTCGAAAGACCGGATGAGTTCTATCCCGAACGTTTTCTGGATGAAAATAAGAAAAGGTTAAATATTAATGCATATTTACCATTCGGAATCGGCCCGAGAATGTGCATAGGTAATAGATTTGCATTATTGGAGACCAAAGTCGTGATATTTCATTTATTAGCTCGTTGCGAATTAAAACTGTGCGCAAAGACTTGCCATCCCTTACGATTGAGCAAAACAAGTTTTACCATGTTAGCGGAGGGAGGGTTCTGGCTAAAGATTCAGTTGAGAAGAGATGCTCATATTAATATATCTACAAACATTAATGGTAATGCAGCCAATGGTCATATTTAAATTTGTACGAATGTCGATAAAATACTTTTGTAAATATAAACCCAATGCAATTCTATTTCAATGAGAAATAATACTGGAGAAAAATATACGTATATATGTATTTGTAGTGGAGATGTTTGTATAAATTGTATAAAATAGTCTTATTCTAAAGTAACGACGCAAAATAATATAAGATATTACTTTTCTTTGTATAATCATCAAAACAATGAAACTTATAGAATATTAATCATACAAGCAATAAAATATTAATTTTTTACTTATTTTTATTTATAATTTTATCTTTTATTTGATTTTTAACAATAAAGTTTAAAGAAAATTGTTACTGAATTTTGTGATCATTTATATTTTTTAATAATAGCGACTAAAAAATAATTTGACATAATAAAATTCAGCTTTAAATTATTTTTTACGAAAATGTAGAAATTTTTATATATTAGTATAATAAATTATATTTATACTCTTATATCCAAATTGAATATAAAAAGTTTAACAACGTCAAATAATAAAAGATATTATTTTCAATTAAAAAGAATATTAAAAAGAGTATTAATATATATATATATATATATATATATATATATATATAGTAATTAATAATAAGATTTAAATGTATTATTATATATACATAATTTATAATCTGTAATTCGTAACCCTCCTTTCTCTCTTTTTCTTCCCTCTCTCTCTCTCTCTTTTTTTCTCTCTTACGTTCTCTACATCCAAATAAAATAATTATTTATAAGTAATAAATAAGTAATAAATATAAGAAACATAATGGAATATGAAAGAAATAATTATTATATATGTTTATTGAAACTTTAAGAGGTATTAGGATAATAAATAAAAAATATTATTAACAAATATAGAAATATAAGAAATATACAAATTGTAAAGTTATAAAAGTCATTAGTCTTAACTTGCAAAGAGTATACTGTTAAGATATTGTGTATTTGAATGATTGTCAGAATGATATCATTTATCTCTGCAGTATAATAGGAATCAAGGCCAAAATGATTATATTGTCAAGAGAATCAAAGAATAAATTGATAACATGGGCATGATGCAATCGCAACGATATATTGTGAAATAGTAACGCTAATAATATGAATCAAGAAATACTGATATATAAAATAAATATTATATGTACATTTATTAGTAAACATATATATAATATGCATAATAAAATATTATACTGATAACATCAATCAATTCAATTTTTTAACTAATTTGATAAGAGAAAGATTTCAAATATATTAATAATCATATATCTTTTTGAATTTGCATATTAGTTTTCACATTGTAATATCTTTAATAATTAAACATATATTTCATTTTATTTGTGTAATAAACGTAGACAACTGAAAGGAAAATAGGAAATTTATGTTTCATAAATATATTATATTAAACATTATAAATTTTACAACTCTCTTTGCTGAAAAATATTAATTCAAAATATATCAAAGAATCTACTATTAAAAAGACATAATTATAGTAATCTTTTTATACAAATATTATTTTTTATGTAAAATAGCTACGTGATATAATTTTATTAATATACTGTACATATAATATCAAATAATTGATTGACTTATCCTTCAATATAACAATTACGTAAATTTCATTAGATTTACGAACGGTTTTAGATTACGAACGGTTCTGCAAAATTGCATAATTATTATTCATGATTTGTCATTTCAATATTGATAAATGAGAGTTATAAAAGATAAGAAAGCAAACTTTTTTTATATAATAAATAAAATTGAGTTTATTTTATAATTTTGTCAGATCAGTAAATAATTTATAGTTGTACAAAATAGCAAACTTCATGATATCGTTATTGATTAGTAAAAAACAATATTTAAAAAAAACAATGATAAGGAATGAATTTTACAAACAAACGTAGTTAAAAATATAAATCAGTAAAATAACAAAATGTGCGCATCACGATGTTCTATACAAAATCTTTTTAGTTTATACATTGTTTTAAATATTCAACTAAACTGTATAATTTCTTTTATTTTTTAAATTTAACTGGAATATCCCCAATATTTGTAACTCTCCGATTCCTTCCATTAAATTATTTTCTTAAAATATATCTATAAAATAACTCGTAAAATAATGTCAAAACAAGATACTTTATACAACATTTATTTTTCTTGTCATTCGTCATTATTTTTTATTGAATTTTATCGAATGCTACAAATAAGTCGCACACGCAATATTTTTAAATGAAGTTTTTTATATTTAAAAATAACTTGATAATAACACAAACAGCATTTTAATTACAAAGTATATTATTTTTATATATTGCCAATTAAATATGGCTACTTACATATAAGTAAATTTTTTTTTATACAAAAAAATATGTAATTTTATATCAAAAATATTACAACACGTAATTACAACTCTGGGCATTATATTAATTATACATATATTACATAATACATATCATAATATTTATTACGTAATAATTATTATATATATTACATAAATATAACTAATGAGTAAAGAAAAACTTGAAGTTTATTTACTTATAAGATATCAATGTTTCAGTCAGTAATAATACGTCAGTAATAATAAGTATCAGTTTTACATATGTTAACTCTTATAACCTTTGAACAGAAAAATCTTGATACATAACGAGATACGAAACAGCCTTACGAACAGTTGCCCGCAACGGTTCGTGCTAGCAATATCGCTAGTGTGTTAAATCAAATTTTGCCAGACGTTTTGCAAACAGATTCCAACGAAAATTTGAGATAACATCCGTGTGCCATGGAATACTGGTTGATATTGTTATCAATCGTGATTGGTGCACTTGGCATCCATTATCTGTTTAGAAATTATAATTATTTAGAAAGACACGGTATCATTCACGTACCGCCTGTTCCAATACTGGGCAACATGACATCAGTTATATTTCGTCGAATATCATTGACCGATTTTATCCACAAGCTATACACTTCCAATTCGGATGCAAAATATATTGGATTCTACTTCATGGGAACGCCAACTTTCGTATTTCGTGATCCGGAAATCATTAAATCCGTCCTGGTGAAGAATTTCGAAGCATTTCCCGATCGTTTCGGATTTGACGATTTGAACGAACCTTTGCTTACAAACAATTTGTTTTCTCTTCGTGGACAAAAGTGGCGTGACGTGCGAACACTATTAAGTCCCTCTTTTACATCCAGCAAGATGAAAATGATGTTTACCTTGATGTCGGAATGCGCAGTAGACTTTGCTAGTTATCTATCAACACCTATATCAGCGGATATAGATATGAAAGACGTTTTCACTAAATACACAAATGATATTATTGCCACATGTGCTTTTGGAATCAAAATCAATTCTATGAAGGATCCGACAAATAAGTTCTTTGCTTACGGCAAGGAAGCGACTAGTTTCTTTGGAACACGTCCTATTAAAGTTTTTTTTCTTAGAATGTTTCCGACACTCGGGCGTATTCTCAATGTAAAACTTATAGATAAACACGTGTCGGATTTTTTTAAAGACATTATAAAGACTACTATTGCTACTCGTGATGCCGAGAATATTACACGTCCGGATATGATTCAATTGATGATGGATATTAGAGGCAAAGAAGGTCGAAGAGAGCTTGATGTCGATGACATGATCGCGCAAGCGTACGTCTTTTTTCTCGGTGGTTTCGATACTAGCTCAACCACGATGTGCTTTGCAGCTCATGAACTTGCTGTTAATATAGATATTCAAATCAAATTGCAGCAGGAGATAGACAAGGTTCTCGAGGAGTCCAACGGGAAAGTGACATATGAAACTATTAACGGGCTCGAATATTTAGATTTGGTGATAAATGAAGTTCTCAGGTTATATCCACCAGTTCCGATAGAAAGGCTATGCAACAAAGATTATGAATTGCCACCTGCATTACCAGACAAGAAATCTTTCATTATGAAGAAGGGAATGAATTTTTGGATTCCGGTTTTTAGCATTCATCGAGATAAAAAATATTACGATGATCCAGAAAAATTTCGTCCGGAAAGATTTTTAGACAACAAAACGTATCATAACTCATCGTATTATATGCCATTTGGATTAGGACCGAGAATGTGTATAGCCAACAGATTTGCCATGTTAGAGATTAAAATCTTATTGTTTCATCTATTAGCATGTTGTGAACTGAAACCATGCGCGAAAACTATATTGCCATTGAAATTCAATAAAAAAAGTTTGACAATAATGCCGGAAGGTGGATTCTGGTTGAATGTTCAGCGTAGAAGCGATATACATCCTGTGATGGGATCTATGCTGTTTAACGGAGATACTAATTCTTAGAAAATACATATTTTAAATAAAAATAACAGAAAATCTTTTTCTACTGAACAATGATATACGTGATGATAAAAATAACGTTCTTATAATCTTAACACAATCATCATGACAATATAACTTGTTTAAATTGGCGCTATTACATGTTATATATATATATATATATATATATATATATATATATATATATTGTAAGAATTCATAAAGAATCGATTTTCTTTTTTTATAATTTTTATCATAAATAATTGTAGAAACGTCTGTTTGAATAAACAGAGAATTAATAATTACTTAGTTTGTCATCATTAATTGCTTAGTTTGATATTAAATATTCATTATATTTTTAAACGTTATATATATATATATATATATATATATATAATATACTATTGTTAAGTATCTTGTATTATCGAATTTTTCGATTGAGCCAACTGGATTTTTATAATAGAGATTTAAAAGTTTCGCGATTTTTGCATATATTAATGTATTTAATAGCTCAGACAACTGTTTGCCAAAAAATTCAATTTAAAATTTGTTACGAAACTTATCGTTAAAAATTTATAATTACTTATAGTATTAGCATCTTTTTTATAAAAATATCTATATATTTCATAATTTTGTTAACATATGTATAGCGATATATTCCTCATTTGATTGTGAATTGAGTTAGCTGAATGTTTATGTTTCGATATAATATTTATGTAAACTTCATTAGATTTACTTATAATTGCGCAAAATTGCATAATCATTATTCACAGTTTCTTATTTCAATATTAACAAATAAATATCAAAATATAAAATATATTGCAATTTTGTATATCTAGAATCGTGAATAATCTGCTGCGCAAAATGATTATACGTAAAATGTAATATCACTACAATCGTAATCAGCGTATCACAATAGTATTAGCAAAAAAAAAAAACAGTTTTTAATCGAAGAGTGATAACAAACTAAAATAACGAAATATTTTTATTATCATTCTGTAAGATAGATTTAGATTTGTACAAGATGTATTTAGTTTTTATAGAATTAAACTGTTCATCTATTCTATTATTTCTTATTTATCAAACTCAAATAAAATATCTCTAATAATACTGATAATTTTCCCTCTGAAAATAATTTTCTTCCGAGCATTTATACATATGTATAGTAATCTCAAGAAAATCTAATCTGTATAAAAAAAAATTATCTTTATTTATTATTTACTTTTGTTGCCACTTCTCACTTCTCTTCTTTTCTGCTACAAATAAATCTCTCATATATACTTAATATATAGAAATTACTGTTTTTAAAAAGATTTCGATAATTACACATACCATAACTTAATTTTAATGCAAAGTACATTATTTTATATATTGCAAATAGTTACTTTTACGCAAATAAAATTATTATTATGCAGAGATTGGACAAATAATTTGTACGATTCTGATATCAAAAGAATGACTATATGTAGTTATATCTTTCGGTATTCATATAATAATTATCATGTAAGTATTGTATAAATATCATCAATAGATAAAGAAATATTTATGATACATTGAGCAAAGTAAGTCACTGTTTCGCCAGTATCATACATTCACCTTATCAATTTAAAAACTCTTGCATCAGGAAAATCCGCGTATATATTACGAGATATGTAATTCTCAAGCGAGCAGTTGTCCGTAGCGACTTGTAGTAATAGCGCGCTAATCAAGTTTCGATCGGCATTTTGCAAATAAATTGCAACAGCAATTTGGAATAACAATGGAATATTGGTCGATATTGTTATCAATCATGATTAGTGTACTTGGTATTCATTACCTGTTTAGAAATTACAATTTCTTCAAAAGACATGATGTGATTCACATACCATCTGTTCCAATACTGGGCAACATGACATCGGTTATATTTCGCAGAATATCTTTCGTCGATTTTACTCGCAAGATATATAACTTCAATCCAGATGCAAAATATTTAGGATTCTACGCTACGACTAATCCAATGTTTTTGCTTCGTGATCCAGAAATAATTAAGTCTATTCTTCTGAAGAATTTCGATGCGTTTCCTAACCGTCGCGGTTTCAATAATTTGAACGAACCCTTGTTTTCAAACAATCTGTTTTCTCTTCATGGACAAAAGTGGCGGGATGTGCGAACTCTATTAAGTCCCTCTTTTACATCTAGCAAAATGAAAATGATGTTTACCTTGATGTCGGAATGCGCTGTGGATTTTGCTAATTTTCTTTCCACATCGATACCAGGAGAAAAAAGCGACATGGATATGAAAGACGTCTTCACTAAATATACAAATGATGTCATCGCTACGTGTGCTTTTGGGATCAAAATCAATTCTATGCAGGATCCAACGAATAAGTTTTATGTTTATGGTAAAAAGCTGGTCTACTTCTCTGGAATTCGCAACATCAAATTTTTTTTTCTTAGAACTTTTCCAACGCTCGGGCGTATTCTCAATGTAAAACTTATAGACAGTCACGTGTCAGATTTCTTCAAAGACATTATAAGAACCACTATTGCCACTCGTGATGCCGAGAACATTATTCGTTCGGATATGATTCAATTAATGATGGATATCAAAGGTAAAGAAGATCGAAGAGAGCTTAATATCGACGATATGATCGCACAAGCTTTTATTTTTTTCTTCGCTGGTTTCGATACCAGTTCAACTGCAATGTCCTTTGTGGCTTATGAACTTGCGGCTAATCCAGATGTTCAGATCAAGTTGCGGCAAGAAATCGACAAAGCGTTGGAAGAATCAAATGGCAAAGTGACATATGAAACTATTAACCAGCTTCAATATTTAGATTTGGTGATAAATGAGACTCTTAGATTATGTCCACCGGTTATCTTTTTAGAAAGAATGTGCGACAAGGCTTATGAATTACCACCCGCTTTACCTGGCGAAAAACCTTTCATTATGAAGAAGGGTATGACTTTTCGGATTCCGGTTTTCGCGATTCATCATGATGCCAAATACTATGATGATCCGGAAAAATTTTGTCCTGAAAGATTTTTAGATAACAAGATGTATCACAACTCTTCATGCTATATGCCATTTGGATTAGGGCCGAGAATGTGTATAGCCAACAGATTTGCCAAGCTAGAAGTGAAAGTCGTGTTGTTTCATCTATTAGCACGATGTGAGCTAAAACCTTGTGCGAAAATAACAATGCCATTAAAATTCAGTAAAAAAAGTTTAATAATAAAGCCGGAAGGTGGATTTTGGTTGAATGTTCAACGTAGAAGCGATGTGAATCCTATGCTTGAATCCTCGTTGATTAACGGCGTTACTAATTCTTAGAAAATATTTTAAATAATAAAAATAATAAATATATATATATATATATTTATTATTTCATATTTTTTATACAATACTATATATATATAGTATTGTATTTTTAAAAATCCGTTTTCTATTATATATATATATATAATTGTATTATTACTTCACTATTATTATATATACTATTATTATATATATATTATATATAGTATATATAGTATTTTTAAAAAACCGTTTTTTTTCTTTTCTTTGATAATTTTTATTATAAGCAGCAAAAATGCAAAACTGCCTGTTTGAGTTAATATTAAGAATTAATAATTGCTTGTTAGAATTTATTAATATTAAATATTTAAACGTTAAATACTTAGACATTAAATGTCATTTATGTGCATATGTCATTACATAGCATACTATATATCGCATAACACAGCGAAGAGAGATTGATACACATTAATGTATTAATAGAGCGAGCCTCACAGTTGAGAGAGTATTTTGTATTATCAAATTTTTTAATAATGATTAGGCTAGCCAAGTTTTTAATAGAGATTTATAAATTTGACTTTTATAGATATTAATAGGCTAATCAAATTATTTGTTGAAAAATTCAATTCAAAATATGTCAAAGAATCTACCATTAAAAAGATATAATTATAATTATTATAATTATCTTTTTATACAATTGTTGTTTTTTATGTAAACAAGTTATGTATAATATTATATAATTTTTAACATACTATACGCTTGTATAATATCAAGTAATTGACTTATTCCTCGATATAACATTTAAATTTTATTAGATTCATTTTTTATTCTTAATTCGTCATTTTAATATCGATAAATGAGAGTTGTAAACGGTACGAAAACAAATTTCTTTATATATCAAAATAAAGTTTATTTTATAATTTTGTTCAGATTAATAAATAACCTACAGTTGTACAAAATAGCAAACTTCAAGATGTTATTATATTAATTATTATATTGATGTCAGTATAAAAAAACAGTGATAAGAAATGAACTTTACAAACAAACGTAGATAAAAATATAAATCAGTTAAAATAACAAAATGTGTGTATCGCGATGTTTTATACAAAATCGTTTTAGTTTATACAATGTGTAACTATTAAACTATTAAACTATAATTTTATTTATTTTTTAAATTCAAATAGAATGTCTCCAGCAAATCACATGATTCTTTACGCTTTTCACTCTTAATTGAATTGAATTGAATTTAATTGATAATTTTGGAAGAAACAATAATTTTAAGTATTTTCGTACATTTTTCCTTATTCTTGTCATTTTTAAAACTGATTTTCAAGTAGACTCAGAGTTTTGATAATATTCATTTATTATCTGACAAATTAAGTATAATATTTAATGTTTACTAGGGAACACTGGAATTACAGTCACTACAACATGATTCTATACATTTTTTCCATTAAATTATTTTCTTAAAATATAACTTTCCTAACTCCCTAAAATAATAACTCGTACAATAATGTCAAAATATGATACTTTATACAAAAATTATTTTTCTCGTTATTTCTCATTATTTTTTATTGAATTTTATATCGAATGCTATAAATAAGTACACACAATATTTTTAAATGAGGTTATTTATGTTCAAAAATAACTCGATGTATTTAAAATAAATACACAAACAACATTTTAATGACAAATCATTATTTTTAGATATTAATTGTCACATATATATTACGTAAATATAATTAGTAAATAAAGAAATAATTGAAGTTTGTTGACTTATAAAATATCAATGTTTTATCAGTAATAATACATTAAAGATGTTTTGTATCTATTTTCAAAATATTGAGAATTTAATGAAAATTGTACAGATTGTCCTTACATATGTTTCTTCAGTACAATTTTTAAATCGATTCACTAAAGCGTTCACAAGTTATAAGGATTTTAATTTACACCGAATTAACATGTGTTCTTATAGGAAACTCATAACCACGTCGATTCAAATGACAAAAACACATGGAAATAATATTCAGAATTTGTTTATAATTTGCAAAAGTTTAGATAAGTTTAGAGGAAATATCTGGTCAAATAATATACAAGTACTAACTGGTTAAAAAGATATTAAATATAATTCAATGAAGTTAGTATCTGTCACAAGGCGAAATTCACTGCCAAAAGTTAATCATTTCGATTAACAAAATTCGGAATATTTCAGTAAAAACGCAATAAATATTAAAAAATACATCTCTGCAGCTAAGATCAAATTGTAATATTCCACACAACTTCTCACACTCAAAATACACCAAAAGTGGATATTCGTCAATATTGATTTTCAGCTACTTTTTGCTGGGATTGTACATACACAAAATCCTTAATCTTATACATGCATAGATATAGTAAGTATAGACCGAGCATCCATCGTATAAGCGTTAAGCATACGAAAAGAAAGACAAAAGATGTAAGATGAGTTTCTTTCTCTTTTTAATACCGAAGAAGTGGGGAGCATTTCTCCTCACCTCCTCGCCCCTCCATGACGAACCGGCGCGAGAAGATGTGGAAAAGTGCTCCCCACTTCTCCGGCATTGAAAAGAGAAAGAAAATCATCTTACATCTTTTGTCTTTCTTTCGTATGCTTAACGCTTATGCAATGCTCGGTCTATACTTACTATGTCTATGCATACATGTTAGCTCTTAATCTTTGAATAGAATAATCTTGATACGAGTTGCGAAACAGCCTTACGAACAGTTGCCTGCAACGATTCGTGCTAGCAATATCGCTAGTGTGTTAAATCAAATTTTGTCAGACGTTTTGCAAACAGATTCCAACGAAAATTTGAGATAACATCCATGTGCCATGGAATACTGGTTGATTTTGTTATCAATAGTGATTGGTGCACTTGGCATACATTATTTGTTTAGAAGTTATAATTTTTTCAAAAGACACGATATCATTCACGTACCGCCTGTTCCAATACTGGGCAACATGACATCAGTTATATTTCGTCGAATATCATTGACCGATTTTATCCACAAGCTATACACTTACAATCCGGATGCAAAATATATTGGATTCTACTTAATGGGAACGCCAACTTTCCTATTTCGTGATACGGAAATCATTAAATCCGTCCTTGTGAAGAATTTCGAAGCATTTCCCGATCATTACGGTTTCAATGATTTGAACGAGCCATTGCTTGCGAACAATCTGTTTTCTCTTCGTGGACAAAAGTGGCGTGACGTGCGAACTTTATTAAGTCCTTTTTTTACATCCAGCAAGATAAAAATGATGTTTACCTTGATGTCGGAATGCGCAGTGGACTTTGCTAATTATCTATCAACTGTACCAGCGGATAAAGGAAATATAGATATGAAAGACGTATTCGCTAAATACACAAATGATATTATTGCCTCATGTGCTTTTGGAATCAAAATCAATTCTATGAAGGATCCAACAAATAAATTCTTTGTTTACGGCAAGGAGGCGACTAATTTCTTTGCAACTCGTCCTATTAAATTTTTTTTTCTCAGAATGTTTCCGACACTCGGGCGTATTCTCAATGTAAAACTTATAGATAAACACGTGTCGGATTTTTTTAAAGACATTATAAGGACTACTATTGCCTCTCGGGATGCCGAGAATATTACGCGTCCGGATATGATTCAATTGATGATGGACATTAGAGGCAAAGATGACCGTAGAGAGCTTGATGTCGATGACATGATCGCGCAAGCGTTCATTTTTTTTTTTGGTGGTTTCGATACTAGTTCAACCACAATGTGCTTTGCAGCTCATGAACTTGCAGTTAATACAGATATTCAAATCAAATTGCGACAGGAAATAGATAAGGTTCTCGAGGAATCAAACGGGAAAGTGACATACGAAGCTATTAACCGTCTTGAATATTTAGATCTGGTGATAAATGAGGTTCTCAGATTATATCCACCAGTTCTCATAGACAGACTATGCAACAAAGATTATGAATTACCACCTGCATTACCAGGCAAGAAACCTTTCACTATAAAGAAGGGTATGAATTTTTGGATTGTGAATTTTGAGATTCATCGAGATAAAAAATATTACGATGATCCGGAAAAATTTTGTCCGGAAAGATTTTTAGACAAAAACAAAATGTATCATAACTCACCGTACTATATGCCATTTGGATTAGGACCGAGAATGTGTATAGCCAATAGGTTTGCCATGCTAGAAGTGAAAGTCGTGCTGTTTCATCTATTAGCACGATGTGAGCTAAAACCTTGTACGAAAACTACTTTGCCATTAAAATTCAGCAAAAAAAGTTTGACAATAATACCGGAAGGTGGATTCTGGTTGAATGTTCACCGTAGGAACGATATGCATCCTGTTCTTGAATCTATCCTGTTTGACAGTGTTACTAATTCTTAGAAAATATTTTAAGTAAAAATAACAGAAAATCTTTTTCTACTGAACAATGATATACGTGATGATAAAAATAACGTTATTGTAACACAATCATCATGACAATATAACTTACTTAAATTGGCAATATTATATGTTACAATTAATATTGTACAAATTAATATTGTACAATATTATATTGTACAATATTATATGTTATATATACAATACTACAATATTATATGTTATATATTGTACGAACTTATAAAGAATCGTTTTCCTTTTTTATAATTTTTATTATAAATAATTATTGAAGCGTATGTTTGAATAAATAGAGAATTAATAATTGCTTAATTTCTTATCAATAAATGCTTAGTTTGATATTAAGTATTCATTAAATTTTTAAACATTAAATATCAATGGGGCGCATGCATTATCACACACTATATCTCGCGTACCACCAGCGAAGAAGATCCGTGTACTTATATACGAGCCATTATTGTTAAAAATATCTTGTATTATCGAATTTTTCGATTGAGCTAATCATATTTTTATAAAAGAAATTTAAAAGTTTCGCGATTTTTACATATATTAATGTATTTAATTAGTTCAAACAATTGTTTCCCAAAAAATTCAATTCAAAATTTGTTAAGAAACTTATCGTTAAAAATTTATAATTACTTACAGTATAAGCATCCTTTTATAAAAATAACTATATATTACATAATCTTGTTAAGATATGTATAGCGATACATTCCTCATTTGATTATCAATTGAGTTAGCTGAATGTTCATGTTTTGATATAATATTTAGGTAAACTTCATTAGATTTACTTATAATGTCGCAAAATTGCATAATCATTATTCACAGTTTCTTATTTCAATATTGAAAAATAAGTATCAAAATAAAAAATATATTGTAATTTTTATATCTAGAATCTTTATATCTGAATAATCTGCGCAAAATGATTATGCATAAAATGTGGTATCATTACAGTCGTAATCAGCATATCATGTTAGTAACAGCAAAAAACAATAGTGATACGAAATTAATTTAATCGAAAAGTGATAACAAATTAATGTTATCTAAAATAACGAAATATTAAATAGCATTCTGCAAGATAGATTTTGATTTGTACAAGATATATTTAGTTTTTACAGAATTAAATTGTTCATCTATTCTTATTTATCAAACTCAAATAAAATATCTCTAATAATACTGATAATTTTCCCTCACAAAATAATTTTCCTCCGAGCATTTATACATAGTAATGTATAGTAATCTCAAGAAAACTAATCTGTATAAAAACAAAATTATTTTTATTTATTATTTACTTTTGTTGCCACTTCTCACTCCTCTTTTTTTCGGCTACAAATAAATTTCTCATATATACTTAATATAAGAAATTACTGTTTTTAAAAAGATTTCGATAATCACACATACCATAACTTAGTTTTAATGCAAAGTACATTATTTTATATATTGCAAATAGTTACTTTTACGGAAATAAAATTATTATTATACAGAGATTGGACAAATAATTTGTACAATTCTGATATCAAAAGAATAACTATATGTAGTTATATCTTTCGGTATTCATATATTAATTATTATGTAAGTATTGTATAAATATCATCAGTAGATAAAGAAATATTTATGATACATTGAGCAAAGTACGTCACTGTCTCGCGTCAGTATCATACATTCACCTTATCAATTTAAAAACTCTTGCATCAGAAAAATCCGCGGATATATTACGAGATATGTAATTCTCAAGCGAGCAGTTGTCCGTAGCGACTTGTAGTAATAGCGCGCTAATCAAGTTTCGATCGGCATTTTGCAAATAAATTGCAACAGCAATTTGGAATAACAATGGAATATTGGTCGATATTGTTATCAATCGTGATTAGTGTACTTGGTATTCATTACCTGTTTAGAAATTACAATTTCTTCAAAAGACATGATGTGATTCACATACCATCTGTTCCAATACTGGGCAACATGACATCGGTTATATTTCGCAGAATATCTTTCGTCGATTTTACTCGCAAGATATATAACTTCAATCCAGATGCAAAATATTTAGGATTCTACGCTACGACTAATCCAATGTTTTTGCTTCGTGATCCAGAAATAATTAAGTCTATTCTTCTGAAGAATTTCGATGCGTTTCCTAACCGTCGCGGTTTCAATAATTTGAACGAACCCTTATTTTCAAACAATCTGTTTTCTCTTCATGGACAAAAGTGGCGGGATGTGCGAACTCTATTAAGTCCCTCTTTTACATCTAGCAAAATGAAAATGATGTTTACCTTGATGTCGAAATGCGCTGTGGATTTTGCTAATTTTCTTTCCACATCGATACCAAGAGAAAAAAGCGACATGGATATGAAAGACGTCTTCGCTAAATATACAAATGATGTCATCGCTACGTGTGCTTTTGGGATCAAAATCAATTCTATGAAGGATCCAACGAACAAGTTTTATGTTTATGGTAAAGAGCTGGTCAACTCCTTCTCTGGAATTCGCAGCATTAAATTTCTTTTTCTTAGAACTTTTCCAATGCTCGGGCGTATTCTCAATGTAAAACTTATAGACAGTCACGTGTCAGATTTCTTCAAAGACATTATAAGAACCACTATTGCCACTCGTGATGCCGAGAACATTATTCGTTCGGATATGATTCAATTAATGATGGATATCAGAGGTAAAGAAGGTCGGAGAGAGCTTAATATCGACGATATGGTTGCTCAAGCTTTTGTTTTTTTCTTCGCTGGTTTCGATACCAGTTCAACTGCAATGTCCTTTGTGGCTTATGAACTTGCGGCTAATCCAGATGTTCAGATCAAGTTGCGGCAAGAAATCGACAAAGCGTTGGAAGAATCAAATAGCAAAGTGACATATGAAACTATTAACCAGCTTCAATATTTAGATTTGGTGATAAATGAGACTCTTAGATTATATCCACCGATTATTTTTTTAGAAAGAATGTGCGACAAGGCTTATGAATTACCACCCGCTTTACCTGGCGAAAAACCTTTCACTATGAAGAAGGGTATGACTTTTTGGATTCCGGTTTTCGCGATTCATCATGATGCCAAATACTATGATGATCCGGAAAAATTTCGTCCTGAAAGATTTTTAGATAACAAGATATATCACAACTCTACATGCTATATGCCATTTGGATTAGGGCCGAGAATGTGTATAGCCAACAGATTTGCCATGCTAGAAGTGAAAGTCGTGCTGTTTCATCTTTTAGCACGATGTGAGCTAAAACCTTGTGCGAAAACAATAATGCCATTAAAATTCAGCAAAAAAAGTTTTATAATAAATCCGGAAGGTGGATTTTGGTTGAATGTTCAACGTAGAAGCGATATGAATCTTATGCTTGAATCCTCGTTGATTAACGGTGTTACTAATTCTTAGAAAATATTTTAAGTAAAAATAACAGAAAATCTTTTTCTATTAAATAATGATATACGTGATGATAAAAATAATAACATTCTTGTAATACGATCATCGTATATATATATAACTTGCTTAAATTGGCACTATTATATGTTATATATTGTTCGAACTTAGAAAGAATCGTTTTTCTTTTTTATAATTTTTGTTATCGAATCTATCGTTAAAAATTTATAATTATTTATAGTATTAGCATCTTTTTTATAAAAATATCTATATATTTCATAACCTTGTTAATATATATATAGCGATACACTCCTCATTCGATTGTCAATTGATTTAGCTGAAAGTTAGCTGAATGTTTATGTTTTGATGTAATATTTACGTAAACTTTATTAGATTTACTTATAATGCGCAAAATTACACAATCATTATTCACAGTTTCTTATTTCAATATTGAAAAATAAGTATCAAAATAAAAAATATATTGTAATTTTTATATCTAGAATCTTTATATCTGAATAATCTGCGCAAAATGATTATGTATAAAATGTGATATCATTACAGTCGTAATCAACGTATCGTAATACTATTAGCAAAAAAACAGATAAGAAATGTATTTAATCGTGTTTAAAGTGTGATAACAAATTAAAATTCAGCGAAGAAAGTTTAATTGCATAATCATTATTCACAGTTTCTTATTTCAATATTGAAAAATAGTAGTATCAAAATAAAAAAGTATCAAAATAAAAAATATATTATTTTTAATCTAGAATCTAGAATTTTTATATCTAGAATCTTTATATCTGAATAATCTCCGCAAAATGATTATGCATAAAATGTGGTACCATTACAGTCGTAATCAGCGTATCATAATAGTAATAGCAAAAAACAACAGTGATACGAAATGAATTTAATCGAAAAGTGATAACAAATTAAAATTCAGCAAAAAAAGTTTAATAATAAAGCCGGAAGGTGGGGTTTGGTTGAATGTTCAACGTAGAAGCGATATAAATATTATTTTTGAATTTTCGTTGATTAACGGTTGATTACTAATTCATAGAGAATATTTTTAAAAAAATAAGAAAATTTTTTTTTTTCGAATAATGATACATCTTATGATAAAATCATAACATTTTTGTAACACAATGGCAATCGTAATAATAATGTAATTTGTTTACGTCGTTATATGTTACTTCACATATTATAAACATTTGTAAAAAATCGTTTTTGTTTCCTTTTTTTGATAATTTTTATTATAAGTTATTATAAAAATGTAAACATTTGTGTAATATGGTTCTGCATATGGATAAATATTAAGACTTAATAATTATTTAGGTTCTTGGAGTTTGATATTAAATATTTATTGAATATTGAAACGTCAATTGCGTCAATTGTGTTCCTCTGTCATTATATAGCATACTATATCGCATGATTTATAAGTTTGATTTTTATAGATATTAATAGGCTAAAAAAATTATTTGCTGAAAAATTCAATTCAAAATCTGTCATTAAAATTTTATAATTAAAAGTTTATACTAACATCATAACTTTTTATGTGAAGACATCTGCATATCATATAATCTTCTTAACACACGTGCACAGCGATACATTCCTTATTCGAATGATAATCGATATAAATAAGCTTTGATATAACATTGGCAATTTCATTAGATTTACATATAAATGCGCAAAACTGCACAATCATTATTCATTATTAGTTATTTCAATATCGACAAATACATGCTGGTAATAAATGATAGAAGAGTATGTATATACAGGGCGTCCAAGTTATCTTCCGTCATCTTTCAAGGACAGATTCCTTATTAAAATAAAGTTTATGTTGCAATTTTTTATATACAAATTGTGAATAATTTGTTGCGCAAAATCATTATACATAAATTGTGATATCGTTATAGTCGTGATAGTATCAATATATCGTAATAGTATGAGCTAACAAACAGCGATAAGAAATAAATTTAACAGAAAAATGCAAATAATAAAGTAAATTACTTAAAATAACGAAATATCTTTATATACCGTTATTTTATATTTAGTTCATACAATTAAATTGTATAAATGTCCTTACTTGTCAAATTCAAATAAAATATCTTCAGTAATCCTGACAATTTCCTTTCTAATAAAACAATTTTATCTTCGAGTATCTATATGTAAAATAATTTCAAGTAAAATAATTTATATGAAAGTGAAGTACTTTGATATATTATTTACTTTTGTTTTTATTTTTCATTCCTTTTTTTCTCGAATATTATAAATAAATCTCTTACATATACATATACATAATATATAATTTTTTATAATTTTAAAAATAATTCGAAAAATATTGACACATACAACAATTTCATTTCATTGGAAAGCACATTATTTTTTATATGGAAAATAGTATTTATAGAGAAATAAAAAATATTATTATGTAAAAAGTGCAAAAATAAATTGCATAATTCTGATATAAAAAATATAACATACAGTCATATACAATCTGTACAATTGTCGTTGCAATTTGTCTGCAAAATGTCTCACGAAAATTGATTCAGCGCATTAGCGATGTTGTTACTATGAATCGCTGCAGACAACTACAGTTCGTAATGACAGTTTCATATCTCGTAATATACCCGCGGATTTTTCTGATGCAAAAGTTTTTAAACGGGGACTATATGAGATGATTTTTTTAAATGATGCATAGTGATGAGATATTAATATTTTATTTGATATGAATTTTTCTTATGAAATTCCTATGAAATTTTTTTTTCATATGAATTCATATGAAATTTTTTTTTTCATATGAATTCATATGAAATTTTCTTATCTAGTTATAATATTTATGTAATACTCACATGATAATTAATATCAATTAAGAGTACCAAGAATGAAAAAGTAAGAGTAAAAAATATAATTACATATTAGATTTTTCCCTGTGCTCGTATAAAAACTTGTGTATCAGGAAAATTCGCAGGTATATTACGAGATATGAAATTTTCAAGCGAGCAGTTGTCTGTAGCGACTTGTGGTAACAACAGCGCGTTAATCAAGTTTCGATTAGCATTTTGCAAAATAAATTGCAACAGAAATTTGGAATAACAATGGAATATTGGTCGATATTGTTATCAATCGCGATTAGTGCACTTGGCATTCATTATCTGTTTAGAAATTACAATTTCTTCAAAAGACACGATATGATTCACGTACCATCTGTTCCAATACTGGGCAACATGACATCGGTTATATTTCGCCGAATATCAATGGTTAATTTTATTTGCAAAATATATAATTTCAATCCAGACGCAAAATATATTGGATTCTATGACACGACAAATCCGATTTTTCTACTTCGTGATCCAGAAATAATTAAGTCCGTCTTTGTGAAGAATTTCGAAACGTTTTCTGATCGTCGCAGTTTCAACGATCTCAACGACCCTTTGCTTGCGAACAATCTGTTTTCTCTTCGTGGACAAAAGTGGCGGGATGTGCGAACTCTATTAACTCCCTCTTTTACATCCAATAAGATGAAAATGATGTTTACCTTGATGTCGGAATGCGCTGTGGACTTTACTAATTTTTTTTCTACATCGATACCAATGGAAAAAAATGACATGAATATGAAAGACGTCTTCGCGAAATATACGAACGATGTCATCGCTTCGAGTGTTTTTGGAGTCAAAATTGATTCTATGAAAGATCCAACGAACAAATTTTTTGTTTGCGGTAAAGGAGCCATCAACCTCCCCACTATGAAAATTATTTTTCTTACGACTTTTCGAACGTTCGGTCGAATTTTCAATGTAAACATTATAAGCAATCACGTATCGGATTTCTTTAAAGATATTATAAAAACTACTATCGCTACACGTGATGCTGAAAATATTATTCGTCCGCATATGATCCAATTGATGATGGATATCAAAGGTAAAAGAGAACGTAAAGAACTTGACATGGCTGCGCAAGTATTTATTTTTTTCTTCGCTGGCCTTGAAACTACTTCAACCACAATATCTTTTGTTGCTCATGAAATTGCAACTAATCCAGACGTTCAAGTGAAATTGCGGCAAGAAATTGATCAAATACTAGAAGAATCGAATGGACAAGTGACTTTTGAAATTATTAATCAGTTTCAATACTTAGATGCAATAATATAAAGGAAACTCTTAGATTATATCCAGCCATTATCTTAGAAAGAGTATGTGACGAGACTTATGAATTACCACCCGCGTTACCAGGCGAGAAGCCCTTCATTATGAAGAAAGGTATGACTTTTTGGATTCCGGTTTATGCGATCCATCATGATGCAAAGTATTATGATGATCCGGAAAAATTTCGTCCTGAAAGATTTTTAGACAATAAGATGTATGACAACTCTCCATGCTATATGCCATTTGGTTTAGGACCCAGGATGTGTATAGCCAACAGATTTGCTACGTTAGAGATGAAAGTCTTGTTGTTTCATTTACTAGCACGATGTGAGCTGAAGCCTTGTGCGAAAACTACGTTGCCATTGAAATTCAGCAAGAAAGGTGTAATGATGCCGGAAAATGGATTTTGGTTGAAGGTTCAACGTAGAAACAATATGCATCCTGTGCTTGAATCTATGTTAAGCACTATTAATCCTTAAAAAATATTTTATAAATAAAAATAATAAAATTTTGTTTATTTAACAATCATATACCTGATAAAAATCACGAATTCTTGTAGTACAATATATAGTCGTAATATAATCTGTTTAAATTTACACTGTTTAAATTATCACATGTTACTTCACATATTGTAAATATTTGTAAAAATCATTTTATTTCTTTTCCTTTGACAATTTTTATTATAAGCAGCTGTAAAAACGTCTATTATTAGTATTAATAATTAATAATTGTTTAGTTTGTTAGAATTTGATATTAAATATTTATCTAAAATCAGAGGCGGCACTACGGTCTCGCTCCAGGTCTGGATAACAATCAATCGGGAGGGGGAGGGGGGTAGGATTTAATTTTTGAAAATAATTTTTTTTACCGCTTTAATTCATGCAAGAAAAGTTTAAATAAATAACCATGGTTCAAAGAAAATGACACAATATATTAATTTATTTTTTATATCACAGCAAATGTATGCATTCTAATGTTATGTTTCTTTATAAATTCATTTATCTTTACCTCTTCATTATTTATATCAGTCATTTCATGATAAATATTTAACATTGAAATGTCATTTAACCGATCTTGAGATATTGTCCGTTGTCTTGTCATTATCCGTTTATGATTGTCAGATCTGGATTTCCATACCTACTCATGAGTGAGGTCTGGATTTATCCAGACCATCCTTAATGGTAGTGCCGCCCCTGTCTAAGATTTCAATAGTATTTGTCAATTGTATGTGCACATGTCATTATATATATTATGTATACTGTATCTCACATATCGACAGTGAGTAAGATCCATATATTTATATGTAAGCGACATAATGAAAGTATCTTGTATTATGGAATTTTTCAATAACGATTGGGCCAATCGAATTTTCACAGATTCATTCGATTTTTATATATATTAATAGATTTAAACAATTGTTTGTTGAAAAATTCAATTGAAAAGTTGTTAACAAATCTATTAAAAAATCGTTAAAAATCATAAAAATTTATATTTTTAATAATAGCATTCTTTTTTATAAAAAATCTATATATTACATCTTATTAACACATACATAGATATATTCCTCATTCGAATAAGTAATTGACATGTTTGTACTTTAATATATATAATATTTACGTAAATTTCATTAAATTTACACATAATTACGCACAAAACATCATTATTCACAGGTGGTCATTTCAATATTAACTAAATATCGACAATAAATGATGGGAGATAATAATTGTTATTAAAAAAAGTTTATTTTTTTTATATTCAGAATCGCAAATAATCAGAAATATTTTACGCATAAATTGTGATATCGTTATAGTCGTGATAGTATCAGCATATAATTATATAAATATCAGCAAATAAACATTGATAATAAATGAATTTAACAGAAAAACGCAGATAAAAAATTGAACTAAAATTATAAAATGTTTTTATATAACATTATATTTTACACAATATATATTTAGATCATATACAATTAAACTGTATAACATTCGTTAATTGTCATATTCAAGTGAAATATCTCTAGCGATGCATTTCTCTTTTTAAATACAATAATTTTGTCCCGGAATATATATATGTACATAAAGTAATCTTAGTAAGTAAAATAATCTGTATGAAAAAATATATATATTATTTATTTCTGTTATCATTTATCATTCCTTTTATTGTTCATTCTCAAATGCTGTAAATAAATTTTTCACATATACGTAACATATACAGAGAGAATTTTCTATAATTTAGAATTAATTCAATAACAATAAAACAAAAATTTAATTTTAATGCAAAGCATATTATATTTATATTAAAAATAGTTATTTGTATGTAAATAAAAATCTCATATTGCAAACCTTATTTTGTATAAATAAATTGCACAATTATTGACATTAAAAATATGACAATGTATAATTATAATCTTAAATATATGTTTATTATAGTTATAATCTTTTAGTATTCATTCATTAATAATATAATATATAAATATATATTAACAATATGTAGACATTCTTATATACATATCATCAGTGCATAAAGAAATATTCACGATTCATTAATCAAGCAAAGTATCAATGTCGCGCCAGTAATCATTAACCTTATATAACATCAGTATAAAAGCTTACGCACCGGAAAGGCGGGTATTACGTGATGTGAAACTGTCATACAAACAGTTGTCTACTGCGACTCGTGGTAACAATATCGCTAGTGCGCTGAAGCAAGTTTAATCAAGCATTTTGCAGACAAGTTGAAATAATTTAACAATTTGCAATAACAATGGAATATTGGTTAATACTGTTATCAATCGTGATTGGTGCACTAAGCATTCATTATCTGTTTAAAAATTACAATTTTTTTAAAAGACACAATATCATTCACATTCCGTGTGTTCCAATGCTGGGCAACATGACGTCGATTGTATTTCGTCGAATATCACTGGCCGATTTTATTTGCAAGATATATAATTTCAATCCAGATGCAAAATATTTTGGATGTTACGCTATGACGATGCCGATTTTTTTGCTTCGCGATCCAGAAATAATTAAATCCGTCTTTGTGAAGAATTTCGAAGCGTTTCCTGATCGTCTCGGTTTCAGTGATCTCAACGAACCTTTGCTTGTGAACAATCTGTTTTCTCTTCACGGACAAAAGTGGCGGGATGTGCGAACTCTATTAAGTCCCTCTTTTACATCCAGTAAGATGAAAATGATGTTTGCCTTGATGTCGGAATGCGCTATGGACTTTGCTAATTTTCTTTCCACGATACCAGTGGAAAAAAGCGATATGGACATGAAAGATGCTTTCACTAAATATACGACTGACGTCATCGCTACATGTGCTTATGGAATCAAGATCAATTCCATGAAAGATCCAACGAACAAGTTTTATGTTTATGGTAAAGAAGCGACCAACATCTTTGGTTTCAAATTTCTTTTTCTTAGGACATTCCCAACGCTTGGGCGAATTTTTAATGTAAAACTTATAAATAATCACGTGTCGGATTTCTTCAAAGACATTATAAGAAATACTATCGCCACTCGTGATGCCGAGAACATTACTCGTTCGGATATGATACAATTGATGATGGATATTAGAGGTAAAGAAGGTCGGAGAGAACTTGATATCGATGACATGACTGCGCAAGCGTTTATTTTTTTCTTCGGTGGGTTTGATACTACTTCAACCGCAATGTGCTTCGCAGCTCACGAACTTGCGGTTAACCCAGACATTCAGAACAAATTGCGACAAGAAATCGACAAGATACTGGATGAGTCAAACGGAGAAGTGACATATGAAATTATTAACCGGTTCGAATATTTAGATCTAGTGATAAATGAGACCCTCAGATTATATCCACCGATCGGCGTTTTAGAAAGATTATGCGACAAGTCTTATGAATTGCCACCTGCATTACCAGGCGAGAAACCTTTCACTATGGAGAAGGGTATGACTGTTTGGATTCCGGTTTATGCGATTCATCATGATGCAAAGTATTATGATGATCCCGAAAAGTTTTGTCCTGAGAGATTTTTAGACAATAAGATGTATCACAACTCTCCTTGCTATTTGCCATTTGGATTAGGGCCGAGAATGTGTATAGCCAATAGATTTGCTATGCTAGAGGTAAAAGTTTTACTTTTTCATCTATTAGCACGATGTGAGCTGAAACCTTGTGCGAAAACTATGTTGCCAATAAAATTCACCAAGAAAGGTACAATAATGCCGGAAAATGGATTTTGGTTGAATGTTCAGCGTAGAAGCTCTGAATCCTGTCCTTGAATCTACTTTGATTAATAGCATTACTAATTTTTAGAAAATATTTTTAAAAAATAATAAATTTTTTTACCGAATCATTATATTATATTACTAATAATAATTATAACATTTTTATAATATAATTGCTATTGTAGTGTAATATAACTTTGCGCTATTACAGATTATTTCATATACTGTTAGCATTTGTAAAAAATTGTTTTTGTTTTGTTTTTTTTTTTCGTTAATTTGTGCTATAAACATCTACAAAAATATTTGTTTGGATAAATATTAATAACTAATATATAATTGTTTAATTTGTTAGAATTTGATACTAAAAATTTATTTAGTTTAAATATCAATTATATGTGCATATATCATTCTATATATATTATACTGTATCTTGCGTACCAATAGCGGAGAAATCCATATATTTATATATGCAAACACAATTGAGAGTATTTTGTGTTTTGTATTATCAAATTTTTCGATAACGATTGAACTCACTTTTTAGAGATTTATAACGACTTTAATTATTAATTTAGAGATTTATTCGACTTTAATATATATTAATATATATATTTATAAGTTTAACAATTGTTTGCTACAAAATTCAGTTTATAATCTGTTAAGAAATCTATTATTAAAAATTTATACTTATAGTAATAGCATATATTTTATAGAAATATCTACATATTACATAATCTTGTTAACACACACACACACACACACGTGTGTGTGTGTGCACAGCGATAAACCATTTCTCGTTCAAATAAGTGTTGATATGTTTATATTTTGATGTAATATTTTATGTATGATGTAAATTTTAGTAGATTTACATATAATTACGCAAAACTGCACAATCATTATTTACAATGTGTTATTTCAATATTGATTAAGTGCTGACAATAAATAACAGGACAGTATTAATTTTTATTAAAATAAAGTTTACGTTGCAATTTTTTATATTCAGAATCGTAAATAATCTGCTGCGTAAATAATTACACTTGAATTTCTTTTGTGATATTGTTATAATCACAATATTATCAGCACATCGTAATAATATCAGTAAATAAATAAGATATGATAAGAAGTGAATTTAATAGATAAATACAGAAAAAAAATTAAAGTTAACTAAAATAATAAAATGTTTTTATATAGCGATATTTTATACAAGACATACTTAGATCGCATATAATTAAATTGTATATTATTTTTTATTTGTTATATTCAAGGAACATATCTTAGGAAAATATCTAATAATATTCAGTAATAATGGATGCATTTTCATTTGATCAAATAATTTTCTGCGATATATATATATATATATATATATATATATATATATATATAGTCTAAGAAAATTATTATATACACAGACACACAAAGTAATAATAAGTAAAATTATCTGTATGAAAACAAAACATTTTTATAGTTATTTACTTCTATTGTCATTCTCATTCTTGTTTTTTCGACTGTTGTAAATAAATTTCTCACATATACGTAGCATATAAGAGTTTTCTATAATTTAGAATTAATTCAATAATAATAAAACAAAAAGTTAATTTTATATTATAAAGCATATTATACTTACATTGAAAATAGTTATTTGTATATAAATAAAAATCTTATATTGCAGATCTTATTTTGTATAAATAAATTGCACAATTCTGATTTTAAAAATGACAATGTATAGCTATAATCTTAAATATATACAGTTATAATTTTAATACGTATATACAATAGTTATAAATTTTTTTAGATTTCATATATTAATAATAATATTTAGATACATATTAACAATATGTAAACGCATTATATACATATCATCAGTTCATAAAGAAATATTCACGACTTATTGTTCGAATAAAGTATCAGTGTCTCGCCAGTACTAATCATTAATCTTATATGACGTCAGTATAAAAGCTTACGCAGCAGAAAACGGACATATTATGTTATATAAAACTGTCATACAAACAGTTATCTACTGCGACTCGTAGTAACCATATCACTAGTGCGCTAAATCAAGTTTCGACAGGCATTTTGCAGACAAATTGCAACAACAATTTGCAATAATAATGGAATATTGGTTAATACTGTTATCAATCGTGATTGGTACACTAAGTATTCATTATCTGTTTAAAAATTACAATTTTTTTAAAAGACACAATGTCATTCACATACCGTCTGTTCCAATATTGGGTAGTATGACGTCAGTTATATTTCGCCGAATATCAATGGTCGATTTTATTTGCAAGCTATATAATTTCAATCCAGACGCAAAATATTTTGGATGTTACGCTACGACGATGCCGATTTTTTTGCTTCGTGATCCAGAAATAATTAAGTCCATTCTTGTGAAGAATTTCGAAGCGTTTCCTGATCGTCGCGGTTTCAGTGATCTCAACGATCCTTTGCTTGTCGACAATTTGTTTTCTCTTCACGGACAAAAGTGGCGGGATGTGCGAGCTCTATTAAGTCCCTCTTTTACATCCAGTAAGATGAAAATGATGTTTACCTTGATGTCAGAATGCGCTATGGACTTTGCTAATTTTCTTTCCACGATATCAGTGGAAAAAAATGACATGGACATGAAAGACGCCTTCACTAAATATACGACTGACGTCATTGCTACATGTGCTTTTGGAATCAAGATCAATTCTATGAAGGATCCAAAGAACAAATTTTATGTTTATGGTAAAGAGGCGACCAACATCTTTGGTATCAAATCTCTTTTTCTCATGATTTTCCCAACGCTCGGGCGAATTTTTAATGTAAAACTTATAAGCAGTTACGTAAATTTTATTAGATTAACATAATAATAACTAATGCAAAACTGTACAATCATTATTTACAATATGTTATTTCAATATTGACTAATATCAGCATAATCGTAATAATATCAACGAACAAACGATAAGAATTGATAAGAAGTGAATTTAACAGAAAAATGCAGATAAAAAATTAAATTTAACTAAAATAATAAAATATCTTTATATAGCGCTATTTTACAAGATATATGTATATAGATCGCATATAATTAAACTCTATAATATTTCTTATTTGTTATATTCAAGGAAAATATGGAAAATTTCTATTAATATTTAATAAATATCTGTTAATAATTAGTAATGTTGATGCATTTTCTTTTGATAAATATATACGAACGAAACATTCACGCACACACATAAAGTAATCTTAAGTAAAATAATTTGTATAAAACAAAAAATTTTTATATACGAGTATTTTTTACTCCTGTTGTCATTTCTAATTCTTTTTTTCTCGATTGTTGTAAATAAATCTCTCATATTTGTAACATATAGAGAGTTTTCTACACTTTAGAATTAATTCCATAATATAATAGCATCAACAAAAATTTAATTCCATTGCAAAACATATTATAATTTTTATATTGAAAATAATTATTTGTATGTAAATAAAAATCTTATTTTACAGAGATAAATAAATTGTACAATTTTGACATCAAAAATATATCAATATTTAATTATATCTTGTAGTACTCATATGTTAATTATCAAGTAAGTATTATATTAATATCACCAGTAGACTAGTAGACTAAGAAAATGTTTATGATCCATTGCAAAATTTTAATCATTTAATTCTATAGTAATTTTATCAATCAATACTCTTAAATAATGTCAGTTGCAGAACACTTGCATCAGAAAGATCTGACAAGGAGAGGTCGCGATCTTGGGGACACCGATTTGAATAAAATTTTAAGTGCGTGTAGTACTCGACCAAAGAAGTTTTTGAGGAAAGTGAGAGGACGCAACGCTTTCCTAAAATAAAAATAAAATAAAAACAAAAAAATTAAATTATTTATTTAATTTTTTTCATTTAAAAAAATATTGTAGGTTTCGCGTAAAAAAATAAGAAACTATCACAGTTCTGGATCGAACCTGTGACCAGCAGTATAATAGCCTCGGGCTTTACTGCCCGAGCTACGCCGCTTACATCACGATCAATCTAAACTGGTATTACAAGACTTACTGGTATTACAAGATACGGCCTCTATTTTTCACTTGGTTTTTTTTTAAAACGGCTGAGCGTCCTCTCACTTTCCTCAAAAACTTGTTTAGTCGAGTACTTTACGCACTTAAAATTTTATTCAAACCGGTGTCCCCAAGGTCGATCTTTCCTTGTAAGATTATATTAGGTGGTATAAAACTATCATACTAACAGTTATCCGCAGCGATTCGTAGTAACAATCTCGCTAGTGTGTTAAATCAAATTTCAGCAGGTATTTTGCAAACAAATTGCAACGACAATTTGAAATAACAATGGAATATTGATCGATATTGTTATCAATCGTGGTTAATGCACTTGGCATTCATTATCTGTTTAGAAATTACAATTTTTTCAAAAGACACGATGTGATTCACGTACCATCTGTTCCAATACTGGGCAACATGACATCGGATATATATTTCGCCGAATATGGCTGATTTTATTTGCAAGATATATAATTTCAATCCGGACGCAAAATACTTTGGATTCTACGCCATGACAAATCCGATTTTTCTACTTCGCGATCCAGAAATAATTAAATCTATTCTTGTGAAGAATTTCGAAGCATTTCCTAATCGTCGCAGTTTGAGGGTTTTGAACGAACTCTTGTTTGCGAATAATCTGCTTTTTCTTCATGGACAAAAGTGGCGGGATGTGCGAACTCTATTAAGTCCCTCTTTTACATCTAGCAAGATGAAAATGATGTTTACCTTGATGTCGAAATGCGCTGTGGATTTTGCTAATTTTCTTTCCACATCGATACCAGGAGAAAAAAAGCGACATGAATATGAAAGACGTCTTCACTAAATATACGAACGATGTCATCGCTACGTGTGCTTTTGGAATCAAGATCAATTCTATGAAGGATCCAACGAACAAGTTTTATGTTTACGGGAAAGAAGCGACCAACTTCCCCATTATGAAAATTATTTTTCTTTTGACTTTTCGAACGTTCGGTCGAATTTTCAATGTAAAAATTATAAGCAGTCACGTATCGAATTTCTTTAAAGATATTATAAGAACTACTATCGCTACACGTGATGCTGAAAACATTATTCGTCCGGATATGATCCAATTGATGATGGATATCAGAGGTAAAAGAGAACGTAAAGAGCTTGACATCGATGACATGGCTGCGCAAGCATTTATTTTTTCCTTCGCTAGCCTTGAAACTACTTCAACCACAATATCTTTCGTTGCTCACGAAATTGCAACTAATCCAGACGTTCAAGTGAAATTACGGCAGGAAATTGATCAAATATTAGAAGAATCGAATGGACAAGTGACTTTTGAAATTATTAATCAGTTTCAATACTTAGATGCAATAATAAAGGAAACTCTTAGATTATATCCAGCCATTATCTTAGAAAGAGTATGTGATGAGACTTATGAATTACCACCCGCGTTACCAGACGAGAAGCCTTTCACTATGAAGAAAGGTATGACTGTTTGGATTCCGGCTTATGCGATCCATCATGATGCAAAGTATTATGATGATCCAGAAAAGTTTCGTCCTGAAAGATTTTTAGACAGTAAGATGTATCACAACTCTCCATGCTATATGCCGTTTGGATTAGGACCGAGGATGTGCATAGCCAACAGATTTGCCATGCTAGAGGTGAAAGTCTTACTTTTTCATCTATTAGCACGATGTGAGCTAAAACCTTGTGCGAAAACTATGTTTCCAATAAAATTCAGCAAAACTAGTAGAATGACGCCGGAAAATGGATTTTGGTTGAATGTTCAGCGTAGAAGCGATATGAATCCTGTCTTTGAATCTACTTTGATTAAAGGCATTATTAATTCTTAGAAAATATTTCTAAAAAATTACAAATTTTTTTACTAAATCATTATATTATATTACTAATGATAATCATAACATATTTATAATACAATTGCCATCGTAGTATAATATAACTTTTGTGCGCCATTACAGGTTATTTAATATATTGTTAGCATTTGTAAAAAATTGTTCTTGTTTTGTTTTTTTTTCGTTAATTCGTGTTATAAACACTTGCAAAAACATCTGTTTGGATAAATATTAATAATGAATAATTGTTTAGTTTGTTAGAATTTTATATTAAAACTTTATTTAGTTTAATTGTTAAATGTCAATTGTATGTGCACATATCGTTCTATACATATTATATTATATCTTGTGTACCAACAATGAGGAATTTTATATATTTATATGCGAACACAGTTGAAAGGGATATGTTCGACTTGCATATATATTAAGCAATTGAAGAATTGTTTGTTAAAATATACAATTCAAAATCTGTTAAGAAATTTATTATTAAAAATTTGTTTATTTATAGTAATAGCATTTATTTTATAGAAACATATACATATTACATAATTACATAATCTTGTTCACACACACACACACACACACACACACACACACACACATACATTCCTTATTCAAATAATAGTTGACGTGTTTATGCTTTGATGTTACATTTTGTGACAAAATTTTATTAGAATAACATAATAATAACTAATGTAAAACTGTACAATCATTATTCACAATATGTTATTTCAATATTGATTAATATTAGCATATCATAATAATATCAACAAACAGATGATAAGAATTGATAAGAAGTGAATTTAACAGAAAAATGCACATAAAAAATTAAAGTTAACTAAAATAATGAAATGTCTTTATATAGTGCTATTTTACAAGATATATGTATTTAGATCTCACATAATTAAACTGTGTAATATTTCTTATTTTTATATATTCAAGGAAAATATGGAAAATATCTATTAATATTTAATAAATATCTGTTAATAATTAGTAATGTTGATACATTTTCTTTTGATAAATATATACATACAAAGGAAACACTCACGCATACACATAAAGTAATCTTAAGTAAAATAATTTGTATAAAACAAAAAATTTTTATATACGAGTATTTTTTACTCCTGTTGTCATTTCTAATTCTTTTTTTCTCGATTGTTGTAAATAAATCTCTCATATTTGTAACATATAGAGAGTGTTCTAAACTTTAAAATTAATTCTATAATATAATAGCATCAACAGAAATTTAATTCCATTGCAAAACATATTATAATTTTTATATTGAAAATAATTATTTGTATGTAAATAAAAATATTATTTTAAAGAGATAAATAAATTGTACAATTTTGACATCAAAAATATATCAATATTTAATTATATCTTGTAGTACTCATATGTTAATTATCAAGTAAGTATTATATTAATATCACCAGTAGACTAGTAGACTAAGAAAATGTTTATGATCCATTGCAAAATTTTAATCATTTAATTCTATAGTAATTTTATCAATCAATACTCTTAAATAATGTCAGTTGCAGAACACTTGCATCAGAAAGATCTGACAAGGAGAGGTCGCGATCTTGGGGACACCGATTTGAATAAAATTTTAAGTGCGTGTAGTACTCGACCAAAGAAGTTTTTGAGGAAAGTGAGAGGACGCAACGCTTTCCTAAAATAAAAATAAAATAAAAACAAAAAAATTAAATTATTTATTTAATTTTTTTCATTTAAAAAAATATTGTAGGTTTCGCGTAAAAAAATAAGAAACTATCACAGTTCTGGATCGAACCTGTGACCAGCAGTATAATAGCCTCGGGCTTTACTGCCCGAGCTACGCCGCTTACATCACGATCAATCTAAACTGGTATTACAAGACTTACTGGTATTACAAGATACGGCCTCTATTTTTCACTTGGTTTTTTTTTAAAACGGCTGAGCGTCCTCTCACTTTCCTCAAAAACTTGTTTAGTCGAGTACTTTACGCACTTAAAATTTTATTCAAACCGGTGTCCCCAAGGTCGATCTTTCCTTGTAAGATTATATTAGGTGGTATAAAACTATCATACTAACAGTTATCCGCAGCGATTCGTAGTAACAATCTCGCTAGTGTGTTAAATCAAATTTCAGCAGGTATTTTGCAAACAAATTGCAACGACAATTTGAAATAACAATGGAATATTGATCGATATTGTTATCAATCGTGGTTAATGCACTTGGCATTCATTATCTGTTTAGAAATTACAATTTTTTCAAAAGACACGATGTGATTCACGTACCATCTGTTCCAATACTGGGCAACATGACATCGGATATATATTTCGCCGAATATGGCTGATTTTATTTGCAAGATATATAATTTCAATCCGGACGCAAAATACTTTGGATTCTACGCCATGACAAATCCGATTTTTCTACTTCGCGATCCAGAAATAATTAAATCTATTCTTGTGAAGAATTTCGAAGCATTTCCTAATCGTCGCAGTTTGAGGGTTTTGAACGAACTCTTGTTTGCGAATAATCTGCTTTTTCTTCATGGACAAAAGTGGCGGGATGTGCGAACTCTATTAAGTCCCTCTTTTACATCTAGCAAGATGAAAATGATGTTTACCTTGATGTCGAAATGCGCTGTGGATTTTGCTAATTTTCTTTCCACATCGATACCAGGAGAAAAAAAGCGACATGAATATGAAAGACGTCTTCACTAAATATACGAACGATGTCATCGCTACGTGTGCTTTTGGAATCAAGATCAATTCTATGAAGGATCCAACGAACAAGTTTTATGTTTACGGGAAAGAAGCGACCAACTTCCCCATTATGAAAATTATTTTTCTTTTGACTTTTCGAACGTTCGGTCGAATTTTCAATGTAAAAATTATAAGCAGTCACGTATCGAATTTCTTTAAAGATATTATAAGAACTACTATCGCTACACGTGATGCTGAAAACATTATTCGTCCGGATATGATCCAATTGATGATGGATATCAGAGGTAAAAGAGAACGTAAAGAGCTTGACATCGATGACATGGCTGCGCAAGCATTTATTTTTTCCTTCGCTAGCCTTGAAACTACTTCAACCACAATATCTTTCGTTGCTCACGAAATTGCAACTAATCCAGACGTTCAAGTGAAATTACGGCAGGAAATTGATCAAATATTAGAAGAATCGAATGGACAAGTGACTTTTGAAATTATTAATCAGTTTCAATACTTAGATGCAATAATAAAGGAAACTCTTAGATTATATCCAGCCATTATCTTAGAAAGAGTATGTGATGAGACTTATGAATTACCACCCGCGTTACCAGGCGAGAAGCCCTTCATTATGAAGAAAGGTATGACTGTTTGGATTCCGGCTTATGCGATCCATCATGATGCAAAGTATTATGATGATCCAGAAAAGTTTCGTCCTGAAAGATTTTTAGACAATAAGATGTATCACAACTCTCCATGCTATATACCGTTTGGATTAGGGCCGAGAATGTGTATAGCGAATAGATTTGCTATGCTAGAGGTAAAAGTCTTACTTTTTCATCTATTAGCACGATGTGAGCTAAAACCTTGTGTAAAAACAACAATGCCATTAAAATTCAGCAAAAAAACTTTAATGCTAAAGCCGGAAGGTGGATTTTGGTTAAATGTTCAACGCAGAAGCGATATGCATCCTGTGCTTTAATCAACAATCGTTGATTAATCAACGATTGTTGATTAAAGCACAGGATGCATATCGCTTCTGCGTTGAACATTTAACCAAAATCCACCTTCCGGCTTTAGCATTAAAGTTTTTTTGCTGAATTTTAATGGCATTGTTGTTTTTACACAAGGTTTTAGCTCACATCGTGCTAATAGATGAAAAAGTAAGACTTTTACCTCTAGCATAGCAAATCTATTCGCTATACACATTCTCGGCCCTAATCCAAACGGTATATAGCATGGAGAGTTGTGATACATCTTATTGTCTAAAAATCTTTCAGGACGAAACTTTTCTGGATCATCATAATACTTTGCATCATGATGGATCGCATAAGCCGGAATCCAAACAGTCATACCTTTCTTCATAATGAAGGGCTTCTCGCCTGGTAACGCGGGTGGTAATTCATAAGTCTCATCACATACTCTTTCTAAGATAATGGCTGGATATAATCTAAGAGTTTCCTTTATTATTGCATCTAAGTATTGAAACTGATTAATAATTTCAAAAGTCACTTGTCCATTCGATTCTTCTAATATTTGATCAATTTCCTGCCGTAATTTCACTTGAACGTCTGGATTAGTTGCAATTTCGTGAGCAACGAAAGATATTGTGGGTGTTGCAAAATCTTAAAAAACATTTTAGTAATATTAATAAGAAGTAATATTAATAAGAAAGTTTTCTCCAAACTTGTTTGTTTATAATATTTGATGATATAAAAAAGTGATATAGGTTCCAACATATTAAAATTGTTTCATAAGCAGTGTAAGATCATTAATTTGTTACTGTTTGTTTGATAAAATTCGTGTCGTAAATAATGATAAAAACTGTTTTTAATTTTTTTTTTACAAATTCGGCAATTATTAATAATTAGTAATTACATAATTGTTTTAAAAACTCGATAATATGAAATATTGTAATACCAATTGCAAATGTCATAAATTATAAATACATTTATTATAATAATTATGTAAGTCAAGACATTATTTTTTTATTGCAATATAGGGTCAAGCTTTTATGTATTAAATTTTTTTTAGTTGACTTTAAATTTTAGTAGTCTTTTTTATAGATATATACATATCTAAATATGTATAATATGTTATGCATATATTTTTATTTTAATATTTTATTTGATAAGATACATATATTTTAAAGATTTTTTATAGTGATTAAAATATATAATGTATATATACATAATTAATATATAATGTATATATACATCGAATAATCATATATATTGAACTTTATTAAATATAATAATTTTAGTATTGAAACAATATAACAAAATAATTATATTATATAACGTACATAATATTTTTAGTGTACAATTTGATGCAAATTTCTAACGTTATACTTTTTATAAAAAATTAATATTTAAGCAATAAAATAATATTTCTTTGAGCTACAATTATTTTACATGGGCGCTCTTTGACTTATTTTTTAAAGTAATTTTTTAAACAATTAATATATCAACTACAAATCAATAGAGTGAGAAAGAGAGAGAGAGAGAGAGAGAGGGACAGAGAGGGAGAGAAAGAGAGAGGATGAAGAAATATTACTGTAAGCCGAAAGCAGAATTAATTAGTTAAAATAGCAAGTAGGAAAAATTGGCGTGTGTGTATGAGTTAAGTAGGATAAGTAGAGATGCAATTAGATTTAAGGAATTAATAGTATAAGTTGTAAATGTAAATTAATAAATAAGTTGCGAACGCTAATGTATTTGTATATGTTGCGAGGGGACGCATTAAATTTTCGTATTGATGATATTGATGACACGATCATATTGATAATTGATTTTTAATATGCATGTATGTGTGTGTGTGTATGTATGTGTGTGCATAATTATGAGCATGAACATAAAAGAGAAGAGAAAGTATATAATATCATATATATAATATATGTAATATCATTAAAAAACTATAACTTTATTCATAACTTTGAAATTATTGCGAAACATAGCAATACATTTAAAATTTCTGTTTCTACATATAATTAATTTGGAATATGCTATTAAAAATTAATCATACAATACTTTACCGAAACATTTATACAATATGTAACTGTAACATTCTATATAAGGTACAATCACAATTATGGATACACTTTCATTACTACTATATATAATGTTATATTATGAAAATAGAAATGCGGTGTTAGATATTTTAAAATTTTCGAAATATTAGTGAAAATATAATTACAATAAATTATAATTACAATTAATATAATTACAATAAATTTTACATAACTCGATGGCATAAATTTGCACCTATTATTATACTTATTATTATACTAAAAATTATATAATAAATATAAATATATATTTATAAAGAAAATAATACTTTTTTTTAATATATTGTAAAAATATATTTCATTCTCCCATACATGAACCAGAAATAATTGTCATACTGATAGTGTGTGTGTGTGTGTGTGTGTATGCATTATTATTATATTCTCTAGCTTATGGTCATTCTTTTAAATTACAAGTTAAATATAATTATATTTACACATTGCGGAAATTTCATTTTTCTTTGCTGTACAGCTTATCTTGTTACAAATGCATCTGATTTATAATATAAATATACAATATGTCATGCATACATTTATTACACCAAGTAATTATCTTTAGATATTTACACACATTTTCTTTCTCCCTATATTTTCTGAAAAATTTAATTTAAGAAATTATTATTTTATATGCATAATATTTTAAGTTTCTTGATTTTTTATCTCTTATTAAATGTTAAAAAGACATCCAGATTTTTTCTCACAAATAAATTTTATGTCAAAATAAATTTGTCGAAATAATTACATCCATCCTTATCGATTAACAAAGAGTGATGGCGTATACAAAAAATAATTTATTACGTTATCTTTTACAAGAAAATAATTTCTACATAATTTCTTGTTTACATATTCTCATTAACAACATAATTCGATATGATAAAAAAGGATATTTTTTAATGTGGAAACAATTTTTAAATTATTGCGTTGTAAATTATTTTTTGATTATTTTAATCATAAAACATATATCATGTATTAGAAAAATAAAATTTAAAGGACAATTTTCATGATAAATTTAGCAATAATAATTTTAATTGCAATCTTTTTTCAGTCTTGATATTTACTTCGGTGTATAATTCGGTTGCAAAATATCTCATGCATTCATAAATATGCATATTATAATAGTAATGAATAGTAATGAAACGGAATGACGAACATTTTTTATATTAGAATTAATAACTATAAATTTAATAATATTATGGTTAACATAAATATACTAAAATAAGATTCAATAAAATTAAACTTAAATTAATGAGAAATATTTTTTTCATTTCAGATAAATCAAGTACAAATCAAGTTTGTCGAACGTTTTTGAATTTGGGAAACTCTCACCTAATATATCTACAATGTAAGTTTACGACTTTATTTATCTTAGTCGTAATTGTAATTGCACGAATTTTTTACTTCGTAATATATAATAATGCTAAAATTGAAATTTCGAATCATGAAAGGAATATTTTTTAATGGAAACAATTTTTAAGAAAGTTATTATATTATTATATAATTATAAATTACTTTTTTGATAATTTTAATCAGAAAACATATATTAGAAAAATAAAATTCAAACGACGCTTTTCACGCTAAATTTAACAATTTTAATCGCCGTCTTTTTAGTTTTAATATTTACTTCGCATATATTTTGTAATTACATATATACGAAAGGAGAATAAGGCAAAAAACTCAAAAAATAATTATAAGAATGTTTTTGCCACACACCCTGCTCAATTTCTTCGTAGCGAGACAATGCATCGTTTCGAGCCACCCTTATGATCCCTACTTCATCAATTCCTAGCCCTTCTCCAACATGCGGTCCCTTTCCAGCGGTGGTAAGTGAATTAGATTAGAGAAGGGGTACTTTTATCGAGTCAGGATACTTGCTCGGACATACACCTCGGGGAGTTGAAAATGGCCATTTTTACCAGTGATATAGTTTCGCAAGAATACATATATATATATATATATATATATATATATATATATATATATATATATACACTATACAAATTATTTAATATATACAGGCTATACGAACTATTTATATCTATACAATATTAAATTTTATTGAATTTACAAAATGCTCTTTTGTTAAAAGATTTTACGAGTCTATTTACTAGATAGACTATGAATATCAATAGTCTTTTGTCAATTACTTATTTTTTCTTTATTTAATATTATAATTTTGTGGGAAAAAAATAGTTGATAGTTACTAATATCTGAGTATATATTATGAGATTATGAGTAAATATAAAAACTAGTTGTCGCAGTCATCGATCGTTACAATACATTAAGCGCATGGAGAACTTGGCCGATGATTATCATTCGACCGCTAATTATCTAAATTACAAGGATCTCTCGTAGCATCGAAGGATAACCGTATCTAATGACCAAGTGGATCAAATGCAACAAAGTGTCCAGTTGGCTTGCTATAGCGAGTACTATGGCAAGCGTCACGCGAACGCCTTATTTAATACAAGTCGGTTTGTGTCCGTCGAGAGGTCCGTCGCGCGCGCGATTCCTTTGGAAGGGCCGAGCGACCGCCGCGCTGGGGAAAGCGAGCACGCTTCCGACCGCTCATTAAAGTGGCATTCACAAGCTCGTATCGCGTCTCTGGAAACGCCCAATCACGTAGCCGAATATATTATACGGCTGTTATCCACCGTGCAACTGCGCGCGAGAACGTGCAACCAATGCAGATCCTCCTTGGTCAATGCGAGAGAGAGACCTCTCCGCTCTCGACGCACAGAATCCCGTCTATTATACAGCCAGATCGGGAAACTCCCTGTCATGAAATGGATCTAGTACTTGCAAAGGGAAAATCTTATAATTCCGTAGTTTTCCAGGGCAAATTTATAATTCTGTATAATTGTGGCTATTGTTATTGTTACAATAATATTTATAACAATAGTTATTTTTAATCTTTTTTTAATGCTCGCCTGTAAACATTTGACAATTACAATTTTTGTTAGTTATATACAGTACTAATTAAAATATTGCACTATTTGTAAAAAACAAAAAAATTGTTTTAATGAACAAAAAAAAATATATATTACTAAATTATATTTTATTTCTATTATTTTATGCTTTAAAAATTTTATAAACATGAGCAAAATAACTAAAAGAAAAAAAAGAGAAAAAATTACTTATTTGTTTGAATTTTCTGTATTTTTGAAGGTTGATGCAATAATTTAGAACAGTAATCTGTAACTGATTACTTAAGGTCAGTTTTCATTTATATAAAAAGTTCTGATATTCTTAATAATTACATTTAATTTTTGATAATAAAAATGATCTATCTTTTTATAAAATTATTAACAGTCTTATAATTGTAATTATATTATACCTTTATTATCACAAATGATAAATTATAAAAATAATTTCTATAAAATATCTACAATAGAATGAATAAAAAAATACAGATGTTTATCACAATATTTGTGCAGTTATTATCTATATGAGATAAAAAGTAATAAGCGAAAGTGATAAAGTTACAAGTTGATAATCATGATAACACAATACGAGATAACAATAACAAATATGATAACAAATATCACTCGATCTTTAATTTTCTTCGTACTGTCTTATCTTTTCATGTTTTTATTACTTTCAATACACAAAAGATAATATATAATAGCTTTATTTTTAACGCATAAAAAATGTATCGAATATTTAATTATTATAGACAAAACTTACATCATATAACACTATATTTATGATTAATAGTATATACCTCTGTTTCGTTAGTTGCATTGTTCAATTTACATTATATTTACCAAGAATTTCTGGATAAGGACTCCGATCATTCAATCGATTTATCTCCATTACTCGCTTAAAGTAAATTAGTAAATAGCTGCTTATCGAAAAGTCAAGAGATAAATGTTTGGCTTCAACTTGATCCTTAGTTGCTTTTTCACATATGTTTTATCTGAAAAAGATATAAATAAAATACAAGTATAGCTATATATTTCAAATGATCTCTTTATTCTAACATCGAAGTTCTTGTTTCTTGTACACAAATGATTAATATTTGAAGTACGAAAGTTTAAGATTTTTTGAAAATTATGAATTCTAAGAGACTAAAAATAGAAATAAGTGAAAACATGTTTTACTTTTTGTTAAAAAATTAATATATTACATTATTAATTACAACAAAATAACAGCAAATAATTTTTTATGCATTTTTCAATTATAAATTTCGATAAGCCAATTAAATTAACGAAATTTACTTACAATTTGCCATTTGCGACATTGACTGCAATAGTATGATGTGGATTTTTTCTTGGTGATATATTCAGCCAGAAATCTCCCTCGGGCTTCAAAGTAAAGCCACCTTTAGAAAGCTTGAGCGGCATCGATGTCCTTTCGCAAGGCTCGAAATCGCAACGTGCCAATAGATGAAAGAGCAGAACCTTCGTTTCCAGCAATGCGAATCTGTTACCTATACACATTCTAGGACCTAGACCAAAGGGAAGATAGGCTCCGCAATTGAGACTCTCTTTTTTTCTCTCACCAAGAAAACGTTCGGGATCGAATTTTCCTGGTTCTTTAAAGTATTGAGGATCGTGATGAAGTCCATAAATCGGTATCCATATGGCGTGTCCTTTTTTTAGAGTAAAGGATTTCATTCCTGGTAATGTCGGCGGTAACTCGAAATCTTTTAAGCATAATCTATCCAACGCTAAACCAGCCGGATACATCCTGAGGGCCTCGTTAATCACAGCATCTAAATACTCCATGCTATTAATTGCTTCGTATGATCCTTGTCCATTTGTTTTTTCTAAAACCTCATCGATCTCATTGTGAAGTCTTTTTTGTATGTCCTGATTTACAGCGATTTCATGAGCGGCAAAACACATTAATACAGAACTGCTCTCGAAGCCGCCCAAGAAAAAAATGAACGCCTGGGCTACCATATCATCGATAGTCAATTCTGTCCTATTATCCTTATCTCTATTCTCCATCATCAGCTGTAACATGTCTGGTCGAACAATACCATTCTCATCTCTAGTTTTTATTGTGGTTTTTATGAGATCTCGGAAAAAATTCGTTATTTTTTCAGGAAATAATTTCAATCTCATTATTTGTGCCAACCAAGGCAAGCTTCTAAATATATAAAACTTCAGTAAGGCAACAGTATTGAAAACGGTTGCCTCTCTTCCGTATACGTAGAATTCATTCTTCGGGTTTCTCATGGAATCAACACTGACGCCAAAGGCACAAGTAGCTATTACGTCATTCGTGTACCTCGTAAATGCTTCTTTTATTTCCATTATCCTCTTCTCTGCTGGCATTTCCGCCAAGTAATTACTAAATTTGCCGGCGCAATCCGACATCAGCTTGAACATATTTTTCATTTTACTGGACGTGAAAGCGGGGCTCAATATAGATCTTACTTCGCGCCATCTTTCTCCACGAAGAGCAGAAAGATTCTTACCCAAAAGTGGATCTTGGCTTTCCTCGATAAAAGAGCGACGATCCATAAACATGTCGAAATGTTTCAACGTGACGGATTTAATAAGCTCGGGATCGCGGAGTACTATGAGTGGCCTAGTCAAGTCGTACATGCCGACATATTTGGCGTTAGGAGATAAATCATATATCGATTTAATTAATTCAGCTACCGATTCGCGACGAAAGAATGTCGATCCCATGTTCCCCAGTAATGGGAGAGGTTTCTTATACGGTATCCCATGTTTCTTAAAAAAGTTCAAATCTTTAAAAAGATAATAATATATGCCTAAAGCACCCACGATCACCGATAACACGATTATATATATCATGCTGATTTTTATTCACACCATAGAATTGAAATTGTGAAAAAAATGATAATGCGCGATTATTATGCGAACTGTCACTTGAGAGAAAATATTTATACGTATATGTCGTTATTAAAATTAGAGCAATGCGAGAGACGTTACGCCTCGGAATACGGTGCTCAACTGCTGCTGCCGTGAGTAATATTCTTCTTTTATATTCACGCAGACAGATATGGCGTCATGTGAGTCATTTATTGCGTAGTATGCGTATATAATCATGTGCGCCACAGGTAAATTTCACATCCAAACTCTATTCCCAATCACATGATAAGGCATTTTTGATGAGAAAATATGTTGTAAAATTTAATAAAATATTTCAAATAAATATATTTAGCTTCTTATCTTTTTTCTACTTCTATATATACATAATAAAAGAAAGTTTCTCTTTTGGAAAATGTATATAAAATGTAGATTTCATCTTTCAGAAAGCTTATGTATATATTGTATATTATGTATAAAGTCCCTAAACACTTATTGAATCACTTTTTATTTATGGATTATTTTTCGTTTAATTTCTATTCAATATTTCCTGAACATTATTTGAGGATTCATGGTTTCTACATTACGAGCAATTATGTATTAATAAATAAGTTTTCTGAAATTAAATTTTATATCTGCAAACGAATAATAAAATTTTTTTTTTCATTTTCATTTAATTTTAAATAAATTTTTATTCGAATAATAGTTGACATGTTTATGCTTTGAGATAACATTTATGTAAACATTTGTATGTACCTCATTAGGCTTATATATAGTTGCGCAAACTGCATAATCATTCACAGATTGTTATTTTCATATTGAGGAAGTGCTATAATAAATGATAAAAGAGTAATAATTTTTTATTAAATAAACTACACGTTGTAATTTTTTATACTCAGAATCTGAATAATTTGCTGCGCAAATAATTACGCATTAAATGTGATGTTATATCATAATTCTAATAATATTATATTATAGTATATCGTTATAATATCAGTTAAACAGCGTTCGAATTTAGAATGAATTTAACAGAGAAATGCACGTTTTATCTCAAAGATATCAATAAAGTACATATATAATTGTATATATTTTCTTCATACAATCTTCTAACATCGAAGTTTTTGTTTCATACAAGTAATTAATATTTGGAATACTAAAGTTTCAGATTTTATAAAAGTTATAAATTGCAAGAGATAAAAAATAAAATCATATATGAAAAATTTTATTCTTTGTTAAAATATTATATTACATTATTATAGGACAACAGCAAATAACATTTTATGCATTTTATGCATTTTCTAAATATAGATTTCGATGATTCTATTAAATTAATAAAATTTGCTTACAACATTTGCTTTTGTCATTCGAAACATTAACTGCAATAATATGATGTGAATATTTTCTTGGAGATACATTCAGCCAGAAACCTCCTTCGGGCATCAAATTAAAGATGTTTTTAGAAAATTTGAACGGTATTGATGTCTTCTCGCAAGGTTCGAGATCACAACGTGCCAGTAGATGAAAGAGCAGAACCTTTGTTTCTAGCAATGCGAATCTGCTTCCTATACACATTCTAGGACCTAGACCAAAGGGAAGATAGGCTCCGCAATTGAGACTCTCTTTTTTCCGATCACCAAGGAAACGTTCAGGATCGAATCTTCCTGGCTCTTTAAAGTATTGAGGATCGTGATGAAGTCCATAAACCGGTATCCATATGCCGTGTCCTTTTTTTACAGTAAAGGGTTTTACTCCAGGTAATGTTGGCGGTAACTCGAAATCTTTCAAGCATAATCTATCTAACATCGCACCAATCGGATACATTCTGAGGGTCTCGTTAATCACAGCGTCTAAGTATTCCATGCTATTAATTGCTTCGTATGATCCTTGTCCATTTGTTTTTTCTAAAACTTCATCGATCTCATTGTGAAGTCTGTCTTGTACGTCCTGATTTATCGCGATTTCATGAGCGGCGAAACACATTAATGAAGAACTGCTGTCGAAACCGCCAAAAAAGAAAATAAACACCTGGGCAACTATATCGTCGATAGTCAGTTCTATTTTATCATCTTTATCTCGCTTCTCCATCATCAGCTGTAACATGTCTGGTCGAACGATACCATTCTCATCTCTAGTTTTTATTGTGACTTTTACGAGATCTCGGAAAAAATTCGCTATTTCATCACGAACAAATTTCAGTCTTATTAATCGTGCCAGCCAAGGCAACTGTATAAATATGAAAAATTTCAGTAAGACGACAGTATCTAAAACGGTCGCTTCTTTGCCATACACATAGAATTCGTTCTTCGGGTTTCTCATGGAATCAACACTGACGCCAAAAGCACAAGAAGCTATTACGTCATTCGTGTACCTCGTAAATACTTCTTTCATTTCCATTGTCTTCTTCTCCGTTGGTAATTGCATCAAATAATTGGCAAAATCGATAGCGCAATTTGACATCAACTTGAACATATTTTTCATTTTACTGGACGTGAAAGCCGGGCTCAATATAGCTCTTACTTCGCGCCATCTTTCTCCACGAAGAGCGGTGATATTCTTGCTAAGAAGTGGATCTTGTATTTCGTCGAGAAAGGCGCGACGATCCATAAACATGTCGAAATGTTTCAATGTGATGGATTTAATAAGCTCGGGATCGCGGATTACTATTGGTGGCCTGGTAAATTCATACATGCCGACATACTTGGCATCAGGAGATAAGTCGTATAACGATTTAACGAATTCAGCTGTCGATTGGCGACGGAAAAAAGTCGATCCCATATTTCCCAGTAACGGGAGAGGTGTCTTATGTGGTATTTCATGATTTTTGAAAAAGTTCAAATCTTTAAAGAGATAATAATATATGCCTAAAGCACCCACGATCACTGACAACACGATTATATATACCATGCTGATTTTTATTCACACGATGGAATTTAAATTGCGAAAATAATAATGCGCGATCATTACATGAACTGTTATTGGAATATTTATGCACATATATTATTAAAGTCTCAACGATGCGAAGGACTTTACGTATCAGAGTACAACGGACAACTGCTAATGCCATGAGTTCGTCATTTATATACTCGCAGATAGATATGTCATGTGAGTCATTTATTATGTAATATATGTATATATTTGTGCGCGTGCGTAGAATCTACATTCAACTTCGATTATCAAACATCTAAATAAAGAGGCATTTTTGGTAAGAAAATATGTTGTAAAATTTGTTGAAATATTTCAAATAAATACATAGCTTTTTTATCTCTTTCCTACTTCGAAATTTTTTTTGGGAAGAAAAATGTATATAAAAAATAGAAAATATTTCATATACAGAAAGTTTATGTATATATCGTACATTATGTATAAAGTCCCTAAACACTTACTGAATTATTTTTATTGATTATTCTTTTCGTTTGATATCGTTTCAATATTTCTTGAAACATTGAGGATTAATGGTTTCTACATTACAAACAATTACGTACAATTGGAAAAATTTCCTAAAATTAAACTTCATATGTGCAAACGAATAAGAAAATTTTATTTTTTATTTAATTTTAATTAAATTTTTGTTCCGAATTATAGTTGACATGTTTATGCTTTGATGTGATATTTATGTAGATTTCATTAAGTTTATATAATTGCGCAAAACTGCATAATTTTTTTCACAGTTTGTTATTTCAATATTAAAGTGCTGATAATAAATGATAGAAGAGTAACGATTTTTACTAAAATAAACTTTACTTTGCAATTTTGTATATTCAGAATTTTAAATCTGCTGCACAAACAATAACATAAAACATAAATTGTGATATCATATCATAGTCCTGATAGTATCAGCATATCGTAATGATATCAGCCAATAAGCAGTGATAAGAATGAATTTGACGGAGAAAAGTACGTTTTATCTGAAAGATATAAATGAAATACATATATAGCTATTTTTTCAAATGAATTCTTCTTATTCTAACATCGCAATTTTATGTGTTTCATATAAATTATTAATATTTAGAATATAAAAGTTTAAGATTTTTTGAAAATTATAAATTCTAAAAAATTAAATAGGATTATAAGGGAAAAATTTTTATTTTTTGTTAAAACATAAATATATTATATTATTAATTCTAACAAAATGGCAGCAAACAACTTTTTATGCACTTGTCAATTGTATATTTTTCGAAGATCTAATTAATTAAATTAATGATATTTGCTTACAATTTGTTATTTGCGATATTGGCTGCAATAGTATGATGTGGATTTTTTCTTGGCGATACATTCAGCCAGAAACCTCCCTCGGGCTTCAAATTAAAACCTTTAGAAAATTTGAGCGGTATCGAGGTCTTCTCGCAAGGTTCGAAATCGCAACGTGTCAGCAGATGAAAAAACAGAACCTTCGTTTCCAGCAATGCGAATCTGTTTCCTAAACACATTCTAGGACCTAAACCAAAGGGAAGATAGGCTCCGCAGTTGAGACTCTCTTTTTTCCGCTCGCCAAGAAATCGTTCGGGATCGAACTTTTCCGGCTCTTTAAAGTATTGAGGATCGTGATGAAGTCCATAAATCGGTATCCATATGCCATGTCCTTTTTTTAGAGTAAAGGGTTTTACTCCTGGTAATGTCGGTGGTAACTCGAAATCTTTCAAACATAGTCTATCTAACATTAAATTAACCGGATACATTCTAAGGACCTCGTTAATCACAGCGTCCAAGTATTCCATGCTATTAATTGCTTCGTATGATACTTGTCCATTTGTTTTTTCTAAAATCTCATCGATCTCATTGTGAAGTCTTTCTTGTATATCCTGATTTGCCGCGAGTTCATGAGCGATGAAACACATTAATGAAGAACTGCTATCGAAGCCGCCAAAGAAAAAAATAAACGCGTGGGCAACCATATCGTCTATAGTCAATTCTATTTTATCGTCTTTATCTCTATTCTCCATCATCAGCTGTAACATGTCTGGTCGAACGATACCGTTCTCATCTCTAATTTTTATTGTGACTTTTACGAGATCTCGGAAAAAATTCGCTATTTCACGAACAAATTTCAATCTCATTATTCGTGCCAGCCAAGGCAAGCTTCTATATATAAAGAACTTTATTATAGCAATAGTATTGAATCAGTCACCTCTCTGCCATACACATAGAATTCATTTTTGGGGTTTCTCATGGAATCAACACTGATACCAAAGGCGCACGTAGCTATTACGTCATTCGTGTACCTCGTGAAGACTTCTTTCATTTCCATTATCCTCTTCTCCGCTGGCAATTGCATCAAATAATTGACAAAGTCGATACCGCAATCTGACATTAGCTTGAACATATTTTTCATTTTACTGGACGTGAAAGCCGGGCTCAATATAGATCTCACTTCGCGCCATTTCTCTCCGCGAAGAGCGGATACATTCTTACCAAAAAATGGATCTTGAGTTTCCTCGATAACGATGCAACGATCCATAAACATGTCGAAATGTTTTAACGTGATGGATTTAATAAGCTCGGGATCGCGGAGTGCTATGAGTGGCTTGGTCGAGTCGTAAACACCGACGTACTTGGCGTCAGGAGATAAATCGTATATTGATTTAATTAATTCAGCTAACGATTGGCGACGAAATAATATCGATCCCATGTTCCCAAGTAATGGGGAAGGTTTCTTATACGGTATTCCATGTTTCTTGAAAAAGTCCAAATCTTTAAAAAGATAATAATAAATACCTAAAGCACCCACGACAATCGATAACACGATGATGTATACCATGCTGATCTTTATTCACACGATGGAATTCAAGTTGCGAAAAAAATGACAATGCGCGATTATTATACGAACTGTCACTTGAGAGAAAATATTTATACGTATATGTCGTTATTAAAATTAGAGCAATGCGAGAGGCGTTACGCCTCGGGAATACGGTGCTCAACTGCTGCTGTCGTGAATAATATTCTTCTTTTATACACGCAGATAGATATGACGTCATGTGAGCCATTTATTGCACAGCATGTGTATGTATTTGTGTGCGCAAGAAGATTCCACATCCAACGAGTCTCAATCATATCTAGATAATAAAACAGTTTTGATGAGATAATATGTTGTAAAATTTTTTTGAAATATTTCAAATAAATACAGTTAATTTTTTTTTATCTCTTTTCTACTCCGATATATATACAGAATAAAAGAAAGTTTTTCTATGGAAAAAATGTATATAAAATACAATTTTCATATACAGAAAGATTATATATATATATATATATATATATATATATATATATATATATATATATATATATATTAAAGTAAAGTTTATGTTACAATTTCTTATATTCAGAATCATAAATAATCTGCCGAGAAGTAATTACATATAAATTGTGATATATCATATTCCTGATAGTATAGTATCAGCATATCGTAATAATATCAGTCAATAAACAGCAATAATAATGAATTTAAAGGAGAAAAAAGCACTTCACTTCAGTGTTTCACCTGAAAGATATAAATACAATATATATATATATATATATATATATATATATATATATATATATAGCTTTTTTCGAATAATCTTTATATTTTAACATCGAAGTTTTTGTTTCGTTACAAATTATTGATATTTAGAATATTATAAAGTTTAAGATTTTTTAAAAATTACGAATTTTAAGAGATTAAAAACAGAATTATAAATGTGAAATTTTTACTCTTTGTTAAAAAATTAATATTTTACATAATTAATTATAACAAAATGACAATAAATAATTTGTTATGTATTTTTCAATTATACATTTGCGATGATTCAATTAAATTAACGAAATTTGCTTACAGTTTGTTATTCGAGACATTAATTGCAATAGTATGATGTGGATTTTTTCTTGGTGATATATTTAACCAAAAACCTTTTTCAGACTTCAAAGTAAAGCTATCTTTAGAAAACTTGAGCGGTATCGATGTCTTCTCGCAAGGTTTAAAATCGCAACGTGCCAACAGGTGAAAGAGCAGAACCTTCGTTTTCAACAATGCGAATCTGTGACCTATACACATTCTAGGACCTAGACCGAAGGGAATATAGACTCCACAATTGAGACTCTCTTTTTTCCGTTTGCCAAGAAATTGTTCGGGATCGAACTTTTCCGGCTCTTTAAAGTATTGAGGATCGTGATGAAGTCCATAATAGGTATCCATATGCCGTGTCCTTTTCTTACAGTAAAGGGTTTTCTTCCTGGTAATGTCGGAGGTAACTCGAAATCTTTCAAGCATAATCTATCCAACGTCAAAGCAACTGGATACATTCTAAGAGCTTCGTTAATCACAGCATCTAAATATTCCATGCTATTAATTGCTTCGTATGATGCTTGTCCATTTGTTCCTTCTAAAACCTCATCGATTTCATTGTGAAGTCTTTCTTGTATGTCTTGATTTTTCGCAATTTCGTAAACGGCAAAACACATTAATACAGAACTGTTCTCAAAACCGCCAAAGAAAAAAATAAATGCCTGGGCTATCATATCATCGATAGTGAATTCTATCTTACCATCCTTGCCTCTGTTCTCCATCATCAGCTGTAACATGTCTGGTCGAACAATATCGTTCTCATCTCTTGTCTTTATTGTGATTTTTACGAGATCTCGGAAAAAATTCACTATTTTTTCGCGAATAAATTTCAGTCGCATTATTCGTGCTAGCCAAGGCAAGCTTCTATGAATATAGAACTTCACTAAGGCAGTGATATTAAAAGCGATCGCCTCTCTCCCGTACAAATAGAATTCGTTCTCCGGATTTCTCATGGAATCAACATTGATACCAAAGGCGCAAGTAGCTGTTACGTCAGACGTATATCTCGTAAACATTTCATTCATTTCCATTATCTCTTTCTCTACTGATATTTGCGCCAAGTAATTGCTAAATTTGGCGGCGCAATCCGATATTAGTATAAACATATTTTTCATTTTGCTGGATGTGAAAGCCGGGCTCAATATAGATCTTACTTCGCGCCACTTCTCTCCACGAAGAGTGCCGATATTCTTGCCTAATAGTGGATCTTGAGTTTCGTCGATAGAATTCATACGATCCATAAACATGTCGAAATGTTTCAAGGTGATCGATTTAATAAGTTTAGGATCGCGGAGTCCTATGACTGGCCTCATCAAGTCATACATGCCGACGTATTTCGCGTCAGGAGATAAATCGTACAATGATTTAACTAATTCAACTATTGATTGGCGATGGCAAAGAGTCGATCCCATATTACCCAGTAATGGGAAAGGCGTTTTATGCGGTATTCCATGTTTTTTGAAAAAATTTAAATTGTTAAAAAGATAATAATATATGCCTAAAGCACCCACGATCACCGACAACATTATGTATACCATGCTGATTATTTACATGATATTTATTTACACAATGAAATTCAAATTGCGAAAAAAATATTAATACGCGATTACACGAACTGTTAGTTGAATGTTTTACATGAATATATTGTTATATTAAATTCTGAATCCGAAAAACGTGTCCGAGTCAAGGCGGATGACTGCTGCTGGTATGAATAACGTTCTTCTTTTATATGCACGTAGATATGGTATCACGTGAACCATTTATTGTGTAGTATATATGTATATGTATTTATATGCGCACGTAGATTCCACACATCCAACTTTAATTCCCAAACATTAAATAATGAGACATTTTTAATGAGATACTGAGACATGTTGTAAAATTTGATATATTTCAAATGAATAATATTTTGCTTTTTTATCTCTTTTCTGATATATATATATATATATATATATATATATATATATATATAATTACAAAAAGTTTTTTCTTAATGTAGATTTCATATACAGAAATCTTGTGTATATATAGTATTGTGTATATATAGTATATTATTGCAAAGTTTCCAAATTGAATTGGATCGCTTTTTATTTATGGATTTTTTTTCGTTTGATTTCTATTCAATATTTCCTGGAAATGGAGGATTGATAGTTTTTACATTAGAGGCAATTATGTATAATTGAAGAGACTTTCTGAAATTAAACTTGAGATTAACAAACGCATCTTATTTTTTATTTAATTTTAAATTTTATTTTGGATTTGCAGATTGCTTACATAGATATTTTTTAAATATAAATTTTTTAAATATAATTATTAATAATTTATGACAAAAATAATTTCCTTGAAATTTTTATTAAAAAATACTAAACTTTAAAAATTAATCTTATAAACTATAAGAACTTAATTTAAAAGCTTATAGATTAAAGACAATATTTTTTTAAAAGTAGAAAAAAAATGAAATTTTACGGATTCCATATTATTCGTTCTCTTAAAGATAAATAAATCTGCCTCTATGCGGGATAAATTTCTAGGAAATTTATATAAAAAAATAATAAAAAATAAAGAGAGACGGAAAGAGAAATTAAACTTGATAGAATATATGCATACAAAAAATACTTTATGTGGGAATATATTTTATATGGGAAATTTATTCTAGTTATTATGCACATATAACAGAAAGATTATAATACTGAAGCGCCCATGAATGACATCAACATATTGCATGTCGAATTGCGATGGTCAACTTCCTCTCTCTCTCCCTTTTTTTATCTCTCCTTTACTCCTTCTCTGTTATATATTTATCATGCGGAGGAGTTATATATTTATCTGCTACGCAGTTTGACGTAATAAGCTGAACTATTTTCAAATGTGATGGAATGTAAGTCGAGCAGAGTAGATATAGTAAAAAACATGCATATTTCTCAGTTATTTCACAGTTTATAAAACATACATTATAATCGACATTATAAAAATACATCACGATTTATATTTATTACAAAAAATTTTACAATATGATATTCAACATAATAGTAAAAAAAAATAATATAATGTATAAATAATATACTATATCGTGTTATTTTATAATTTCATTTTATTCAACTTTGTTTCTCTAATGTTTCTACATTTCTTATATGTAACAATACACAATTCTTATTTATTATCATAGTAATATAATGATTAATTTTCACTATTTTGATTAATTCTTTCACTTGTGTGTGTGTGTGTGTGTGTGTGTGTGTGTGTATCATATATCTCTCTTAATTCTAACATAATAAATTACAAAAACAACTAACTTACTAGGTTCATCAAATTCAATCTAGTGAAAAAATGCAAGTGTTTATTCAGATAGCAATGATGACATGCATTATTATAAATGCATTATTATAAATGTATAGTAGTATATTAGAAAAAAGCATCATTTGCATCATAATTACAAGTTTATTGATGATCACGATACGAGAAAAAAACAGCATCCGGTTTTTAATTATTTTCATATTTTTTTTCTTTGATCTTTAATCCTTCATTTTTATCATTTTCTCAGGAATACAACAATTTTGTTACACAACAAGTGATTGTTACACAACAATTGATGCACCGCAAGTTCGAGAGAAGCAAAATACATTAAGTTCGATATACTATCGAAACCGCCAAAAAAAAAAAATGAATGCTTGAGATACCACATCCTCGATAGATAGTTCTGGTTTACTTTCTTTACCTCTAGACTCCATCATCAGTTGCAGCATGTCTGGACGAACGATACCTTTCTCATCTATAGTTTTTATAGTACTATCTAAGAGATTTTGAAAGAAATCCGCTTTTTTTTGACGTACCATTATTAATTTAAGTATTTTTGCCACCCAAGGCAGGGTTCTAAATATGAAGAATTTTATTACGCTGAGATTATTGAAAGTAGTCGCCTCCCTGCCGTAAACATAGAATTCGTTGTTCGGGTTTCTCATAGAATCGACGCTAATACCAAAAGCGCAAGTAACTATTATGTCATTTGTGTATCTCGCAAATGCTCTTTTATATCCATTATCTTCTTTTCTGCTGGCATTTGCACCAAATAATTGCTAAATTTTACGGCGCAATCCGACATCAGTATAAACATACTTTTCATTTTGCTAGATGTAAAAGCTGGACTCAGTAAAGGCCGTACTTACCTCCATCTTTCACCTTTGAGGGAAAACAGGTTTTTACCGTATAATGGCTCTTGATCTTCTTCAACGAAACTGCGATGATCCGAGAACAGTTCGAAATTTTTCAACGCGATAGATTTAATAAGTTCTGGATCGCGAAGCACTATAACTGGATTTGTCATATCAAACATGCCAACGTACTTGGCTTCGGGATGTAATTTGTAAAGATTGTTAACGAAATCAACTATTGAATCTCGACGTAAAAACAATTCTACCATATTTCCAAATATGGGAAAAGGTGTTTTATATGGTATGCCATGTTTCTTGAAAAAGTTTAAATCTTTTAAGATATAATAATAGATGCCTAAAGCACCGACGATCACTGACAATACAATTATATATATCATGTTGATATTTACTCACACGTTGGAATTCAAATTGTGAAGAAAATAATAATGCGCGATTATTACATGAACGTTATTCGAATATTTGTATGTATATATTATTAAAGTGTGAACGCGAAGGACGTTACACATCAGAGTACAACAGAGGGCAACTGCTAATACAGTAAGCATAGACTTATAGATTAGACTGGCCCCTACCGTAAAGCCCTTTGCTAGGCAACAGGCAATAGAAATAAGGAATAGAAACTATTCACAATAAATACGCGAAACAGAAAATATTCGCCAATAGGAGCAAAGAATAAATATTATTTCTGTTCTTAATGCCTGTTGCCTAGCATTGTGCAAAGGGCTTAAGAGGCAGCGTTGAAAGATCTAAAGGATAGAGAGATGAGTCCGGGTATCTCTATCCTTCTCTTTTGTGTCGTGGGGGACACTGATGGGGACACTGATGGGATGAGTGAAAACGAAGCGAGCATGCAAACTGCTTTCCCCTGAACTCCTACAGTGTCCTCACCACGAAATAAAAGAGAAGGACAGAGATACCCCAAATCATCTCTCTGTCCTTTAGATCTTTCAACGTTGCCTCTTATAGTAGGGGCCAGTCTATTCTATAAGTCTATGCAGTAAGTAATGCTCTTCTTTTATATACACGTGGATACGCGGATAGATATGTGACGTCATGTGAACCGTTTATTGCACAGTATATGCGCGTATAATTGTATGTGCGTGTGCACACTCAATTTCGATTCCTAATCACATTTTATAATGAAGCATTTTTGATGAGATAATTTATTGTGAAGTTTGAGGAAATATTTTAAATATAAATTATATAAATTATATAAATTATAGTACATTTAGCTTTTAAATCTCTCTTTGCTGCTCCGATAACATATATATATATATATATATATATATATATATATATATGTTATCGGAACATATATATGTAGGAAGCAAGTATGAAAAAGACTTCCTGAAATTAAATTCAGATGTGTAAACGAATAACATTTTATTTTTTATTTAATTTTAAATAAATCTCACTTTGGATTTTTGTAAATTTGAAAATTACTTACATAGATATTATTATAAATACTGTTTATTTGTGAAAAAATAATATGATTTGCTTGAGAATTTTGTTAAAAAAAGTAAACTTTAAAAAAATTAATCTTTTAAAAGCTTAACTTAGAAACTTATAGATTAAAAAAGATATTTTTTAAATTACAGAAAAAATGCAATTTTGCACGCTCTATTATCTTCTTAAAAATAAATAAATCTAACTCTATACGGAATAAATTTTTAGGAAATTACAAAAAAAAAGAGTAAAGAGAGAAAGAAAGAGAAACTGTTAGTAGAATATACACATGCAGAATAGCATACTTTATGAAAAATTTATTCTAGTTATTATGCATGTATAACAGAAAGATTATAATACTGAAGTGCTTGTGAATGACATCAACATATTACATGTCGAATTACGATGATCAATTTTTTCTTTCCTTCTTTCCTTCTTTTTCTTTTTCGCTCTTATATCTCCATACCGGATCTCCATGCGGAATCTGCTACGCAGTTTGTTGTGTAATAGGCCGAGCTATTTTCAAATGTTGATAGTATGTGTAACCTAGCAAAGTAGACGCAGCATTCAAACATATATCTATATTTCACTTAATTTATATTATAAGATATATATATATATTATCGATATTATAAACGTATATATTTCCCAATTTATATATGAGTTAAAAAATGTTTACAATATTCTACATAATGATAGATAAAATGCTATAATAATGTAAATGTTATAATCTATAAATAATATACTATAATTTTATTATTTATTATTATTTTGTAGTTTTGTGTCAATTTTGTTCATCTAATGTTTCTTTTTTGTAAGAATGCACGATTCTTATTTTTCACAATCAACATAATCATTAATTTTAATTAATACTTATATCTGTATTATATATCTTTCTTAATCTAACATAATAAATTATAAAAACAACCAGCTTATTAATCAAATTCATAATGAAAAAATAATGTGCTTATTAAGACAACATTGATGAAATATGTGTTATAAGTGTATACTGGTATGTTAGAAAAAAAAGTATTTGCATTATAATTGTATATTTATTACGTAGGATGATTACGATACAAGAAAAACAGTACTCGGTATTTAATTTTATATTTCTTTCCTTTGATCTTTAATCCTTTTTTTATTATTTTCTTAGCAATATAACAACAACTTTGTTTTTAACACATATTAATAAGAAGTACATTTGTGAAAGAATACAAAATATTACAAGAGAATCAAATCTTTCCAAATTAATAAAAAAATAAGATTATAAGTATTAAAGAATCAAATGATAAAGTGATAAAGATATTAAATATGATAATATTAAATGATATGATAATATTAAATGATAATATTAAATGATAATATTATTAAATGATATATAATGATATATTTTTATCAATATTATAGATAAGAGTAAATAAACATTTTTATCTATTTTTTTATTAACAAGAGAAAATAAAATTATACAATTTTTATATTTCTCTTAAGAATAAACACAGCATATCAGTTTTGTAAAATCTCTTTAAAAAGTTATAAAAAAGAGGTGTAAGTAGACACTGATTTTAATAAGATAAAAAAGCAAATAGTGAAATGGAAAACGCTATTATATATGTATATTGATATCCTAATTGAAAGAAATTAACGAATGATCAAAAAAAAAAATAAATATAATAATATCAAGCCATGATCATCAACTTTTTCATTCTATTTCTTTTTTCTTTCTTTCTTATATATATCATATGGAGTCATTCGTTTCATGGAACATGCCAAGGTGTTTCGAAACGTTAATTCAAATGGAATCAAGTATATGTAGTATTTAAAATTTTAAAACTATCGTTGTAATATATTTTAACAAACTGTTGAGATACATATTATATATATAATATATATTTATATAAATTTTTTAGCTTATTTATTAATGTACATTAATTTTTTCATGTATAAAATATTTTTTATATATGTATAGTAATGATACATTTTGATCATATTATGTATATTAAAGAGTTAATAATACTTTAACTATTTTTAATAATATATTCTTATCAATATAATATATTTTCATTTTAATATATAATATATAACAAGTTGAAAAAATTTGTACACAATATAACAGAATGTTGTGAAAAAATGCAGATAATTTTTTACGACAGTAATAATCACGTTAAAGTCTGTAAAAATTGGTTCTCATATAGATTGACCTAATCTAATTAATAATAATTACGATGCAAGATAAAAAATAGCGTTCGAATTTTTTTTATACCCGTTCTTTTATCATTTTCTTAATAATGTGAGAAAAGTTAAAATATTCTTACCATGTCAGAAATATTTCTAATGCAATAAAATGATATTATTTTAAATGCAACAATATGATTAAATTTGTAGCTTGTAATATAAGTTTTCTTATATCATAAAAAATAAGGGAGAAATATTCTTTATGTTTATCTTGGTTTTGGTGTTTTCTTCATTTCACCTGAAAATTAATTAAAAATGTACAGAATTACTTCTAAAATCATTTTATTCTTATATCTATGTATTATTTTATTTTATAATCATATATTAAATCTCTAAAGTTATCTTAAGAATATTGACGATTATTTTCTCGAGAAATCTATGATATTTCTAAAATTATTTTATTATTTCATAGTACCAATATTAAATTATTCATAATCAAAAATATATTTAAATATTTAATTTTTATATCTTAAGCCTATTAATCATATACACATATTATATATATTTTATCCGAAAATATTATTATTTATATAAAAATAATAAATAAATATTTTTTTTAAACTAATACTGTGCAGTCATTATCACGATTAACAAAATAACAAGAAATATTTTTTTATATTAAAATGTTATTCATTTAAAAATTTTTAAGATATAATAAAAAATTTTTTCTTACAGCTGATGTGTCCCATTGACAGCAATAGTATGATGAATATTTTTTCTCGGTGATACATTCAACCAGAAACCGCCTTCAGGTTTTACATTGAAGCCATCCTTAGCAATCTTGATTGGTACCCGTGTTTTTTCGCAAGGTTTCAAATCGCAACGTGCCAATAGATGAAACAGCAAAACTTTCGTTTCCATTAAAGCGAATCTATTACCTATGCACATTCTGGGACCCATCCCAAACGGAAGATATGCTCCGCTATTGAAAATCTCCTTTTTTCGTTCACCAAGAAACCGGTCAGGATTAAATTTTTCCGGATCCTCAAAATACTGGGGATCATGATGAAGTCCATAAACCGGTATCCATACGGCTTTTCCTTTTTTTATAGTAAAAGGCTTTCTCCCTGGCAATGTCGGCGGTAACTCGAAATCTTGCATGCATACTCTGTCTAATGCTGGAGCATTAATCGGATATCTTCTGAGAGCTTCGTTAATCACGGCATCCATATATTCCATGTTATTAAGTATTTCGTATGGTGCTTTTCCGTTTGACTCTTCCAAAACTTGATCAATCTCATCTTGAAGTTTTTTTTGTACGTCTTGATGCACCGCAAGTTCGAGAGAAGCAAAACACATTAAGTTCGACGTGCTATCGAAACCGCCAAAGAAGAAAATGAATGCTTGAGACATCATATCCTCAATAGACAGTTCTGCTTTGCCTTCCTTATTTCTAGTCTCCATCATCAATTGTAGCATGTCTGGACGAACGATACCCTTCTCATCTCTGGTTTTTATAGTGGTCTCTATGGTCTCTTGAAAGAAGTCCGCTATTTTTTGGCGAATAAGTCTTAATTTAAGAATTTTTGCCACCCAAGGCAAGCTTCTAAATAAGTAGAATTTTATTAAAGCGACAGAGTCGAAATTAGTCGCCTCCTTGCCGTAAACGTAGAATTCGTTGTTTGGGTTTCTCATAGAATCGACACTAATGCCAAATGCGCAAGTAGCTATCACATCATTTGTGTATCTCGTAAATGCCTCTTTTATTTCCATTACTCTTTTCTCTGCTGGCATTTGTGCAATATAATTGCTAAATTTAACGGCGCAATCGGACATCAATATAAACATACTTTTCATTTTGCTGGATGTAAAAGCTGGACTCAGTAAAGGTCGCATTTGCCGCCACCTGTCCCCTTTGAGGGCAAATAAATTTTTGCCAAACAATGGATCTTGATCTTCCTCGATAAAACTTATATGATCTGGGAATAAATCGAAATTTTTCAATCCGATAGATTTAATAAGTTCGAGATCGCGAATCACTATAATTGAATTTGTCAAATCAAACATCCCGACATACTTGGCTTCGGGATGTAATTTGTAAAGATTGTTAACGAAATTAACTATTGAGTCTCGACGTAAAAACAATCCTAACATATTTCCAAATAGGGGAAGAGGCGTTTTATACGGTATGCCATGTTTCTTGAAAATGTTTAAATCTTTAAAGAAATAATAATATATGCCTAAAGCACCAACGATCACTGACAACACAATTATATATACCATGCTGATATTTATTCACACGATAAAATTCAAATTACGAAAAAAATGATGCACGATTATTACATGAATTGTCACTTGAATATTTATATGTATTTGTCGTTATTAAAGTCTGAACAAGACACAGAACGTTACGCATCAGAGTACGAGAGTCAACTGCTGCTACCGTGAGTAATGTTCTTCTTTTATATACACGCAGATAGATATGACGTTACGTAAGTCATTTATTGCATATGTGTGCAGTTGTTTACGCACGTAGATTCCACATCCAATTTCGCAATTATATCTGAATGATGAGACATTTTTATGAGATAACATATTGTAGAAATGGATTATTTTTCTTTTGATTTCTACTCAATATTTCCTGAAACATCGAACATTTTAATGATTCTACATTACAAGCAATTACGTATAATTGAAAAAAACGTCGTGAAATTAAACTTCAGATATGCAAAGGAATAATAAAATCTTATTTTTGATTTAATTTTAAATAAACTTTATTTTGGACTTGAAGATTACTTACGTATATATTTTTTAAATATAGATTATTGATAATTTGTAACAAAAATAATGATTTGTTTGAAATTTTTATTAGAAAAAAATAAACTTTAAAAATTAATCTTTTAAGAACTTAACTTAATTTTATAAGAACTTAACTTGAAACTTTATAGATTAAAGGAGATATTTTTTAAGATTAGAGAGAAAATGGAATTTCGCACCCTTTACCTTTTATTTATTCTCTTGAAATAAATATATCTTTTTTTATACAGAATAAATTTCTAGGAAATATTAAAAGAAAAAAAAGAAAGACAGAAGAAATGAGGAACTTAACATGATAGAATATACATATACAGAATGATGTACTTTATATGGAAAAATTATTCCAATTATATCGCATTTTATAATAGAAAGATTATAATACTGAAGTGCCTAACGACAATGTTGCACACCGAATTACAATGATTAATTCTTCCTCTCATCTTCTCTTTATCTCTCCTTCACTTCTTCTCTCTTATATTGCATCTATCATGCGGAGGAATCTGCTACGCAGTTTGAAATAAGTGGTACTATTTTCGAATGTTGATGTAATGTTGATTAGAGTAGATTTCCAAATGTGTGTATATTTCATATAGTTTATAATATGAGATATATGTACATTAAAATTAACATTATAAATATATTTCGCAATTTATATGTAGTTTAAAAACATTTTTACATTATGAATCGTATTATATAATATTCTACATAATAATAGAAAAAATATATAGTAATATAATGTACAAATAATATACTATATCGGGTTATTTTTTTATGCCAAATTTATCCATCTAATATTTTTACATATGTAATAATACTCCCACTTAGTTCTTATTTTTCATCATAGTAATATATTTATTACTATGATGAATTAAATTATTAATTATTAATTTTCACTACTTTAATTAATTCTTTTACTTGTATCATATATCTCTCTTAATTCTAACATAATAAACTACAAAAATAATTAGATTACTAGCTTCATCAAATTCAACGTAGTGAATAAATGCATGTGCTTATTAAGATAGTAGTAATACAATGCACTATTATAAATGTATACTAGTATATAAGAAAAAAGCTTCATTTGCATTATAATTACAAGTTCATCGATGATCAGAATATGAGAAAAAACAGTACCTGATCTTTAATTATTTTCATATTTCTTTCCTTGAATCTTTAATTCTTCCCTTTTTTTATCATTTTCTTAGCAATACAACAACAATTTTGTTTTCAACATGTATTAATATAAAGTACAACAGTATTACAAAAATAATATTATAAGAGAATAAAATTTTCTCAATTAATCAAAAAGCTTATAAATGATAAAGATATATCATTATCGATTTTATAAATAAAAATAAGTAAATAGACTAAATAAATAAAATAGATATTTTTTATATATGTATAGTAATAATATATTTCAATCATACTATGCTAATTAGCCATTAATTTTAGTTATTTTTAATAACACTTGTCTGTATAAAATATCTTTATTTTAATGTATAATATATAACAAATTGCGAAAAAAATTTGTTTATAATATAACAGAGTATTCTAAAAACATGTAGTTAATTATGACAGTAATAATGACGTCCATCTGTAAAAAATGATTCTCATTATACATTGATATATAATTATGATGCAAGATAAAAAAAAGCGTTCGTTTTTTTTAAGCATTTATCTTTTTATGCTCGCTCTCCTTTTTTAGCAATTAGAAATATAAATAATTCTGTTTTTTAGGATATCAAAAATATTTCTAATACAATAATATAATATTTTTTTCCAAAATTGCAGCAACATGCTTCTTCTTCTAAAGAAGACAAGTCCTTTATGTCCATTACGATATTGGTGTTTTCTCCATTTTACCTGAAAATTGATTAAAAATGTATAGAGATACATCTAAAATCTTTTTATTCGTATATCTATTAAAATTATTTTATTTTATATATAATATCACTATTAAATTATTTTAAGATTATTTTAAGAATATTGATGATTACAAATGTTTGATATATCTCTATTTTAGACCGTTTTATTTCATAATATCAATATTAAAATATTTATAATATATTCAATCAGAAATAAATACAATTCAGAAATATATTCAAATACCTAATTTTTATACCTTAAGATTCCAAATCACTTATATATATACATCATAAAAACAAAAATTTTTAAAAAGTAACAAATAAATATTTTTAATTAATACAATGACAATTATCCTGATTAACAAGAAATACTATTTTATATTGAAAAGTTATTCATTTAAATTTTCAAGATGAAATGAAAAGTATACATGAAATTTTCTTACAGTCGACGTGTCCCATTGACAGCATTAGTAGCAATACTGTGATGAATATTTTTCCTTGGTGATATATTCAACCAGAAGCCACCTTCGGGTTTCACATTGAAGCCATCTTTAGCGATCTTGAGCGGTAACCGTGTTTTCTCGCAAGTTTTCAAATCGCAACGTGACAATAGATGAAACAGCAAAACTTTCGTTTCCATTATAGCGAATCTATTACCAATACACATTCTTGGACCCAGCCCGAATGGGACATAAGCTCCGCAATTGAGGCTCTCTTTTTTCCGCTCACCAATAAATCGTTCAGGATCAAACATTTCCGGATTTTCAAAATACTGAGGATCATGATGAAGTCCATAAACTGGTATCCATATGCCTTGTTCTTTTCTTATAGTAAAAGGCTTTATTCCTGGCAATGTCGGTGGTAATTCAAAATCCTTCACGCATACTCTGTCTAATGCTGGTGCAACCGGATATCTTCTGAGAGCTTCATTAATTACGGCATCCATATATTCCATGTTATTAACTATTTCGTAGGGTGCTTTTCCATTTGATTCTTCCAAAACTTGATCAATTTCATCTTGAAGTTTCTTTTGTACGTCTTGATTCACCGCAATTTCGTGAGCGGCAAAGCACATTAACGTCGATGTGCTCTCGAAACCACCAAAAAAGAAAATGAATGCTTGAGATACCATATCTTCGATAGACAATTCTGCTTTGCTCTCCTTACCTCTAGATTCCATCATCAGTTGCAGCATGTCTGGGCGAACGATACCATTTTCATCCCTAGTTTTTATGGTGGTCTCTACGAGATCTTGAAAAAAATCTGCTATTTTTTGACGAACCATTCTTATTTTAAGTATTTTTGCCACCCAAGGCAAGCTTCTAAATAAGTAGAATTTTAGTACGGCGACAGTGCCGAAAGTAGTCGCCTCCCTGCCGTAAACGTAGAATTCGTTGTTCGGGTTTCTCATAGAATCGACGCTGATACCAAAAGCGCAAGTAGCTATTATGTCATTTGTGTATCTCGTAAATGCCTCTTTTATATCCATTATCTTCTTTTCTGCTGGCATTTGCACCAAATAATTGCTAAATTTGACGGCGCAATCCGACATCAGTATAAACATACTTTTCATTTTGCTAGATGTAAAAGCTGGACTCAGTAAAGGTCGTACTTGTCGCCATCTCTCCCCTTTGAGAGCAAACAGATTTTTGCCGAATAATGGATCTTGATCTTCCTCGATGAAACTGCGATGATGCGGAAACATTTCAAAATTTTTTAACGCGATAGATTTAATAAGTTCGGGATCCCGAAGTACTACAATTGGACTTGTCATATCAAACATGCCGACATATTTGGCTTCCGGATGTAACTTATAAATATTATTGACAAAATCAAGTACCGTTTCTCGACGTAAGAACAATTCTATCGTATTTCCAAATAATGGAAAAGGTGTTCTACACGGTATCTTATGTTTCTTGAAAAAGTCCAAATCTTTAAAAATGTAATAGAGACCTAGAGCGCACGCTATTACAGTCAAAATGATTATGTATAACATGATGAAAAAACAAATTGCTGCATTTATCACTAAATATACATATATTACGTAGTATTAAATATAAATCAACTTTTGCATTTTATTCCAAATATTCTTTTTTTTTATGCAATCAATAGCAAAGATGGTACACGAAGACAACTTTACGCGTCGAGATTCGACGAACGACTGCTGCTGCATCGGAATGATCCTTCTTATATGTATGATCACGTGTCATTATTGCTTACGCAATAGATGTTAACAACAACATCTCGACAATTTAATAGTATCTTCATCGCGTTATCAATTTGATAAAATTAAGATAAAATATATTGCATTGACTTATATTATCTTTCACATTTTTAAATATATTTTTGCTTTTTGCACATTGTTAAGGCTAACGTGAATCTCCGATTAATAGTCATTAAAAAGATAACAAGAAGAAAAAAGACAACAATGCTTGTAGAAGATTATTCCGATAATCTTAAACACATTAATCATAATAATAAGGCAAATAAAAGATTTTTTTTATAATCAAGACTGCGACATTACAATGATCTGCAAAATTATAATGCCCTATAATCTCGTCATCTTTCATTTCTATTAAATTTCTTTATTATTTTTAGATCTTTATAAATTTGTATATAATATATTATTTATTGCTATGATATAAAATATGATCGTAGTTATTTTCCTAGATTTTTAATATTTATGTATCAGTAAAAATGATTATCTTACAAATGAAATATTTAATTAATATTACATAGAATACTGATTCTCTCTCGGCACAACGCTCATCCAGAAACCGCCTTCGGCTCGCATTGCGAATCCACCTTTTTGTAATTTTAACGGCATCGGAGTTTTTTCACACGGCTTCAAGTCACAACGAGCCAGCAGATGAAACAGCATTACCTTTGTCTCCAGCAAAGCGAATCTGTTGCCGATGCACATTCTTGGGCCTAATCCGAATGGATAATAAGCATTAAGATTGCACTTGTTCTCTCTGTTTTCATCCAAGAATCTCTCAGGCCTGAATTTTTCCGGTTCCGGAAAGTATTTGGGATCATGCTGAAGGCCGTAAAAAGGGATCCAGATTTGCGTTCCCGCTTTCACAACATATGGTTTCGCACCTGGCAATGTGGGCGGCAATTCAAAGTCTTTCGTGCACAGCCTATCCGTGAGTGCTTGCACCGGATGCATTCTAAGAGTCTCGTTAATAGTAGCATTCAGATATACCATCTCGTTGATTGCCTCATAGGATAGCTGACCGTTTGTATCTTCCAGAACCTTATCAATTTCATTTTGCAGTTTCTCTTGGATGTGTGGGTTGACAGCAATCTCGTATGCTAAGAAACTCATCAGAGTCGAGCTACTGTCGAAACCACCGAGGAGAAAGATGAACGCCTGCGATGTCATGTCTACAATGGTTAGTTCCTTCCCCTCTCTTTTCCCTCTACTATCCATCATCAGCTGGATCATGTCCGGCCGAATAATATTTTTCTCGTCTCTGATCTTTATAGTATCAGCTATCAAATTTATAAAGAATGCGTTGGTACATTCGTTTATCATTTTAAGATTTAACAGACGCATGAGCCACGGCATGTGTTGGGACAGCAAAATTTTTATAAGAGCGATCGTGTCAAAATTTGTTACTTTTGCGCCAAACGTGTAGAAATCGTTGTCCGGGTCTTTCATCGAATCCACGCTAATGCCAAAGGCACACGTGGCGATCACGTCGGTAGTGTATCTCGTGAAGATGTCCCTCATTTCTACAATTTGCTTGTCAGTCGGCGCTTTAATTAGATATTCTGAAAAGTTCACGGCGCACTCGGACATCAATTGAAACATAGCTCTCATTTTGCTAGACGTGAAAGAAGGACTTAGAAGCGTCCTAATGTCTCGCCACTGATCTCCGCGAAGTGCAACCAGATTTTTCCCGAAAAGCGGATCTCGATTGGTCGATTCGCTGCCGAAAAATAAGTGATCTTGAAACGAATCGAAATTTTTAATGCCGATAGACTTGATCAATTCGAGATCACGCATCACGACGACCAGTTTCGAGAAATTAAAGAGACCGGTATACTTAGCATCGGGATAAAAATTGTATAGTTCTTGAATTGACGTGGCAAAACTCTTTGGACGTACGAAAAGCTGCCAAAGAGTTTGCACGAACTGCGGCCTTATATATGGAATTCCATGCTGCTCCAAATCGTTGGACCGTTTACAAGATGAAAAATAATAATAAATGACAAGTGTACCGGCTAATATCGATAAGATTATCGTCCAGTACTCCATAGCTTAATCGAGATACTCGATTGTTCTTTTCGTCCCGAATTAAAGTCAAATATCATGTGTCGTAGAATGAAAGTTTGTGTCAATATCGATGCTCACGATTACATACGTCCTCAGGTTATAAGCCAATGCGATATGTGCAGTGCGATTATTCTGCCGAGTCAAAGCGATCTGTCCGCTTGGAATTCTCGCGCATGACTGCTCGTACCGAGATATCCGCTGAGAGATAAATGCTTCATTGTAGCTTCGTGATGTCATGCAATTTTACGTCATATTTTATATCTTCATATTTGATAATGTACTGATAATGTATAATTAATAATATGTGTACAATATACATATACATACATACATACATATGCAGGGTGTTTCATTTAACTCTTACACCTTAAATAACTCCGTTATTTTTACATACACAAAAAATGATAAATAAAGAAGTTGTATGAATGGAAGGGAGACATAAGATGGCGACAATTATTTTATTTTGAACAGTTTTTTGAAAATCACATGAAGATGACCTCCAAATTCTTAAATGAAAACCCTCATTTTTCAATATTGCGTATTCTTGTAGCTTACCAAGAAAGCTTTTCAAAGCACTATAATAAAATATTTTTTCATTGAGTACTTTTCGAGTTATGATGCTCGAAATAATTTCTTAATTTTACATAAATCATAAAATATCTAGTAAAATATTCATTTTTCGGTCATCTTTTCTCGATACTTTTATGCATAAAAAAATGAGAGGAATTAATTAGTGTAAAAATAACTATGTATTTTTTTTAGAAATTAGTTCAAACCTCTAAATTCGATAAGTACTGAATGAAAAAATATTTTATTACAGTGTTTTGAAAAGTTCTCTAGGTAAGCTACAAGAATATGCAATAAAAATTGGGATTTCATTTAAAAAAAACTATTCAAAGTCAAATAATTGTCACCATCTTATGTCCCCCCTTTCATTCATATAACTTCTTTTTTTACTTATTTTTTTGCATATGTAAAAATATAACGGAGTTGAAGTGTGAGAGTTAAATGAAACACATATAATAAAGTTTTTCTTTAGAAAAAAGTTGTACATAAAATGTAGATTTCAAATATAGAATTATGTATATATTGTGGTATATTATATATAAAAAGTCTTCAGATTTACTGAATCACTTTTTATTTATAAGTTATTTTTCATTTGATTTCTATTCAATATTTCTTGAAACATTGAGGATTGATAGCTTCTACAATAATAAACTTTTCCTCTTTTTTTCTCTTTATTTATCCTTCACTCCTTCTCTCTTCTATATCTATCATGCGGAGGAATTTGCTACGTAGTTCGAAATAAGAGCGACTATTTTCGAATGTTGATAGGATGTAATCGGGCAGAGTAGATTTACAATCGTGTATGTATTTTATGTAGTTTATAATATAAGACATACATACATATACATTATAATTGACATTATAAATATATTTTGCAATTTATATGTAGCTTAAAAAAATTTTACATCATGAATCGTATTATTTAAAATTCTACATAATAATAGAAAAAATATATAATAATATAATGTAACATACTATATCGTACTATAATGTAACATCTAAATAACATACTATATCGCGTTATTTTGTTAGATCGTTTGTTTCGCGTTTCGTGTCAAATTTATCCATCTAATATTTCTACATAATAATACATAGTTCTTATTTTTCATCATAGTAATATAGTCCTTAATCGTCACTAATTTAATTAATTCATTTGTATCATATATTTCTGTTAATTCTAATATAATAAAACACAAAAAATTAGCTTATCAGCTTCAAATTCAACGTAGTGAAAAAATGCATGTCTTTATTCAGATAGTAATGATGAAATGCATTATTGTAAACTAGTATATTAGAAGAAAGAATCATTTGCATTACAATTACAAGTTCATCGATGATTACACAATACGAGAAGAAACCGATAACCACCTGATCTTTAATTATTTTCTTTCCTTGGATCTTTAATTCTCCCCCCTTTTTATCATTTTCTTAGCAATACAACAACAATTTTGTTTTTAACATGTATTAATATGAAATACAAGAGTATTACAAAATTAATATTATAAGAGAATCAAGTTTTCTCAAATTAATCAAAAAGCTTATAAATGATATCGATAAGATCTTTATCGATATTATAAATAGAAATAAGTAAATAGACTAAATAAGTAAAATAGATATCTTTTATATAGTATATATAGTAACGACACATTTTGATCATATTGTGTATGTTAAATAACTATTAATTTCAACTATTTTTAATAATATCTGTCTGTATAAAATTTTCTATTTTAATATATCATATATAATAAATTGCGAAAAGAAATTGTTTACAATATAACAAAATATTCTGAAAACATGATCATTATTATGACAGTAATAATCACGCCAATGTCTGTAAAAAATGATTCTCATTACACAAATTGATATATAATTATGGTGCAAGATAAACAGTAGCGTTCGTTTTTTTTTAAGCATTCATCTTTTTATGATCGCTCTCCTTTTTTTAGCAATTAAAAATAGAAATAATTCTGTTTTTAGGATATCAAAAATATTTATAATACAATAATATAATATTTTTTTCCAAATTTGCAGCAACATGCTTTTTCTTATTTCATAAATAAGGAAGACAAGTCCTTTATGTCCATTACGATATTGGTGTTCTCTCCATTTTACCTGAAAATTGATTAAAAATGTATAGAGATACATCTAAAATCTTTTTATTCGTATATCTATTAAAATTATTTTATTTTATATATAATACCATTATTAAATTATTATAAGAATATTTTAAGAATATTCATGATTATTTTATCAATGTTTAATATATCTCTATTTTAGACTGTTTTTACTTCATAATATCAATATTAAAATATTTATAATATATTCAAACAGAAATAAATACAATTCAGAAATATATTCAAATACATAACTATTATATTTTAAGATTGCAAATCACTTATATATATTTTATAAAAACAAAAATTTTTAAAAAGTAGCAAATAAATTTTTTTAATTAATATCACAATTATCCTGATTAACAAGAAATACTTTTTTATATTAAAAAGTTATTCATTTAAATTTTCAAGATGAAATGAAAAGTATTGATGAAATTTTCTTACAGTTGACATGTCCCATTGACAGCATTGGTAGCAATACTATGATGAATATTTTTCCTTGGTGATATATTCAACCAGAAGCCACCTTCGGGTTTCAAATTGAAGCCGTCCTTAGCGATCTTGAGCGGTAACCGTGTTTTCTCGCAAGTTTTCAAATCGCAACGTGCCAATAGATGAAACAGCAAAACTTTCGTTTCCATTATAGCGAATCTATTACCAATACACATTCTTGGACCCAGCCCGAATGGGACATAAGCTCCGCAATTGAGGCTCTCTTTTTTCCGCTCACCAATAAATCGTTCAGGATCAAACATTTCCGGATTTTCAAAATACTGAGGATCATGATGAAGTCCATAAACTGGTATCCATATGCCTTGTTCTTTTCTTATAGTAAAAGGCTTTATTCCTGGCAATGTCGGTGGTAATTCAAAATCCTTCACGCATACTCTGTCTAATATTGCCGCAACTGGATATCTTCTGAGAGATTCATTAATCACGGCATCCATATATTCCATGTTATTAACTATTTCATATGGTGCTTTTCCATTTGCCTCTTCCAAAACTTGATCAATCTCATCTTGAAGTTTTTTTTGTACGTCTTGATTCACCGCAATTTCGTGAGCGGCAAAGCACATTAACGTCGAAGTGCTCTCGAAACCACCAAAAAAGAAACTGAATGCTTGAGATACCATATCTTCGATAGACAGTTCTGCATTGCCTTTCTTCCCTCTAGTCTCCATCATCAATTGTAGCATGTCTGGACGAACGATACCATTTTCATCCCTGGTTTTTATGGTGGTCTCTACGAGATCTCGAAAGAAATCCGCTATTTTTTGGCGAACCAATCTTATTTTAAGTATTTTTGTCACCCAAGGCAAGATTCTAAATAAGTAGAATTTTAGTACGACGACAGTGCCAAAAGTAGTCGCCTCCCTGCCGTAAATGTAGAATTCGTTGTTCGGATTTCTCATAGAATCGACACTAATACCAAAAGCGCAAGTAGCTATTATGTCATTTGTGTATCTCGTAAATGAATCTTTTATATCCGTTATCTTCTTCTCTGCTGGCAGTTGTGCCAAATAATTGCTAAATTTTACGGCGCAATCCGACATCAGTATAAACATACTTTTCATTTTGCTAGATGTAAAAGCTGGACTCAGTAAAGACCGTACTTGTCGCCACTTCTCCCCTTTGAGGGAAAACAGAATATTGCCGAATAACGGATCTTGATCTTCCTCGACGAAACTGCGATGATGCGGAAACAGATCAAAGTTTTTTGACGCGATAGATTTAATAAGTTCGGGATCTCGAAGTACTAGAATTGGAATTGTCATTTCAAACATGCCGACATATTTGGCATCGGGATGTAACTTGTAAATATTATTGATATAATCAAGTATCGTTTCTCGACGAAAGAACAATTTGATCGTATTTCCAAATAATGGTAAAGGCGTTCTACACGGTATGTTATGTTTCTTGAAAAAGTTCAAATCTTTAAAAATGTAATAGAGACCTAGAGCGCCCGCTATTACCGTCAAAATGATTATGTATAACATGTTGAAAAGAGAAATTGCTGTATTAAACACTAAATATACACATATTACATAGTGCTAAATATAAATCAACTTTTACACTTTATTCGAAATATTCTTTTTCTTCTCATGCAATTAATAGCAAAGATGGTGCACGAAGACAACTTTACGCGTCGAGATTCGACGAACGACTGCTGCTGCATCGGATTGATCCTTCTTATATGTATGGTCACGTGATATTATTGCTTACGTAATAGAAGTTAGCAACAACTTCTCGACAATTTAATAGTATCTTCAACGTGTTATCAATTTGATAAAATTAAGATAAAATATATTGGATTGACTTTATGTATTAGCTTTCATATTTTTAAACATATTTGTGCTTTTTGCACATTGTTAATATTTAACATAATTTACCTCGAGCAACAGTTATTCTATAATAGAAAGTTGACAATTGCTTGTTAGAGTGGCTATTCCATTAATCTTGAATACATTAATAATTAATGATAGAGCGAATAAAAAATTTTTGTATAATTGAAACTACTGCGACATTACAATGATTTGCAAAATTATAATGCCGTGTAATCTCGTTACCTTTCATTTCTATTACATTTCTCTATTATTTTTACATCCTTATAATTTTGTACGTATATAATACATTATTTATTGCTATGATATAAAATATACCCGTGGCTATTTTCGTAGATTTTTAATATTTATGTATCAGTAAGAATGATTATCTTACAGATGGAGCGCTTAATTTATGTAGAATACCGATTCTCTCTCGGCACAACGCTCAACCAGAAACCGCCTTCGGCCCCCATCGAGAATCCACCCTTTTTTAATTTTAACGGTATCGAAGTTTTTTTACACGGCTTTAGGTCACAACGAGCCAGCAGATGAAACAACATAACCTTCGTCTCCAGCAAGGCGAATCTGTTGCCAATGCACATTCTCGGGCCTAATCCGAATGGATAATAAGCATTGAGATTGCACTCGTTCTCTCTGTTTTCAGCCAGGAATCTCTCAGGCCTGAATTTTTCCGGTTCCGGAAAGTATTTGGGATCATGCTGAAGTCCGTAAAAAAGGATCCAGATTACTGTTCCCGCTTTCACAATATATGGTTTCGCACCTGGCAACGTGGGCGGCAATTCAAAATCTTTCGTGCACAGCCTATCCGTCATCGCTTGCGCCGGATGCATTCTGAGAGTCTCGTTAATCGTAGCATTTAGATACACCATCCCATTGATTGCCTCATAGGATGGCTGACCGTTTGTATCTTTCAGAATCTTATCGATTTCATTTTGCAATTTCTTCTGGATGTGTGGATTGACGGCAATTTCGTATGCTGAAAAACTCATCAAGGTCGAGGTACTGTCGAAGCCACCGAGGAAAAAGATGAACGCCTGCGATGTCATGTCCACAATGGTGAGTTCCTTCCCAGGTTCTCTTTTCCCTCTGCTATCCATCATCAGCTGGAGCATATCCGGCCGAATAATATTTCTCTCGTCTCTGGTCTTTATAGTATCAGCTATTAAATTTATGAAGAATGCATTGGTACGTTCGTTTATCATTTTAAGATTTAACAAACGCGTGAGCCACGGCATGTGTTGGGACAGCAAAATTTTTATAAGAGCGATCGTGTTAAAATTCATCGTTTTTGCGCCAAACATATAGAAATCGTTGTCCGGGTCTCTCATCGAATCCACGCTAATGCCAAAGGCACACGTGGCGATCACGTCGGTAGTGTATCTCGTGAAGATGTCCCTCATTTCTACAATCCGTTTGTCAGTCGGCGCTTTAACTAGATACTCTGAAAAGTTCACGGCGCACTCAGACATCAATTGAAACATAGCTCTCATTTTGCTAGACGTGAAAGAAGGACTCAGAAGCGTCCTAATGTCTCGCCACTGATCTCCGCGAAGTGCAATCAGATTTTTCATGAAAAGCGGATCTTTACTGCTGCTGAAAAATATGTGATCTTGAAACGAATCAAAATTTTTGATGCCGATAGATTTGATTAATTCGAGGTCACGCATCACGACAACCAATTGCGAGAAATTAAAGAGACCGGTATACTTAGCGTCGGGATAAAAATTGTATAGTTCTTGAATTGCCGCTGCAAAACTCTTTGGATGTACGAAAAGCTGCCAAAGAATTTTTACGATCGGCGGCTTTTGATATGGAATTCCATGCTGCTGAAAGTCGTTCGACCGTTTACCAGATGAGGAATAATAATAAATGACAAGTATACCGATTAATATCGATAAAATTATCGTCCAGTACTCCATAGCTTAATCGGGATACTCGATTGTTCTTTTCACTCCGGATTAAAGTCAAATATCAGTGTTGTGGAATGAAAGTTGTGTTAATGTCAATGCTCACAATTATACGAGACGCCCTCAGGTTATAAGCCAATGCGATATGTGCAGTGCGATTATTCTGCCGAGTCAAAGCGATCTGACCGCTTGGAATTCTCGCGCACGACTGCTCGAAATATCCGCTGAGAGATAAATGCTACACTGTAGCTTCGTGATGTTATGTAAGAATTTGACGTCAGACTTCAGATCTTCATATTTTATAATGTACAATATGTATACAATATACACATACATACATTCATTCATACATATATACAAGTTGTTTCATTTAACTCTTACACTTCAAATAACTCCGTTATTTTTACATGCACAAAAAAATGGAAAATAAAGATGTTGTATGAATAGAGAGAAGGGCGACATAAGATGGCAATAATCATTTAACCCTTGAACAGTCTGTTGAAAGTCACATGAAGATCACCTAAAAATTTTTTAATGGAAACTCCTATTTTTCATTACGTATTCTTGTAGCTTACGTCGAGAGCTTTTCAAAACTCTATAATAAAGTATTTTTTCTTTGAGTACTTTTCGATTTATGATGCTTGGAATGATTTCCTAATTTTACATAAACCGTAAAATATCTAATAAAATATTCATTTTTCGATTATCTTATCTCGATACTTTTATACACAAAATAATGTGAGAAATCGATACTTTTATACACAAAATAATGTGAGAAATCAATTGATGTAAAAATAATTATATGTTTTTTTCAGAAATTATTTCAAACATCATAGTTGGAGTTATTTGATATAAGAGTTAAATGAAACACATATATATAATAATAGTTTTCTTTTGAAAAAAAAACTGTACATAAAATGTAAACTTCTAATATCAAATTATGTATATATTGTAGTATATATTATGTGTAAAAAGTCTCGAGATTTATTGAATCACTTTTTATTTATGGATTTATTTATGGATTATTTTTCATTTGATATCTACTCAATATTTCTTGAAACATTGATAGCTTCTACATTACAATGGTCAAATCTTCCTCTCTTCTTCTCTTTATCTATCCTTCACGTTTTCTTCCTTTATATCTATCATGCGGAGGAATCTGCTACACAATTTGAAATAAGTGGGACTATTTTAGTATGTTTATGGGATGTAATCGGGCAGATTAGATTTACAAACGTGTATATATGTCATGTAGTTTATAATATAAGACATACATATATATTATATTCAACATTATAAATATATTTCACAATTTATATACAGTTTAAAAAAATGTTTACATTATGAATCGTATTATTTAATATTCTACATAATAATAGAAAAAATATGTAATAATATAAGGTATAAATTATATACTACATCGCGTTATTTTGTAGTTTCCCGTTTCATGTCAATTTTATCCAACTAATTTTTGCACATATGTAATAATACATAGTTCTTATTTTTCATCATAGTAATATAGTTATTAATCGTCACTATTTTAATTAATTCATTTGTATTATATATTTCTCTTAATTCTAATATAATAAATTACAAAAAGTTAGCTTACTGCTTAGCTACCTAGCTTCATCAAATTCAACGTAGTGAAAAAATGCATGTCTTTATTCATATAGTAATGATAAAATGCATGATTGTAAATGTTTACTAGTATATTAGAAGAAAGCATCAATTGCATTATAATTACAAGTTCATTAATAATCACGAGAAAAAAACCGATAAACAAACGATCTTTAATTATTTTCATATTTCTTTCCTCGTATCTTTAATTTTTCCCTTTTTTATCATTTTCATAGCAATACAACAATAATTTTGTTTTCAGCATGTATTAATATATGAAGTACAAGCGTATTACAAATTAATGTTAGAAGAGAATCACATTTTCTCAAATTATTCAAAAAGCTTATAAATGATACAGATATTTCTATATCGATATTATAAACATAAAATAAAAATAAGTAAACAGACTAGATAAAATAGATATTTTTTATATAGTATATATAGTAAGATATTTTGATCACATTGTATACGTTAAATAGCCATTAATTTTAGCTATTTTTAATAATACTTGTCTGTATAAAATATTTTTATTTTAATATATAATATATAACAAATTGCGAAAAAAATTGGCTTATAATATAACAGAATATTTTGAAAATATGTAGATAATTAATATGACGGTGATAATCACGCCAATATCTGTAAAAAATGATTCTTACTACACAGGTACAAGATAAAAAGTATTGTCCTTTAGGCATTCATCTTAGGCATTTACCTTTTATGTTTGCTCTTCCCTTTTCAGCAATAAGAAATAGAAATAATTCTGCTTTTAGCATATCAAAAATATTTCTAATGCAAGTATATAATATTATTTTATAAATTAGCAGCAACATGAGTCTTCTTTTTTTATAAATAAGGTCGGCATATCCTTTATGTTTCATTACGATTTCGGTATTCTTTCCATTTCATCTAAAAATTAATTAAAAATGTACAGAATTACTTCTAAAATCTTTTTATTTTTATACATATGAAAATTATTTTACATTATATAATAATTAAATCTCTAAAGTTATCTTAAGAAAATTGATTATCTTCTCGAGAAATCTATTATATCTGTAAAATCTATGATATCTCCATTTTATTATTTTATAATATCAATATTAAATTATTTATATTCAAAAATATATTTGAATACCTAAATTTTACATCTCGAGATTGTTAATTATATATATATATATATATATATATATATATATATATAAAATATATATATATATAAAATATATAAAATATATATATAAAAAATATATAAAAAAAAAATATATATATATATATATATTTTAAAAACGATATATTTCAAAAAAGTAATAAATAAATTTTTTTTAACTAATATTATAGTTATCCCAATTAACAAAATAGCAGGAAATGTTTTTTTATATTGTAAAGTTATTCATTTAAATTTTTAAGATGAATTGAAAACTATAGATAAAATTTTCTTACAGCTGACGTGTCCCATTGACAGCATTGGTAGCAATACTGTGATGAATATTTTTTCTTGGTGATATATTCAACCAGAAGCCACCTTCGGGTATCATATTGATGCCGCCCTTAGCGATCTTGAGCGGTAACCGTGTTTTCTCGCAAGTTTTCAAATCGCAACGTGCCAATAGATGAAACAGCAAAACTTTCGTTTCCATTATAGCGAATCTATTACCTATGCACATTCTGGGACCCAATCCGAACGGAAGATAGGCTCCGCAATTGAGACTCTCTTTTTTTCGCTCACCAATAAATCGTTCGGGATCGAACTTTTCCGGGTTTTCAAAATACTGAGGATCATGATGAAGTCCATAAACCGGTATCCATATGACTTGTCCTTTTCTTGTAGTAAAAGGCTTTATCCCTGGTAATGTCGGCGGTAATTCGAAATCTTTCACGCATACTCTGTCTAATGCTGCCGCAACCGGATATCTTCTGAGAGCTTCATTAATTACGGCATCCATATATTCCATGTTATTAACTATTTCGTATGGTGCTTTACCATTTGAATCCTCCAAAACTTGATCAATCTCATCTTGAAGTTTTTTTTGTACGTCTTGATTCACCGCAATTTCGTGAGCGGCAAAGCACATTAACGTCGATGTGCTCTCGAAACCACCAAAAAAGAAACCGAATGCATGAGATACCATGTCTTCGATAGACAGTTCTGCTTTACCTTCCTTCCCTCTAGTCTCCATCATCAATTGTAGCATGTCTGGACGAACGATACCATTTTCATCCCTAGTTTTTATGGTGGTCTCTACGAGATCTCGAAAGAAATCCGCTATTTTTTGGCGAATGATTCTTATTTTAAGAATTTTTGCCACCCAAGGCAAGCTTCTATATAAGTATAATTTTAGTACGGCGACTCTGTCGAAAGCAGTCGCCTCCCTGCCGTAAATGTAAAATTCGTTGTTCGGATTTCTCATAGAATCGACACTAATGCCAAAAGCGCAAGTAGCTATTATGTCATTTGTGTATCTCGTAAATGCCTCTTTTATATCCATTATTTTCTTCTCTGCTGGCATTTGCACCAAGTAATTGCTAAATTTGACGGCGCACTCCGACATTAGTATAAACATATTTTTCATTTTGCTAGATGTAAAAGCTGGACTTAGTAAAGGTCGTACTTGCCGCCATCTCTCCCCTTTGAGAGCAAACAGATTTTTGCCGAATAACGGATCTTGATCTTCGTCGATGAAACTGCTATGATCTGGGAATAAGTCGAAATTTTTCAGCCCGATAGATTTAATAAGTTCGAGATCGCGAATCACTATAATTGGATTTGTCTTATCAAACAAGCCGACATATTTGGCTTCGGAATGTAACTTGTAAATATTATTGACATAATCAAGTATCGTTTCTCGACGAAAGTACAATTTGATCGTATTTCCAAATAATGGTAAAGGCGTTCTACACGGTATGTTATGTTTCTTGAAAAAGTTCAAATCTTTAAAAATGTAATAGAGACCTAGAGCGCCCGCTATTACCGTCAAAATGATTATGTATAACATGTTGAAAAAAGAAATTGCTGTATTAAACACTAAATATACTTATATTACGTAATACTAAATATAAATCAACTTTTGCACTTTATTTTAAACATTCTTTTTTTTCTGATGCAATTAATAACAAAGATGGTGCACGAAGGCAACTTTACGTATCGAGATTCGGTGAACGACTGCTGCTGCATCGGAAATATCCTTCTTATATGTATGATCACGTAACATTATTACTTACGCATTAGAAGTTAACAACATTTCGACAATATCATAGTATCTCCGTCATGTTATCAATTTGATAAAATTGAGATAAAACATATTGGATTGATTTATCTTATTTTTCACATTTTTAAATATATTTTTGCTCTTTGCACATTGTTAAGGTTAACGTGATTCACTCCGATTAACAGTTATTCATTAAAAAGATGACAAGAAGAAAAAAGGCAACGATTGCTTGTAGAATGATTATTCCGATAATCTTAAACACATTAATCATAATGATAAAGCAAATAAAAGATTTTTTTTTAATTGAGCTACTGCGACATTACAATGATTTGCAAAATTATAATGCCGTAAAATATCGTCATTTTCTATTTCCATTATATTTCTCTATTATTTTTACATTTTTATAAATTTATACGTATGTAATATATTATTTATTGCTGTGATATAAAATATGCTCGTGACTATTTTCGTAGATTTTTAATATTTATGTATCAGTAAAAATGATTATCTTACAGATGAAGCGTTTAATTTATCTTATGTAGAACACTGATTCTCTCTCGGCACAACGCTCAACCAGAAACCGCCTTCGGCCCGCATCGAGAATCCACCTTTTTGAAATTTTAACGGTATCGTAGTTTTTTCACATGGCTTCAGATCACAACGAGCCAGCAGATGAAACAGCATAATCTTCGTCTCCAGCAAGGCGAATCTGTTGCCGATACACATTCTCGGGCCTATTCCGAATGGATAATAAGCATTGAGATTGCACTCGTTCTCTCTGTTTTCATCCAGGAATCTCTCAGGCCTGAATTTTTCCGGTTCCGGAAAGTATTTGGGATCATGCTGAAGGCCGTAAAAAAGGATCCAGATTAGCGTTCCCGCTTTCACAACATATGATTTCGCACCCGGCAATGTGGGCGGCAATTCAAAGTCTTTCGTGCACAGCCTATCCGTCATCGCTTGCACCGGATACATTCTGAGAGTCTCGTTAATCGTAGCATTTAGATACACCATCCCGTTGATTGCCTCATAGGATGGCTGACCGTTTGCATCTTCCAGAATCTTATCGATTTCATTTTGCAATTTCTTCTGGATGTGTGGATTGACGGCAATCTCGTATGCTAAGAAACTCATCAAGGTCGAGGTACTGTCGAAGCCACCGAGGAAAAAGATGAACGCCTGCGATGTCATGTCCAGAATGCTTAGTTCTTTCCCCTCTCTTTTCCCTCTGCTATCCATCATCAGCTGGAGCATGTCCGGCCGAATGATATTTCTCTCGTCTCTGGTTTTTATAGTATCGGCTATCAAATTGATAAAGAATGTGTTGGTACGTTCGCTTACAATTTTAAGTTTTAACAGACGCATGAGCCACGGCATGTGTTGGTACAGCAGAATCTTTATAAGAATGATCGTATTAAAATTCGCCGCTTTTGCTCCAAACGTGTAGAAATCGTTGTCCGGGTCTCTCATCGAATCCACGCTAATGCCAAAGGCACACGTGGCGATCACGTCGGTAGTGTATCTCGAGAAGATGTTCCTCATTTCCATAATTCGTTTGTCAGACGGTGCTTTAACTAGATACTCTGAAAATTTCACGGCGCACTCGGACATCAATTGAAACATAGCTCTCATTTTGCTGGACGTGAAAGAAGGACTTAGAAGCGTCCTAATGTCTCGCCACTGATCTCCGCGGAGTGCAAGTAGATTTTTCCCGAAAAGCGGATCTTCACTGCTGCTGAAAAATATGTGATCTTGAAACGAATCAAAATTTTTAATGCCGACAGATTTGATCAATTCGAGATCACGCACTACGACGACCGATTGCGAGAAATTAAAGAAACCGATATACTTAGCGTCGGGATAAAAATTGTATAGTTCTTGAATTACCGCGGCAAAACTCTTTGGACGTATGAAAACCTGCCACAGTCTTTTTACGACCTGTGGGTTTTGATATGGAATCCCATGCTGCTGAAAGTCATTCGTCCGTTTACAAGATGAGGAATAATAATAAATGACAAGTATACCGGCTAATATCGATAAGATTATCGTCCAGTACTCCATAGCTTAATCGGGATACTCGATTGTTCCTTTCGCTCCGGATTAAAGTCAAATATCAGCGTCGTGGAATGAAAGTTTGTGTCAATGCTCACAAGACATCCTCAGGTTATAAGCGATATGTGCAGTGCAATTATTCTGCCGAGTCAAAGCGATCTGTCCGCTTGGAATTCTCACGCACGACTGCTCGTACCGAGATACCCGCTAAATGGTTCATTACAGCCTCGTGATGTCATGTCAGAATTTTACGTCAGACTTAATATCTTCATATTTTATAATATAACAATATGCGTACAATATACATACACGTATTGTTTTAAATAAGATGCGTTTGCATACGTTTATTTCCATTTATAATAGATGAGAATGTATCATTAAAAGAGGTTATTTACGCCAATATAAATAATTAAAAATATAAGATAATTGATGAGTGAACATGAATATCAATTTAATTTGAGTCCAAAGTTTATATGTCTAATCTGTAGTAACAATGTGTGCGGACAACGATGTTTTTCTATTACGCAACAGCCTTGAGCTCCGTCATCAACGAGCAATTCTCGGAGCGATACGCACTGCGTGATGATTCATGAGCCAGAACAAGGTTGCAAATACTGCGCAGAAACCAATTCAAGTAGCTTCGCTGATATACAACTGGCAAACCGATCGAGTAATTGTCTGCTATCACCTAATATCCAAGTGACGATAAAAAATTTCTTTGCACGTAACAAAAAAAAAGATGCTCGTTTACACTATAATTCGCTTGACTTTTAATATTGACATTCATGAATCTATTTCGTGCATATCTGCGAATTAATTCTGATTATGTTCCAACATATATTGAAATAATATTATCCGTACGGTCGGAGATTATAAATTTATTCTCACATGGTATATGCGCGTCATACGTAACGAAATGCCTTTGATGCGAAACTGAACTTTACACGTTTATACATATGGACAGATTTATATACAAAACTGTGTGTTATTCGTGAGCTTATTTCAACTCCCAGTAAGCAATCGAAATATTCACAGATAAATATTTCACTGTAAATTTTTTAAAGATCGGAGAATAAGCGTTAAAAGAAATAAAGGAAATTACGTAATCTCGTGCCTCTCCGCGAATTTGTCGGATATTTTTTGCACGATGGAAAAAATGAAACGTGTACTTGAGTTAAACGTCTCTCTCTTCGTGGGAAATTTACGAGTGGAGAAATTTTCTTACTTGCTCTCTTGACTGAACCACACGTGAAATTTGCGTTTCATTTCCGTAGAAATTAAAACGCAACTGAAAAGAATAGTTTTTTATTTTTCGTAAAAGATTCGCACACGGTATTAATTTCCTATCGACATAATACAATTTTAATTTTCTAAAACTTTTCTAGTTTTCTGATCACTAATCTAAATTGAAATGTGATGTAAATGTGAATTTCGTAATTGGATTATAAATAGAGACAGATAAAATGATCATTACTTAATATAGCACGTATGACGAAAATCACTTCCATCATTTGAGACATTTAACGCGAAAAAGTCGCGAAAAGGCGAGAGATGTCTGTCTGTCTGTTTCGAAATCCGACTTGCAACCTGGCGGGAAACAAGATTTCGACTGAAAGTTTCGTCTATCGCGCAGGAGTAAGAAAGAGAGTAAGAGGAACATGGAATGGGAATGAGAGAGGATGCAAGGGGTTAGAAGGGAAAAGAACAGAGAGAGAAAGAGAGAGAGAGAGAGAAGAGAGGGGGGGGACCGGCGGAACAAAATTCATTTGGCCAAATTAAACAGAGTTTAGCAATTTGCGCTTAATCCATTTGTCGGGGATCTGCCGTCCGTCAGTCCGTCCGTTTGCCTTTACTTCAACCCTCTCTCTTTCCCTCCTCCCTTCCTTATCCTTTTCTGCGACCCCTATCGCGCACCCCCTTCTTCCGGCTGTTCGTTCTATGTATTTTACCGGTACCTCGATCTCTTCGCCTTTTGAAGCCTCTCGCGGTTTTATCTTATTTTTTTATTTCCATTATTTCCAGGACTCTCTTAACCTTAACTTTTAAATTTTTCATTTTTCATCTAATGGCAGTATTTTATTGCGTTATTAACATAAACATGTGCCTAGATTTTACATGTACACACGTACAAGCATATATTAATTAATATGTTGTACGAGGCATTGCGATAAAAAAGCAGCGAGCTGAAACACGTTGCGCTCTGCTCGTTTATATATGCGAGACACGACGTCATCTGTTTCCTTTTATTCGCTTAGTATTCAAGCCGTCTTTTTTTGCGCACATGTTGAACGCATACATCTTATACGCGGAGAGAAAGATCTCAAATTTTACATCATCCTGAACTCCGTCGAATCGTAAATAACTTCTAACGCGGATAGAAAAATAGTAATTTTTCTTCAACACAGTGATATATTCTCTTTTTTGACTATCTGAAAAACTGGACACTTAACCTTTGATGAAAAACAAAAAGTATTACTAGCGGAATTAAATTAGTCGCAAAAAATTAATAGTTTATTTGATTGATTAATCATTTATAAGTCCGAAATTTATTCAATCTCGAATTATGCGCGAGAAATATGACACGAGAGATATGATCCCGGTTGAACTTTTCCGATTTATACAGTTATTGCGCGCAACATCTCATTTGCGGAAACGCCTACCTTCTCTCTCTTTCTCTCTCTCTCTCTCTCTCTCTCTCTCTCTCTCTCTCTCTCTCTCTCTCTCTCTCTCTTTCTCTTTCCTCAATTATTACACCCTAGCATTACGCCGTTCGCTACCGCCTTTCGCCTTACACGCTCTCTTCGGCACTTGGATCTTATTATCACGGAATTGTTTCCGTCCCCCGAGCTCCGACCTCGCCGTCGAGCTTTCCGCTTCTCCTCCTCGCATCCAACAAGAACAGCGAATCCGACCTAAGTGTATTGGCAGTTGTGTCCACGTTTTATTTCCATTCAATCGGGTGAGCACCTTTAAGATCACTTTCCTGTAAACCGCTAGAGTGCTCCCTGCTAGGATATTCCTGATCCCTGGGAAGTGCCTGCTCCCGGTCCGCGACAACCGCTCGTGGATCAGCGTTTAACGTTCATGTCTAGCAGTCGCATCAATCGGCAGCGCTGGTCGTTGCTCTCAACGTTCTCACCTTGACATTCTCTCCTTCCGCTAACATTCTTTGAATATTGTCAATAGTCAGAATCTCGTTGAATAAACCTATTAATTGTCGTGGCAATATTGATTTTAAAGTTGCATTATATCGCTCGCTCGTGACATCATCTATAATAAAGCACGTTTCGCAAGATCTCTAAATTGCTAAGAAAGAGAGAGAGAGAGAGAGAGAGAGAGAGAGAGAGAGAGAGAGAGAGACTGAATCGAGTTGACGAATCGCGCTCTAATGCCGTTACGCGTAACACCTACTAATTTCCAAGCTCCTCTGGAAATGAACCACTTCCCTCCTTCAGATAGGCAAAGGTTAATATAGTTTACGAACCAAATACAGAGTAATCATATTTGCCTTTATATACGCGGATGGCAGACGTTCACGCAGTGGTTAACCGTCCCACGCCGTCGAATTCACCGCTAAGCACCGTCTCTCTTTTCATCATTTCCACACTCCCTAGTTTCGCTCTTCGGTCAGAGATGAAACTCTTGCGTTTACATACCACGTGGGCAACTTGGACGAGGTGTACAGGCTTTTTACAGATTCCCAAACCTGCGTTTATCGGACAGGAGCGAGTTGACGTGTCGTCTGTTGGCTGATACCTGGCGGGCTAAGATTCTCTTTGCTTTAGTATCTTGATCGCGATCAAATTTGGGTCGCGTCTCGCGGATGGCAGACGTTCACGCAATCATTAATCGTCGAATTCACCGCTAAGCACCGTCTCTCTTTTCATCATTTCCACACTCCCTAGTTTCGCTCTTCGGTCAGAGATGAAACTCTTGCGTTTACATACCACGTGGGCAACTTGGACGAGGTGTACAGGCTTTTTACAGATTCCCAAACCTGCGTTTATCGGACAGGAGCGAGTTGACGTGTCGTCTGTTGGCTGATACCTGGCGGGCTAAGATTCTCTTTGCTTTAGTACCTCGATCGCGATCAAATCTGGGTCGCGTCTCGCGGATGGCAAGTAATAAAGAGCGCAGGAATAAAATAATAGAGTCGTGTCGTTCAATTTATTGCCTCGTACACCTAAGACAGTTTCGGGGTACCGGATACTTTCCTTTTCCCTCTCCGTCAGTGCGTATAAACCTCGATGGGTCTCGCGCGTAAAACTAATGGAATATGGGTGTAAGTCGCAAAGTCGCACGGAATGAACTCGCATACACTCGAAGATCATTGCGTACGATCGCATGACGCACTACTCACACGTAGCGCGAATTTAAGTATCCGTGAGGAAATGGATACTAAAACAGGCGGATATACTATACACAAGCGGCAGACGAGGTGAATATTATTGCCGACTTCCGGACCTCCTCGTAATACTTTGCTTCCCAAGCTTAAAATCTGCCGCCGCGATACAGCTCGCTCTCGCTCTTTCTCTCTCTCTCTCTCTTTCCTCGTGATTTATTTCATCGAGAGTTATTTAATCGCGCATTCATCGCGCATCAATGCCCTCACCTCACGTACACGTTCGCTTAAATCCCTTTTTTCTGTGACATCCATAATTCCTCGCATAATTCCTAGATTACTACTACATATTCTTTTGCGTGGAACGCGTTGGTATCTAAAGTATCAAAAATATTCAGATAGGTCGCAAAGCGGATTACAGACACGACGGATTGATGTTAGACATTTTTTGCGATAAACATGCGTGCGTACGTGTATTTATTCCAATAACGATGCGCCAATCTCAAGTATCATCGATTCTCATCCGTACCATCGAGCCCTGAAGAAAGAAGACGACGGAGGAGCTTCTTCGTAGGTCAGGTTGGCGACGCGTATTCTTGGGGAATTAACACACATTTGCGATGTTATTGCTTGAGAATACACGTATTTGGCCTGGCCGGTCACATCACGCAAGACAACGATCATTCGTCCAGTTTAGATTCCGCGCAACATTGTCAACATTGAAAACATTCCCTACTGTGAGCGAACGATGAAAACAAATTATATATTCAGCGTATAATATAGATACGTCGTACGACATGTTAATATCATCATGAAGGTAAAATGATTATTAAAAAGGCCAATTCAGTCTTTTTAAAACTGAAGCTTACGTTAATTAAATATTTATATAAGATTTCTTCGATTATGAGTACGCTAAGATGTATTGCGCGTAAATGAGTTTTGGAATTTAATGTAAACGATTTTACATCTCAACGAGACTGTTTTCCATATCGCAGATTTTTAAAATGTTGCGATAGATGCTGAAAACAATTTGCGCAAGACTTCCTTGCTTTCGAGAGTCAAGGATACATTTCTTAGCTCTTGCGAAAGTGATTCATAAAGCTAGATATGATTTATCAGAGACTCTAAAAAGGTACCGATAAATCCAGTGTAGAAAATTATTGTAGAAAAAATGTATAATTTCATATATATTGAAGCTTTTTTATGTACGTACATAAGTGTATTATATTCTAATGAAATAAAGGAATGAAATAAAGGAATGAAAAATTGAGAAGTAAGGCGTTAATAATTTGTCTCTAGCAAAATAGAACGGCGTAATCTTTTGTATGAAAATCGCTCATCCGTGATTGCTTGTCAGTATGTCGCCAAAGATTAACGTTATTAACGACAATTTGTCGTTCTTTGTGCCACGTCATCAAATTAGATTTGTTTGACAAAAACGGTTCCACTCTTTCTCTCCCTTTTTTTCCCCCGGGTTTTGTCCACTTTTCGGAAAGCGAAAAAAAAAATCTATCCATGGTAACATGTAAATTTTCAACAATATGCCAATTAAATTGTATTGAATCTTTTACCGAAAATACCTTTTGCGCGACTACATTTTCAACGGAACGAAGCTGTACATAGTTGCGTGCAATATATTTTCCAGCATTCTTCACTGTTATACCTTACAAAACAAATAATGGGTGCAATGTACCCATATTTACATTTCATAGAATGGGAATACGAAGAATGCAAGAGAGGCCGATTGATTTTTCGTATACGCGATTGTAGTATGTACGTACGCTTGTATTATTTTTCTATATTCTTAAAACTATGCAAATATTGTGCAATATTTCAATCACCGATATATTAGCGGAGAGAGAGAATACATTAATTTTATTATACAATTTCGACCTTTTGGAAATGTGAAAATTAAATGGCATTTTTTATTATATTCACGCACTGGTTTAATCAAGGTTGCTCATTTCCAATTCGTCCTCCGATTTTGCCTCGAGAGCTCGCGATCCTTACATTGGCTTGCTCGAAATCGCGAGCTGACAAGGTACAAGATTCGCGGTAGAAGCAAGAAGGAAGCTGAAGGGGAAATTTACCCCAGGCGTGTAAATCACTCTTTAGCGCGGGCTTCGTTGAAAACTTAACAGGCCGAGTAATGAGCAGGCTGTTTTCCCGCCTCGCGGGCTACTACATCGGCGCCTCAGGAGTGCTTTTACTTAATGCTTTCGAGTTGTTCTCGAGGAACCTGCGTCGAGTATCCGATGTACATGCATCTGAAGGCGCCGTGCTGGTTACATGGGAGACGGAAATTATGTCGTCTCGCGTAAATCGGAAATGCGGCGTCCCGCTCTGCAATAACCGGATTCAAATCTCTCCCTCCCACTCTTTTTAATCTTGACATTGTTAGAAAAAAAATGCGTATGCTTCGTGCACATGAGGCATTTGAAGATTAAATCAAAATTTAATTTTACGTATATTATTACAGACAATAATTTATTGCAACTCTAAGTGAAAAAGAAATCAAATTTAATGAAGAAAAAGTTATGCAAAAATTTTGATATTTTCTTTGACAAATGAAAGCAATTTTGTTCAAGTATCGTTGTCACATTTTTTAACTTTTTTTTTCTTTTAAAAAAGGCAATTAACAACGATACGATTTTCTTCAAGTTGTTTTCTTCGACGTAGTGAATGAAATGAAAAAAAATATTTTTCTGCTACAATCGATGACTTTTATGATTTTCCGATGAAAAGTGTTCGGGATCTGATGAATTTCGAATAAGGCAAAAACAACTAGAATCTAGGAAAGTAATGCCAGAGTTTCTTCGATTGCGAATTTTACATTGCCTGCTAAACCATCTTCGAAACATCCTTTAAATCATTTTTACGAGGCGTATTCGAACGCTTACCGCTGAAAGTCAAAAACAAAGAAGTAAGCGGGAAAAGTAGAAATCTTTGACAATCAATCTTTAATTTTCGCTCATGCTTCAAAACGTTTACAACTTTGCTTTCATCATTCATCAATGTTCTACTAATTACTTCATGTTTTTCAAAAAAAAAAGGTTTGACCCTCACTTTAAATTCAAACAATTGCAGCTTATTTATATTTTATTAATCAATTAATTGTTTTAATTTCAAATGAACAAGACATGTCATGAAACTTTGCTATTAAAACACTATGACTTTGACGCAACCATAAAATGATATTTATATCTCTGAATCGATTTGATGTAGTGCGTTCAAGTTTACGCAAGGATATTGGTACATCATGGCAAAATGATAGAAATAATCTTGGCCACAGGGCGAAATTATAGTAGCGGCCTCTGTTGATCGTCGATGGTTTCGCGCAGCTGGCAAATCTCACGGATATACTCTCCTCAATAGGATCAAACGTACATATTAGAGAATACTGTGCAGTTAATGAGGAGTGATACATACCTGGAGCGTTCCACAAACTGCCTTCAAAGAGACACAAACATAAAGCATACATAATTGACATATCTGTTGTATATATATATATATATATATATATATATATATATATATATATTCATGCATATCTGTAAAACGTGAAATACATATTACGGTCGAATTCTGTTGTTAAGATTCAGTTGACTATTTGTCGGCTGTCCATTGGCATTTTAAAAACACGAAATGTTACAGTAAAATACGACAAACCTAATAAAAATGAAGGATTATTTGTTGGATATGTTGTTAAATATATACATGAAAAGGATGTGAGAGGATTAGATTTTTCTCACAACATCAGTCCTGGCGATGTGACGTATTAAGGATGTTTTGTACCTATTTTCATAATATTGAGAATTTAATAAAAATTGTACAGAATATCCTTTACATATGTTTAGAATCTTCAGTACAATTTTTAAATCGATTCACTAAAACGTTCACAAGTTATAAGGATTTTAATTTGCACCGAATTAACATGTGTTCTTATGGGAAACGTATAACCACGTCGATTCAAATGACAAAAACACATGGAAATAATATTCAAAATTTGTTTAAAATTTGCAAAAGTTTAGATATAGAAGAAATTTGGTCAAATAATATTATACAAGTACTGACTGGTTAAAAAGATATTAAATATAATTTAATAAAGTTAGCCATGTATCTGTCACAAGGCGAAATTCTCTGCCAAAAGTTAATCATTTCGATTAACAAAATTCGGAATATTTCATCAGTAAAAACGCAATAAATATTAAAAAATACATCTCTGCACTGTAGCCAAGATCAAAATTGTAATATTCCACGCAATTTCTCATACTCAAAATACACTAAAAGTGGATATTCGTCAATATTAATTTTCAGCTATTTTTTGCTGGGATTGTACATACAAAACATCTTTAAACGCGAGTCTTAAAGTCTACGAAACGGTTAATTATATTCGACTGGAGATATTAGACTAAATGTCGCGATGTGCGTCGGAACACCGAGAGAGATACAGTCTCCAAGAGCCGTACAGTCGAGGAGAGCGCACGTGTGCGTGCGCACGTAGATGTTATAGGGATAGATCTTATTAGACACCCTCTAGTCCAAATCATCAAAGGGATCTAGGAGTAAGGCCCGATTAGCTTTGGCATCCTGTAGCACCGTAGGTAGGATATGGAGTTGATGTAGATGTTGTCGCGAGAGAGCAATTCATAAGCGCGCAAGTGGTCCATGTTGCGTATGCGCGTGATATCGAATAATACTATATATAGTATGGGTCAAAAGTATCGCCGTACTTATAGAAACAGAAAAATCGTTCCTGTAATGGAAATAAGAAACATATACGACTATTATCAAAACAAGAAACGTATATGAATATGATCGACTCTTATATTTTATTTTTGTTGTTTTACACTTTAATATCGCAACAATTAAAAGTGATAACAAACGATAACAGAAATATTAAATTTCTGATTCTTCAAATATCTTTCCCGGCTCTCTCAATCACCGGATCTCAATCCGATAAAAACTATCGCGGAATGAACTTGATAGAAGTATTCGAAAAATGAGATCTATTAACAAAAAAAAAACAACCGTGGGGGAGTATTTGCAAATATGCTTTAATCGAATATATCAATAGTAACAATTTAAAAAAAACTGTTGTCAAAAATGCCAAACGTACGTGCTGCAATATTGAAAGCAAAGGGTGAAGCCATTTTTGAAGAATCAAAAATTAAATATTTCTGTTATTATTTGTTATTTTTAATTTTTAAGCGTAAAATATAGTAAAATAGAATATTGATATTTATATGCGTTATTCATTAATGTAACGACTTTTCCGTTTTTACAAGTGACGCGATACTTTTGATCGATACTGTATATTACGTCTCCGTCTTTTAACTTTGTTTCTCCACGTGTACGAAAGCTCTCACAGAAGAGATTACAGGATTTAACGATATTGACGGATTTCGAAAATTTTAATCGCGAAACTTGTGCCGCTAACAATAATATACATCTCCCTATAAATCTAAAATTTATCACCTTAAGAAGAAAAGCAAATAGCGGATATAAAGCGGATATACGCATTTTACGGCGACAACTTTCGAGTCGATCGCATTCGATTAAGAAAGGCGGGCATGAAAGCTCTTATGTTTTATGTCTCTTGAACTGTCTGCTATCGTTCATATCAGATAATTCATTTTAAAAGCCTATACCGTCAGGTCATTCGTATGCACTTTTCCAAGTAATACGACGTTTACCAGATACACTTCGGGGGACGCTTGTGTGTACACTTCGTAAAGCGTCTTTTACATATTTATTACTTCACCTATACTGCTGCATGTCCCGCGGGACGCATAGCGCTTTAAACGGCCGATCTTCTTTATACCTCTCATATTTATCTAGCAAACGGCGGGATAGATCGGTTATAATACGAAATATACCGCAGCGAATTTTAAAACAATTATCCCCGGGCGAAAAGTGAAAAATGAAAATAACGAAAGCGAAAATCGCTTCATTACAAATATATTTTTTACGCAATTTCAACCGTGGAACATTTTATTCGAAATATTCGAAATTGTCTCTTCTTCTTTCTTCGAAAAAGATGAGATACACTGTACAATATTTTCGATCTATACTATGTCTATTTGAAAATTATGGGACACCCACGCACCCCCACGCACGCGCGCACACATATACATCTAGTCAATCTTGCCGCTGATCGTACGCGAGCGCATACCTTGGCGGAAATATAATTTTATACTAATATCACTCCGGCACATTGATCTCGCCCAACCTTGGCTCCGGGCAAGACGGTACATTACTCCTATTACTGCGGTACGCAATAATGTCGGTACATACGAGTTGCCGCCGCCTCATTTAATAAGAGCAAGAAGTTCGTACGCGCGTACAAAGCAGGCTGTTTACGCCGGCGCCGCAGTGCAATTATAATTATAATGCCATTGTCGTTGCATTGCGGTGGTAAAAGGTGGGGTAGCCGCGGTATGTAGGGGAGGTAGGAGGGGAACAACGGCGGTGAAAGCCGATGTCAAATTAGCAAATCAAATTTCGCCCGAAATTATTTCAGTACGAGCTGCTAAACATCCCGCGGCGAAACGAGAGACGACGACGACGACGACGACGACGACGATGACGACGATGTAGATATGCGTATAACAAAGAAGGTAGCGAATTAATTCCCATTCGTCTGGAAAGAAAATAAAGATCAGCTGGGCGGTGGCAGCGCGCGCGCGCGCGCGCGCGATCTTCTTCGTACCTTCATTACGGTAAATTTACTCTAAGTCGCTTAATGAAGAGCTGTCGTGCTATATAAGCTATCCACTACGTATCGAATCCCACCGATCTCTTATCAATTCCGAGGATCTCTCTCCGAGGTCGCTTAATCGCGGATATTTCTGGACCGATCGATTCTTTTTTCTATCCAAGATATTTTACGAAAAAAAAAAAGGTTTCTCAATTTCTCGTCTATTTTTGTCGCGCTTTAATTACGATTCAAGTCGGCGCGAATCGCTCTATCGAAAATGCAGGCCTATTTACTTTCTGACACGTGAGATTACGCCAGACCCGTATTACGTCGATTACAAAGACGTTCATGAATATTTAAATAGGGTAGTGCAGTTCAATATTCTCTCACGCCGGTAGCCTGATGCGTCTGAATAGCTAATGCGCCTACAATTTTCGAACCGTCCACCTGGGCGATCGTAAAGTTTCCACGATTTCATACAGGTTCTCGTTTTTCTTCGTGCATTCCGAAGTGAATCATTTTCGCGTGAGAAACCATGCGTTTATGTCGACGCAAGTATCGATCCTTTCGAGATATGACTCTTTTAGAGTCAATTAATTATCTTAACCATCTTTAATTACACTGATAATTATTAATTATTATCGATCATTAAACGGCAATCGAGTATCTTGATATTATATGCGTGCGTCGATTATTTCTTAAAAAAAAACGCAAATAGCAGACAATTTTTTCATCGTTGAAATACGCTTCTCTTGTCACAAAGTACAGGTATTTGTCTGGAAATCGATATAGTTTGCCAATTCATCGCATTCATAATTCAAGGACGCAAGTTCCATTCCAAAACCGAGGTTGCGAATTCTTCGCAAGTATCAATTTAAACGCGGTCGTATCCAGCAGACGAGGTATTCAGAAAATCTAACGAATTTGGCCCTATTATGATATAGATGTAGCGTGCACGTGTCAAGAATGACATCGCATTTGTAGCAATCGTTGCGTGATAAATGTTCGATTCTTGCAACTGAGCACCATCCTTCAAAACATATATTCCGAATCATTGCAAATGCTCGTAAACCAGTCATTATGGTCATAAATTTTCGCGATTCTCCATTATCAAAATGACGTAATAACAGCATTTTTTTTACAAAAAATATGGTCTTTTTTCAAATATTTATATCAATTATATTTGAGTTTGGCAATGCTTAACAATGACGCAAACCTACTCATTGTAATTATTGTAATCAATCAAATCTATTCATTCTAATAATTTATAATTGAATTTTTATTACGTCAAATACGAAATATTTTCTTCTTTCTCTCTCATTCTCTTTCTTTTAATTATAATATTTACATGTCTGTAAATAATATATTAATTTATTATTACAACAAGATCCTAATGAGTCAAAAATTATTTTGTAATAGCGAAACAATATACAGATTGATTTGTAAATAAATAAATAAATAGATCGATACGTCGACAGGTAAATAGATAGATTTTCCGGCAAATAGAGAGAAGTGGAGCTATACTTGAAATTATCTTCCCTGAGGGACAAGACAATCGTCGCTATACCAACTCCCAAGATAAACTCTTGGCACGTCTTCATTAGAGTTTTCTAGTCTATTTACGGGAAACTGAACTTCTCTTTATTGACGGGTCAGAAACAACACACGCACAACTCTAACGTGGCAGTCCTTTCCGGCTATATTTAAGGGTATTAGTGTCATTTGACTCTATTGAGATGGTTTTGTTACGTTTCTACTCTCCAGTCTAAATTAGAAAAAAAGAAACGTTTACTTTGCACATCCTTATTTTCTGTGCTAAATTTTTATAACAATTATGTCTCGATTTTCTAGCACACCTATTTAATATTCAAATTCTATGTTGCACTCTCTATAATGTTTTCGTCATCACATTTCAATTAAGCTTGCGTTTAATAGATACATTTATTAAATTAATAAAAACTAGTCGACTCCTTTAAATAATAGGTCACGATTCTCTAATAACTTTCCACATTTGCAGAAATAATTGCGTCGATGTCGTTCCGTTTTTTCTCTCCCTTCTTACCTTTTTCTAGCAATCTTATATTAAAATTTTATAAAGCGCATCTTTTACTCGCATGTATAAAAATTTTTTTAAAATAAATAATTAAAATTCAATTTAATAATATTTCTGACTGATACCTTCTTATTTCAAAAACCTTACAACCAAGGAAAATCAAACTTGCTCGATTGTTGCGATATAATATCCATGCGCATTAAGCGGACAGTAATTTCTGGTAAAAGTAAAGATATGTGCGGTTACGTAATTTTCTTCGCAATAAGAACTGGTTTACTTCATGACATTATATCCTACATTACCTCGCCTGGGGGTTGAAGTAATATGAAGCTACGCGATGTTGCGCGTAATTAACAATGTTGGCCTATCCCTGGCCACCAACATTCCGTTATACGTGCTCTTCCGTGCTCGCAATAAAGATTCTCTAGGAACAGTCGGCTAAAATTAATAATCTACATCCTCATATTTTACATTATTTTTCAATTATGTTGATTATTTTATACGTTACTGAATACAACTATAATACAACAATCGTGTGAGAGGATGCGTATGAGGAGCCAAATTTTTTTTCGTCTTTTTGTAGCAACAGAAAATTTCTAAAGTAATATTCAGAGATGTTATATTTGTTTTTTATATTTTTATAATTTCTGCGTGATTTATTGATTACATGTTGATATTGTTATGCGTAAAGTATAAACAAGGTTCTCACCAAGATTAATCATTCGGGGATTATTGTCGAATCTTGTCGAAAGGGGGATCGTTTATAATTTTTACCCGAAAGACAAAGATCAGAACTTGGGGTACGAGTAAAATGTGACGTAGGACGGAGAACAGGGGAGATGCGTGGGTGGAGGAGAAATTGAACAAGAAAAATACTTCCTAGAAGGGAAATTTCAATATCCTGGCTTGTGCTTTGCCTGTCTATCTACCCCTACTTTCGCGGGAAGGGAAACGAGTAGCAGCGGGGACTTTCTTAACACTCTCGAGAGGTTCCTCGACGTTCGTGACTCCGATAGACATTGGGGGATCACTTCTTCCTTTTTGCCAGGCTCCACGGGACAATTCCACGGGTACCGACTGTAATTTAATTGTTAAACCGGCTATAGGACCGACGAGAGTATGACGAGAAAAAGACAATAGGGACGTATTGCGGAGGACGCAGAACACGCTTTTCTTTGGATTTGCGTTTCGACCGAGATAGGTATTCGTTTGTTACTCGCCAATATCGTATTTCCGATGGCTATCTATCAGAAAGCTTTTATCACTTAGCGTTTTATAAAGAGAAGTTATGATAAAAAATGATTCGAGACAGACTAATCGATTTCACATAATGCCGGATAAAATAATATTACTAGAGTTTTATAATTAAAAGTAATAAAGATATGCATTCAAAAAATTACAATTTTCGGAGGATTAAATTTCATTTTTTCCTCAACAAGATCAAATATATCACGATTAATAAAAAAAAAATGAATATAAAGAAATATTAGAAAATAACAAATGAACGAAATAGGAATAGAGTCATTTGCAATTTCTCCTCATCCTTTATTCATCTTTTAAAAATCTAACAATTAAAATTAATTAAAGAAATTTTATACGAAAAACGAATTTCGTGTGTAAAATATATATCGAATAAAAGATACTTGTGCCAGTCTATAAACTTATCGCTGTCATTCTTTGACACACTTTGGTTCGACGAAACTCCCAGTAGTATCAAGTTTGGCAAGCAAAGGTTCTAAAATATTTGGATCTTCTTCCGAAAGAAACTTTAATTAAATTTATTGGTTGGGTAAGAAAGAAAAGCAAGATTCTACACATTGATTTTCAATCATTTTATCAAAATGTTGAAGATTTCAATCGCTGAGTATATTTTAGAGATTATCGCAGTCGAAATTTATGTATAAATACAAGATATATTTTGCTGGAATTATATTTAGTTTACTGACGAAATATGGGAAACATTAATCCAATGTAATTTACCAATAGGAAATAATGCGACAATTATTAAAGTCAAATTTAAGAACAAAAATATCGACTTGATAATTAATGAATTTTGCTGCAAGGATAAAAATAAGCGACGCATTTATCACGAGCAAACTTGAAAGTAACACGGCAGTGAACGTAACCACGCGTCGCGTAAACGCGTTAGACTGCGAAAATGAATTATTTTACCCGCCTTTTAAGCTGCCTGCTGAGAAAACCGGAACGGCTGAGGAAAGGGACGAAAAGACATTCTCTAACGACATTGCGGACACGGACCGACCATGCGTCTTCTCCGTAAATATTATTAGAGCGCGAAAATTACAATAGGGAGGGAAAAATCATGATAAAAAACTTACATTTATAATTTCAAGTAAAACTATTCAACACATTACGCGATCGAAATCCATTCGAGGATACCATTATACCTTCGTTCTCGCTTTATATTCCCAGCTCGCAAAAAATAGAGCGGAACAGTAATTGTACGGTAAAAAAAAAATTTAAATTAATACGACTCTTAACAAATGTTACAACGTTAAAAATGTCGCGGGAGAGAAGCGGAATGTTCAAGTACAAATATTTTACGTCCTTCATCGGAGCGAAATCGGATCGGATGGCGCTGTCGCACATTTTGATACGATTGGAGAAATATTGGAACTGAAGGATTACGGAGAGAAAGGTCAAGATGTGATTTTAATAAATTCGAAAATGCGTTTTTTTCACCCAGAGTCGCCTAGTTGACTCGACGGAGGATAATCGATCGCGCGAACGCGACGCCGCGAGGGGACGGGGGGGAGGGGGGGAGGCAGCAGGATATCGGTAGACGCGAGCGCTCATTGTCTTGTATCTCATAAAACGTGTCCCGCGCTTTGCGGTGGTTGGACGACGCGGACAACGGGCCCCTTAACAAAGGCGACATACGTTACGTAAAGTGGCCTCTTACGTGGCCGCACGGTCGGCCATTCTTTACCGCGACTTCGATACAAAGGGCACAGGCATCCCCCGCGTATCCAACGATCCGCCATCTCCCTCATCCCCCCCCTTCCCTTCACCCCCCTGGTCGCTCCGTGCATCACACGCGTGGAGAGATGGAAAAGAATGGTGGAGCGGGAGGCGGGGAAGGGGACGAGGGAGATCGGGACGGAGTCATCGGTATACACGTGTGTAGGGGGGTGTAATGCGCGTAACGAATGTTATTGATGTGCGACGCGCGGTACAACGCGGAGCCCCGAGAAGATGACACGCCCTTATTGTCATTTTATACGATACCTACTTCTATTTCTGGCCACAAATATCCGATAACGGCGCGGCTACGGGGAGAAACGCGCGTCCTTTTTCGGGACGACGTATGGACGACGACGGCTATTGAGCTTTGAGGTCTGACGTACGTACACGACGGCAAATTGGACGGCGAAGCGCGTCGACATCGGCGTCGACGTCGACCTCGGCGTCGGCCTCGGCGTCGGCGTCGGCGTCGGCGTCGGTATCGGACGCAAGGAAATTTATTCGTCATCGGAAAGTATCAATTCCATAACGGAAAAGAAATTGATAACGCGTGTAATTGACGTGCAATAATATAGCTATGCCATCATCGTCAAACTTTAATTCCCTTCTTCGGTCGCAAAGCTATCTTTCTTCTTTTTCTAAGTCCCTTTCGTACCTCCGGGACATATATGTCCGATCTACGAAAAAATTCATAACTTTTAAACAAATAATCCTATCGACTTCTACCTTGGTTTGTTTTGAAGAAGAAGGTTCAAGCTATATGTAGAAAAATCGCGCAGATTGAAATGTAATGTTTACAGTATAATATAATTATCTAAACTTTGCAAAAAAATCAAACGTTTAGAGAATGAAGATTAACCGCATATTAATTGAAAAATCATAAAATTTATGCGATAATTAAACTTAAAGTTTTATTTGAATGTGATTACAACTTTATTATGATAAATATTATAATAATTTATATGTGTAATCAAAGTAAGACGACGCGTGCAACGGACATCCAAGTCTCGCGATAGATGCGCGACTTGCAAAAAAATGTATAACAACGCTGTGAGTCGAACGTGTTTGTGTATATTTAGGAAAAAACATAATATATATTTAAAAAAAATCAAAATAAAATCAAAGCTCATATTTTAAATATATTGATATTTAAGCTTTTCATTGTCATCTTGAATCTGCCATTTTGAATTTAAATTTTGATGGTAAATTTGGAATCAGCATCCTCAAAAACCTGTAAAATGGTCTTCATATGAAACACATTTCTTTTGGCAAAGCCGGAGATACGAAAGAGTTAAAAAAAAAACAATTGTGTTTTCCCTGCGGATAACCTTCCCAAATGGAGATGATCGTACGTTCTAATTTTCCAATCTTCGATGCATACAATAATTATCGATCTTTGACAATCCATGTGTTATTTGCAACATCAATGTACGCGCTAGACTATGTATTTGCGATACGATGCATCCTTTAGCGGTGGCAAACATATGATTCGCTCTCTATGCTGCAAAAAATACTGTTATCATGATTGTTCCGCATGTAGTTAATAAAACGGCGTCCGATTTGCAAGAGCTCCTGTTTTCTCCAGCAAATACGCAAACGGCACGTTTCCTGGCATGTACAAATTGTACGATTCTGCCGGAACTCGCTGCGACTGCCGAAGAATTGCGATTGATCGCGGGGATTTTTTATCCTTTTTTTTTTAGCAAATTGCTCGACCGCATCAAATATTTCGCCGAATATTTCATAGTTTGAACGATGCGGAAATATACATACACGACCGTTTACATTGAGCGAAAATTCGACGGAGCTGGTATGAAAAGTTAAAATAAATATTGAATTCTACACTATACACATCTAGATAGATTTGCTCCTCTCGACGTTCAATCGATATGATTATCGATTAAGTCTAATTATAGGTATATTCGGAGGGCAAATATTTTATTTTTATTATGAAATCCAGGCCTCTCTCTCTCTCTCTTTCTCTCTCTTTCTCTCTATTATATTTATTCGCCAATCTCAGCAGTTTTTTCTTTGTCCCTTTCTTTTCCGTGAAAATTCTTGGCTTCCCGAATGAGAAAACCATTCAGGTACCGTGCGACGAATATCCAGCATCGGCACGTCCAGAATATTTTCTTAACACGACCCAATGGCAAAGACTCGCAATGTTACGACGGATATGGCTTCCTCATTTCCATATACTGAATATTATAAAAGAGGGCTTCAACAAGGCGAAAATACCTACGAAAACATGGCATACTTTAGCAATTAAAAAATGTATAATAATTATAAAATATTAATTTATATACATCTCGAAACTATTATTTTGTTTCAAAATGATTGTTCTTTATTTATGATTATAAAAATTATAAATCCACTAATCATATATAATATAAAGTTATTTTATATAATTTCTTTAAAAATTTCTCTTTAGATAAAATTGAAAAAAAAATTATTTATTACTCCATGAAAAAGTAATTTTCGACAATTGACAAGTATTAAAATATATTTTCATAACGATAACATTATTGTTATAAAAATATTATATTTTCTCATTACAATGTTAAAAATTTGAAGCTCGACATTCTTGGTGTATCGTCTTTAAATAAATTATTTTTTCAATCATTGATAGTCGGATTTCCAAATACTTAGTTGAGAGCCTCTGGCAATATGCGAAGAATGTAGAGCTGACCATGGAATCTCTCATCCTCTCATCCGATTCTTGGTGGCTCCTCTTTCTTCTCCAACCGCAAGGTTGATTAACTCGACGGCATACTTATCCTAACAATACCAGGACCCAAACGGAATCCACAGAAAAAACTTCTTTCCTTCACAGTGAATACAATCCAACGTTGCATGTTCTTTTCTTTATTTTCGGTGAACAGTGATCATCGTTTCACATATAGCAAATATACATAGGATATATATAGTTATATTCCCAAAAAACAATACGTGACAAAATTCTATTTATAGTTGAAAAAGTTTGACTGACCACTCTCCGAAGAGACAATTATTTATTGATTGATCAGTAATGTAGTTTCTTAATAATAACAGTGTAATTATCCAATATCGAGTAATTATAAATATACACAAAATTATTACAATATATTAACGCAACATGATAAATATATATTACACTAGCCTACAGAGAAATCAAATGAAAAATCAGAAAAATTAATAATAATTCGTAGATTATTACGCTTTGCGTTTTACATGAATTCACGATATACGGTGAATTTTTATTCATACATTAATTGTCAATTTGTTACAGTATCTCGCAGTCAAATTGATTATTGAGAATTCAGATTGGCTCACATTTTTTTTACCATGCAGTACAATTATTCGTTTGATATATAATATCGTATTGCATAGTTTTGAACGTTTCCTATATATTCTGTACAGCTCCGAAAATTGCCGTTTCAAAACCAAGGATGACTAATAGCAAGAACTTTTCAAGCATTCTTAGGGAAATTACGGCATTTTTTTCAGCGCTATCTGCCGAAATTATTATCTAGGGTAAAACTGCGAAACGGATATAGCGTCGACATATCACCCATCCAGAAGATTCCTTCACGAAGAATCCTTGATGCGAGATCGTACTAGAGAGTTTCGAAGAGGATTATGAAAACGATTCTCTATATGAATTCTGCGCTATTCTCCAGCGTTAGTGAAAAGTACTTATACGTATAAAGGTAGCGGAATTCGCATTCCGAGCATATCTTGAATATTTACCTTATACAATATGCATTACGAACATTTTCTTATAAGCTAGAGCAATAGTATAATATTCATTTTTCACAGAGTATTTCTAAAATATGCGAAAAAAATTAGGGAAATGATTCCTTGGATGATTTCCGAAGAAAAGTTCACAATCATCAATATTTTAAGTAGGATAGTTTTCGAAAAAATTTTTAAAATATCGAGTTGAAACATCCATTCGCAGAATTGAATTACCTAAATTTTTTCTTTGAGATTATTAAAATTTTGTATTCATTAAATTTAAATTTTGTATTCATCGAGTAATCATCAATGAAATGAGAACAGATTCATGCATCATGTTTACAGGTAGTCACTTCCAACAATTTTTATAATTTTCTCCGTCAAAATATATTTTTTTAAATATCACTTTTTATCCTTAAACGCTCTAAAACGTGAAAAATATATCGTTTAGGGTGTACATAAACGTTTCTTCAAGAAATCACCCAAGGAATCAATCCCCAAAATTTTTCGTAAATGCTCAGGAACACTCTGCGTCTTTCAACCTCTTTAAAGCCACAATGGATGAATCTGGACAACGCGAATCGCTCGAAAACGCATCGTATCGCGATATAGACGAGTATATATTGATATTAAGTCTACATATATATTGACTTAAATCATAAAGCTTATCCCAAGATAGCTACGCGGTTGAGTGGATTGCAAATATTGCATGCCCAGATCCACTTTTCTCTCTGCGCGTCCTCCCGTATCAATTCCCCGGTATCCGCGCGCACGGTATTTTCGTCTTCGATTCTCTTTCGAGAGGATATATACGGTTATACGCTGAGAGAGCGTTTCCCGTTTTCCGTTTTTCGTCCTCGTCTTCGACACACTTTATTTCGCGGCGCGTACGAACGATAAAACTGCGTTTGCTTGATGCGGCCGATCCTTGGAGCATCAAATATTTACTCACGAAGGCGACACCACCCCCGCCCACCCTCGGAAGGAAAAGGGAGTCGGGCGCGTTTACGGATTTGTTACGAAATAAACCGACTATTACGGGAGATTTTGACTGGCAAATGGATGCGTCGTACGAATCCACGATGCGAGGAAACGTTTATTTGCGCACATGACACGAAAGAAAGGTCTATATTTCTCAATTGATATCGTGAACAACTTTCGCGAGAGGGGAAAATTGGGCAGCGCCGTGCAAGAAAACGCTTCGTCGAGGAAATTGCAGATAAAATCCTGCACAAAAATATATGTATATACGTGGAAAAATATTTTCTTTCATCACTTAGGTATTTGACAGAGATATAAACGCGATAATCGAAATTATTAATCGAATCCCTCGTCGAGGGAGCGATTGATGCAATTTGACTGTTTTACGAATCATTTTCTCTATTTATATCCGTACAAGATATACTCTTCTTTTTATAAGAACCATAAATGACATTGCGACACGAGCTTCCTTAACATCGGCTTTAAAACAGATAGTTAAGCTAAAAAGAATAAACGTTTATAGATCGTAACGTATTCTATTAAAGATGCATAAAAGTTGTCGTAATTTACGATTTAAGAGCACTCACAATCTTGTCCCCTAACTATCAAAAAAAGTCTAACTGGCCTAATTTATCGTTATAGATACTATGCATAAGATTAATATTTTCCGCAATTTTTATTTTAACCAAAACAGGTATAATAAACGCAAAATAATGTATTTATATTTTTGTTAATATGCTCAAAAAAGCATCTAAATCAATTTTAACGGAGAACAACGCCTTGCACTATGTATTATAACAACAACAATATAACTAAGAAAAAACTTTCATGTTTAGTCATAAGCGTAAATTATTCGTATAAGTCGTTAGTATAAATTATATAACTGATAAAAAATTCAAATGTTCCGCTCGAAAGCTTTAATTGGGATTTAAAGCTTCCAAACAAGTTGAAGCGCGTATATTAAATATGCATCGCACTATCATCGAGAAGGAAGTCGCCCTTTCGTTAATAACAAACTGATGTAGCTCGAATCGGAATCGGTTCAACGAGTCGGATCCGTATAGCGGAAAGAATCTCTGCAGCTTTATCCGTGAGTGCATCGTAAAAGTTTAACGCAAAACCGAGAGTACTTTCGCGTGTGCAGCCCTCCGCCTTTAATTTCTTCGTTAAGAGTCGCTCTTTCTGTCTTTCTGAAAAAAAAAAAACAAAGACCGGAAGTCGAAGGAGGAGCATTGCTGCGAGGAAAAAGACGCGCTAGTTTCTGGTTCCTTTATGGAAGAGTCTTCAATCTTGTCGGGAATAAAACATACGCTCGAAGAAAAATGCATACAATCGGATAAGCGTAGGTGTCGACACATTATCATGTTTTATACGAGCTGGATATTTTACAAAAAAATGCATATAATTTGTTTTGTTTTCGCATCTTACTAAAATCCTAGTTTTATCGATTATTTTTACGGTCTTTTAATTATTACGCGAGCTTGTGTCACGGCTCCAAATATCCCGATTTAAACGCCTTAACGTGAAAAATTACACGGGTGCCAGATGTCGAGGAAGCTCAGGTGGAGAACAAAGGATAATCCGGAAATAGAAGAAAGCAAAAGGAGGATAGCGAAAGGACGGAAGAGAGATAAGATTCGTAACAGAAGCGAGGAGATGAGTCGCCTATGGTAAACGGAAGCCGTACAGCCTCGTGTAGTTTCATCTATTATTCCATCCTCGTGTATATATAAATATAACGCGCACGACTATGCGTCGCTTCGGCTTTCAGTTCTACATCCTAGAAATAGCAACTATATTTCGTCTTTTATGTACGAGTTATGTCATTAAATTCCTCCGTAGCAGCTGTATAATGCACGGTGATAACGCTTTTTATTCTCGCGCATCGACTTTCTTTTCTTCGGCTCTGTATTTTCTTCGATTTGTGTCTCTGCCGAGGCTGAAGCTTCTTCCACGAACGTTCAAAACTGTCGCTTCAGTGATTTCGGATAAGAGACAAAATCCTTCCATTTTAATTTTAATATGACACATCTTTTAATCGATATAATTTCTCGATAATCTTTGATTAAAATAATAAACTTTAAACGAGTTGCCTCTTATAAAATATTTAATTAAAAAATATAAAATTCTTACAATTTTACACGCCTCTCAAACTAAAGTAAACGTGCCGCGATTAATTTATATACGTCGAATCGCTGTAATTATCATCGAAGGAAAGAGCGCGCCGCAAGATACATCTTCTCGGCGGTTGAACGCGAAACGGATTGTTTTACGTTTCGCTTACTTGCGTGGTTTCCTGCCAAGTGGCAACATATTGGCACCTACGCTTGCTGAATAGATTGTCCAATCGATCACAAAGTTCGCACTCGATCGACCGGCGAGATATTTGTTCGGATGACAAAATACATTGCACTACGGATGCTTGACGTCCACGGCCGATCGATCATCGAATGGCACGTGATCGATTCGCCCGGCGTCCGCTGAAACGAGGTTCATCGCTTCGGATGCGTCATTCGATTACACGTGAATTTGTACATGGCATATTGTAGAAAAAACATTTCTCGACACCGCCGCTGACGCGCGATTTAATTTTTATTACATTTCATTTAATTTCTTTTTCATATTAAATTATTTCTATTATCGCGCAAACGCCGTATTTTTTCAGGAAAAGACGCGATGCAATTTATATGCCAATAATATATACAATATTATTCGATGTTTATTGTCGACAGAGAGAAAGGCAAGAAACAAAATACATTAGCAAAATTTGAATATCTTTGATCTTTTAATACACTTATATTTATCGCACATGATTTTATTATTTTACCGTGAAACTGTTAAGGATGTTTTGTGTCTATTTTCAAAATATTGAGAATTTAATGAAAATTGTACAGAATGTCCTTACATTTGTTTAGAATCTTCAGTACAATTTTTAAATCGATTCACTAAAGCGTTATAAAGTTATAAGGATTTTAATTTGCACCGAATTAATATGTGTTCTTATGGGAAACGTATAACCACGTCGATTCAAATGACAAAAACACATGGAAATAATTATCAGAATTTGTTTAAAATTTGCAAAAGTTTAGATACAGAGAAAATATTTGGTCAAATAATATTATATTAACTGGTTAAAAAGATATTAAATATAATTTAATGAAGTTAGCCATGTATCTGTCACAAGACGAAATTCTCTGCCAAAAGTTAATCATTTCGATTAACAAAATTCGGAATATTTCAGTAAAAACGCAATAAATATTAAAAAATACATCTCTGCACTGTAGCTAAAATCAAATTATAATATTCCACACAATTTCTCATATTCAAAATACATTAAAAGTGGATATTCGTCAATATTGATTTTCAGCTACTTTTTGCTGGGATTGTACATATAAAACATCCTTAATTTACTTTCGAAAAATGCTACAATTCCATTATATATATATATAAAACGAAAACATTATTATATTATATATATCGTGAGAGATATCAGTTTTATTATCGACACCTTCCAGGTCGGCGCGACTTAATGCGGAGGTAGGCAATATCTTTACTCCGGTATATCGCACATTGTGCGCGGAAAGACAATAGATACTCCTAGTAACCCCCTGTATGACAATCTTGGCTCCCATGGCAGCGCGCGTACAGCGTGCATCCATCCCGCGTGTTGGAGGGTTGGTTCCACGACCGCCGACCAAGATATAGTCCATGCGAAATCCCACCCTAATGAAAACCCCCGCGCTCAATCCCCATGTCCGCCCCATATATGTATGTCGACCCAGCTGACTGGATTGCGGCGGTGAGACAGTCATGACGTCGCACCCCAATTGCATAGGAATTGTCAGATATAATTTCGGAGACCCGTACATGCGTACGCACCCACGCACATGCATACACACGCATATACATACATACATGATCGTTTGATTTGATCCTCAAATCGACCGTCCCGTCGAACGATATGTCAAAATCGATTTGCTCGCATTCTCGCGCGCCATACGATTGAAAAGAGCGAGCGAATAATGGAGAAATGTATCGCGCTTAATATATTTTTTAAAGTAAAGATAACTTAATATTTTTGTGTAAAAATAATCGGTTTTACACTTAGCAATTATTTGCAATACGTTTGTCCAATTTGTTCAATTACTCGTTGGATTAAAGTGAATATTCTCTCGAATACTATTAGAGATTAATATAGCACGCTACACTAGCACGTTACACTAGATTTTACTTTTATTAATCAAGTTGTACGCCAAGCGTCACGCTTTGCTAGTGCTAAGCAAGGATCCTTGCAGCCTTTTCTTTTTTCGTCGTTTGCGCCTCGTCCTCGATGTAATTGGTTGTCAGAAGGTCGTCGGATGGGTCAGGCTAGGTGCCTCGAAGCAAATTACGAGGGGCTGATTCTGTCCATTGCAATTCGCTTCCAATATATTATCTTATCCTCGCAGCTTACCCGCCGGCCCGTGGACTTTCTTAAAATTACTTTTATCAGCACTTTGTTTCACACCAATTACTGGAATTTTCATCTTTTTCATGACCGATTGAATGCGTATTGCCACCTTCATGATAAAAATGAAGACAGCACTGATTCGACGCGAATAGTCCTCTCGAGCTGTGCTATCGTGATTATCAAGACTATCACGTTAAAAATGGCACTTTTATTTGATATTATGCAGATGAGAAAATTTGAAAATTTCTAGTTGAGACTCCTCTAGATTGCGATCTCTATTAAAAAAATTATATAATTCGTACTTATTGTTTGTTATTAATATTTTAGAGTTGGAATGATTACTTGATTATTTCACGAGTGTGATGATAATTACCGGAAAACTTGTTGCTAATTTTTAAATAAATAAGTCAATTTCGAAATTCGGAAATTATCATTGATAGCTAAAGGTAGGGATCGGTCGCACGTGTAAGAACGTGAAACATAATGCGAACGTAATCCGGAAATACCAGGGGTTACTATGATACAACGTGTTACCCGCAACGATTCTATTCCGTCTAGCGAAATAACAAAAGTTACATCATTAAATCCACACTTAGCTCCCGTAAACGAGGATAGGATTAACATGACATCGGCACATACACAGGACCGGCGCGAGGACCCTTATTTTAAGTGCCGAGCAGTGTCCGACAACGTACAATCGAGACCAAGTCCTCGCAATTAGCAGTGCCACGTCGAGTTGCGCCATCGAGTTTCCTAGGGGGACGAGCATGATGATAATTATAATTAGTACATAACAGCGAGCCCGTTGCAGCGACGAAACACTGACTTCCGAGACCGAGACCTGGAGCAGGATTTTCGCTTGAATGGGACGCGGATATAGCGAAACGTAATCATTAAGCCGGGCTCTATTCACTAGACGCGGACAATCCTTGTCCACCAAAGACTTCCCTATACTAATTCTAAGTCATTGATGCAAAGTGTTGGCGATGGAGACACTCTCGCTCGGTCATTTTCTCGCGATTAATAGAACTTACACACAATGAATGCCAGATGAAATTGGCGTGCGAACAAGTATTTAGACTTGTTGCCCAAAATTTTCCCAATTCGACGTTCAACTTCACTTTTAGTTTAAAATAAAATTGCAACGATACGTTATTAAAATGTCCAGATGGATCAAGTTTTTTAATTTTCACCCTCATCAAAAATACTTCCTTTACTAGCGATTTTCTCTGGAACCGGTTCATCTGGAAATTTGCATATTTGCAATCCCGTCATAAAGTTTGCTTTAAGCAAAATAAAGTCCAATCTCGAGAAAATTGAGAAAATTTTGGATAACAAAATTTTGCCCGCATTCCTTCTCTTAATTCGGTAAGACTTGTTAAAATAGTACCTCCGGTATCTCGAGCTTTCACTACAGATTCGCAAAGTGTCGAGGGATTTTTTCTCTCCCCGATAGTATTCCTCTCTGCCGACATGCAGAATCGGTCGCGGTATTCCGACTGAACGTTGGTATCGCTCTGACTGTCTGCTTCGGTTCACAATAAAACAGAAGCACAGCGGGAAAAGAGAGCAAAAGACAACGGTGGTGAGAATTGGAGGGATGGGCGAGCGCGCGGATTCCGGCCTTTTAGGGCGCAACTTTTCCGACTTATTGGCACCGCCTGAATAAATTTAATTCCGCCATTCTCGACGGGCGGCGCTTTCCTATTCTCACGGCCCCGCTCTAAGAATTTCATCCTCGTGTCCTTGCCCGTGCCCCTTTGACGTCGCTATCCCTTTCTCGAGGGAGACAGTGTCGTCTAAAATAGACCTTGCGATAGACGCGCGAGTTGATGAAAATTAATCAATCACGTGCCTCGCCATGTGTACAAAGATGTAGAAATTGGAGAGTTAATTTGATATATTTAATTCATTATTTTTTTACATTAAGAAATTATGATACAAGATAAAAAAATTAAACAACATTAATTTGTAAAAGTTTTCGTAAAATTATATTTTTCGTAAAATTAACTCGATATAAATTTGCACGATTAATCAACTTTCTCCAAAGTCCGCTATTCAATTATGATGTATAATAGTTGTTAAAAATCAATCAAAATACTTTTTGTTTTGCATAAATGGAGAACTACAGAAGATTAAATTCTACCCTTTTGTAGGCTTTAGCTTTTTAATCGAGTGACAATAATCAGAATTTACTTTTGAATATCCGCATTCTCTCGTCATACATTTAATTGGAAATGCTCGCGCGAAATGCGAATAGTGAATAGGAATACATAGCATTCGATATGTCAATAAAAAGAAAGGTAATAATACGGAAGATTCGATAAAAAATTGCATTTTATTCGACGCGAGATATCGCAGAAATCTGTTGTATTCACGTTCAATCATCCGTAAGAAGGACGCGAGGAAGCTGTCCTTGTATACGCGGTATTAAAATTCATAGAGATTCCGTCCATTTATTAGATTCGACATCGCGCGTTCGTTTTTGTCTATGTATCTTCCGTCCGTTCTGAATAAAATTCAAAATTCGCTCGCGCTTTATCATTACGCATATTTCAATGCACCACGTATATATTCGTACAATCGAGATACCTTTAATAACGATCGAAAAGTTGTCGGCGATTATCGCTCTCGAAATATTCGCGCACACGCTCTTTCCACGTGACTTTAACAATTTAAAAAATAGAAATATCTAAATAATTAAAAAATAAATATTTAAATAAATAATTTAAAAAGTAATTCTAAATATTTAAAAAATATCCACGTAAAATACACACATACGACGAAGCTTGTGGGGAGCGGTGGGCGCACGTATCGATAATTCTCGTATGAAAGACGTACTTACGTACGCGTAAACACGTCACGTACGCACGCATGTACGCACGCATCACTTATGCAGTGATACTCGGGAGCGTGCCAGGCATGTGCGCGCGTCTGTGTGAGAATGCACCCGCACACAGATACGCACGGTCTACTTACGCGATGGACACCTTTGCTACATTGCCGTCGCCGCGATGTCGCGTGTATATATTATATATGTATGCGGACGGGCACGCGTGAATACACAGGCCGTACGCGCGATATACGAACTGTTCGCGCGGCTTAACGCGATCGGCCACGGCAGTTTCGCGAAAGGAAGAGAAGGGACGGTCGCTGTTATAAATAAAGCGCCGTACCACCTGCTACACACTGATAAACCCGAAAGGCCAGTCATGCGCGAAACAAAGGTTAACTTCGACGGGCACTACCCCTATGCGACACACTCTGCGCTACGAGAGAGAAAGAGTACCGTCATCGTATACCGGATGTATACCTCTCGATAAGTATTATAGACGCTTCCGCCCGACGCCATTAATCCGTGTGCAATCGCTGATGTAACGCGTCGGATTTACTTACATCTTGTATCTATCAATCGCTTATGAGTGTAATGATTTGCGTTTCTCGTTAGAATACGCTTGTTATTCATAGAGGGAGAGCGCCAGAAGACGCCCGTCGATATACAGGGTGTCGGGGCAATCTCTTTCCCAAAAAAAGTTCTTGTAGCTTATTACCTCGAAAGCTCTTCCAGACACTTTAATTAAATATTTTTAATAAAGTATTTTTTCATTGAGTTTTCATTAACAATTATATATATATTTTTTTCGAAACAATTATGTATTTCCTTTACACCAATTGATTCTTGTCATTATTTTCTGCATAAAAGTATTAGGGTAAGATAATCGAAAAATGATATGATTTATGTAAAAATTAAGAAATTATTTCAAAAATAAAATTATTTCATTTTATTATAATTTTGAAAAACTCTCGAGGTAAGCTACAAGAGCTCTTTTTTGAGAAGAGATTGCCCTGACACCTTGTACATCGTTTTGCTTCTCGAGTCTATCTCGAAGCTCGAAATAAAAATTTATATCCATAGATACTTATCGGAGGGCTTTACACACCATGTCAGAATTTTGATAATATTATTTTGAGTTTTTCCGCGCAAATTATTTTGTTCTAAAAAAAAATCACTTGTAAAATCCTATTTCTCTATCTTATTTTTCAGCAATATACCTAGCTCCCGATAGACTATTTCGTCATCTTGAAGAATAAATATTAATAATCACTCTTATATACAATTCATATTATTATTATTTATATATATTATTGCCGTTTTATTCGATGGTGTCTCCTGGTCCCTCTCCTCCCGCTGACCTGCATCTTCCGTTTGCATAAAACTCGACAATGCATTACAGGTTGGCGCGGCGTGATTTTTCGTGACGCGACCACTCACGGGTTAAAGCATTTTCCGAAGTGCCCATCGCGCCCATCGCGCCCATCTCGCCGACTCTATCGATGAATCCATCCGCGCACTCGCGTGACGTAATTTTTGCGCGAGGAGCATGCGAGAGCGGAACGAGATGGAGGCCGATCACTAGGGCCCGGAGTGATCGATGGACGGCAAAGTGAATGCGGACTTGGTTTTTCGTTGCGAAGAATCGACGAAGAAAAAAGGAGAGCCGCGTCTCGCGCGTAGAGTTAAGAAGTGGAACTCGAAACGACACGCTCCCTCGTCGTTTTGCCCGGACGACGATATTTTCCGCCCCGACGTGCGAGCTTTCGATACGCACGACGATGCGTCTGTCACACGTGACTGCTTGATTTAGCGCGAGTCTATGCGGGAAAACATTATAAATCGGGAATTTAATGCAACGCCGCTCGACATTTATGCGCAAATAGAATAAATTTGCGGGGAATCGATGGACACGAGAATCGACGAGAGAAAACACCCGCGCAAACCTCCGTCCGTACACTGGCAAAATCCAAAAGCCATATTGAAAATGAAAATTTTATGATAAATTCGAGCAGTTTCGAGCTCGATAAGCGGGGTTTTAAATTATTTTTCTATGCGCGATGTATTCCCTCGTATTTTTTTACATGCGCCAAAACGAAATCTCTCGATAGCTCTTTCGACATCCGTGTAATCCGGTATTAATTTATATTCCACGCCAACGCGCGTGATATATATATATATATTTATAACATTTTTTTAACCGCGCTCGATTAACGAAGCACGCGGATCGAGTGTCCCGCATACCTTTCGTCGACGATCCAAGACAATCGATTGCGCCGAGCGTTGAAGAGTACAACTAAATGCATCATGGATCTCGTGGTTTGGATGCAGCATGGCACACATAATCATATTGGCATTCTATTAGGGGGCGTCTTCTCCCTGCCGGCTTCCTCCGCTTCCTCCCTGCCATCTAACACTCACCCTCCCTCGTTCCATACCAGGCCGCCGAGCAACCCTCCGACATACGTCAATCGATAGTACAACGTGATTATAATATCTCGCTCGTACATCAAAATGAGACCGATTGCCCGGCGTTTCGGACGCCAATTAACGAATTAGCATACGTACGAAAGAACAATATTTCGCATTATTGAATTAACGATCGAAGCAGCGGCCAAATATTTTATTTCGATATTTTGATCGTCCTTTGTCTAGATCGAGATCGACACGATCCGATATTCCCATCTCTATAATATTACAAATTCAAGTGTTAGTTTATTTATTTAATTTGTTGAAGCCGGGATCGCGTCTCGATTTGTAAAACGATAAAATGATATTCATTATCAAAAGTCTAATATAGATTCAAAGTAGTTCATCAATGAAATACGCGTATAATTATTGAAAATAAGTCTAAATTTGTCTATTTACCGTCGCGATACGAATCGACATGTATGAAAGGGAAGAATCAACTGAAATCAAATAGCAATAGAGTGTGTAAATAGTAGAGTAGGAATTTTATCCTTCGCTTAATAATATGTATTTTAATCGTGCGTTTCCTTGCTCCAAAGCGTGAATCAACGTTCAAGCGGAATCATTAGGCAACGTGAATGAGAGTGTTAACCTACCGGACGTATAGACTATTAACACGGCTTACATGATTTACAGCTAATAGCTAATAACCACGTACTATATAACGACGTTGATGTGGTTGCTGCCTGCTATTTTGGTCCTGATTGCCGTCTATGCACTCTCGCGACCGATTCCGAGGTATGATCGTCGATAAATAACAGTTATATATCGCAAGATAATTAAATATAAGGCAGTTGTGCAACGACCATTACTTAACTTTGGAAAACAAACTTTGTTTTTCGACACGCGTCAACCTTGGACGAGTCTAACGAGAGAATATCTGAAAATTCTGATTTTGATGAACCTTTGCACACGTGTAAGAAGAGAATAAATGAACTTACAAATTTTCAGTTGCTGTCCAAAAATGATTTTAAAGATGAAACCATCCCTCATGTATGAGCGACCTTTTATTTCTCGATATATCTAAAAAATTATTCGAGATATCGAAAAATGTTTTATATAAAAATTTGATTAAAATAACCCCTATTTAACTATATTAATAAGATTTTAATAAAATTTTTAAAAATAATTTTTTCAAATTTTTAAACAATTTGGTTTCTTTATTTTTATTAATGTTAAATAGACATGTTTTACTATATAAAATTTTTCGATATTTTAAATAATCGAGATACACCGAGAAAAATAAAAAGTCGTTCTATGAAGGTTTCATCCCTTAAAATTTGGTTTTTGGACACCAATTGAAAATTTTTAAGTTAATCTATTTATCTCCTCTACATTCTCTAAAATTTCAAAATTTCCGGATTCGCGAGGTTCCCTTGTAAGTCGAGATTTACGCAATTACGAAACATATTGTGTGACTCTTACTTAATTTACCTCACCATCCCATCTCTCGCTCGTGTAAACTACCGAAACCTAAACTGCCTAAACGAAACGAACGGATAACGTAAAATTATCATACTCGAAATGCAGTAGGTTCCAGTTCTCTAAAATCGCCTTTGACGCGAACGGCACGAGTCGGGCAAGCAAAGCTTACGCAAATAAAAGCAGTAAACATTCATCGACAAATGGAATTGACGGGTTAGAAGCTTGTAGACGATAGGAAATTTATGAACGCGGCTATTCCGTAAGATACACACATTCTCCACGTTTGCGCCGTACAATTTAGCGCAAATATGTGCAAGGCAGAGATCAAAAGTCAGAAATATGTAATCCGTAGTGAGCAAAATCGCGGAGATGATTAACGGTCGAGTTAATATGATTCCACAGATATAAATTATTCTTTCATCGCACAATTTCGCGCGGTGAACGCGTAAGGTGAAATCTGCTTTCGTTGAAAAAAAGATGCACCGAATCAACTTTTATCCATCATCATTTGTGAGATTCCGCGTTACGTAAATACGCATATTTTTCATTTAAAAAAATCGAAGGACCTCGCAGTCTCGATTATACAACGATTTACTTGTGGGATAAGACGAAGAATTGGATTCATCGAACGTGCAATATATATTACCTATCTTAAACGTAATTGTCGAATGCATTATAAGAGAGGGGAAGGAGAAACTGACAAGAGCAAGAGAATATACAAGGGTTAAACGGAGTGTAACATGCGTGGGTGGGATTCGATAGAGAGTTAAAGAAAAACGAGAGAGAGAGAGAGAGAGAGAGAGGGAGAAAGAGAGAGAGAGAAAGAGAGAGAAGAGGGGGATACGGAGAATAGAGAGCGAATTCATACGATCGACTGTGCGTAAAATTATTCCAAAACTTATTACTCCTGCTGGCTATGACCGTAGCTATGGTAACGAGACGCGGATATGAAAATTAATACGCACTGGGAAAACAGAAAGTTTTCAGAATGTTTTCCCATTACCGCGCGCGGCAGCGCTCGCGATGTTCGTGCCGATTCACCTCTGACTGGCAACTAATTCGTTCGTAGTCGTGTAATTAGCTGTATTTTTATAACAACGTTCGTATCGTCGATTCTTCTCTTTTTTCCGAAAGAATACGTCGCCCATTTATTCGAGTTAAAAGTCTAAACTATCGTGACGCTTTTAAATCTTAACTTGGAATCTTCGATTGTCATTTAACAAACGTGCATATATATATATATATATATATATATATATATATATATATATTTAATCATACATGCTTTCGATAAAAAGAAACTCATCAAAATCTATTCGGATAAATTATCTATTCGGCTAATAATCAGTCAACGCGGATATATGGGAGAAAATTACATTATTGCTGGAATCATTTTCGATCGGCTTTGTAACAAACCCATCGTACACAGACTGAAAATTTAATTCGCCCGAATCGTGAAATGCAATACTTTTTTATCAATGTGTAATAAATCTACGTGATTACATACAAATATAATTCGGCGCATACAGAGCTATACCGTTAATTAGCAATTTTATTCTCTTAATTGCACCGATGTGCAAATACAAAGGTTTTATATTCCGTTAAAGTGATAGAGAATATTTGACAATTTTAACTTTTACAAAACAGACCTCGCGCACGGACACACACATGAGTGAGTTAACAGTTTAAAAATGTCCGAAAAAATTGCAAGTTTCTTTTCTTGTCTCTACAAATGAAAATAATACTTTTTTAATTATAGACGTCATTTGATGCGATCTGCGATATAAAAGATCTTTAATTTTTTCTAATTATTTATAGATATCATTTCTTATGCAGGGTGTCAAGGCAATCTCTTCCCAAAAAAAAGCTCTTGTAGCTTATCTCGAGAGCTTTTCAAAATACTATAATAAAGTATTTTTTCATCGAGTATTTTTCGAGTTATGAGGCTTGAAATAATTTCTTAATTTTTACGTAAACCATAAAATATCTAGTAAAATATTGATTAATTTTTAATTGCAAATTACCTATTTTTTCTTCGAAACAATTATGTATTTTCTTTACACCAATTGATTCCTCTCATTTTGTACATAAAGGTATTAAAGTAAGATAATCGAAAAATGAATATTTTACTAGATTTTATGGTTTATACAAAATTAAAAGATTATTTCAAGCCTCATAACTCGAAAAATACTCTATGAAAAAATATATTTATTATATTATAAATATATTTATTATTATTACTATATGTTTTGAAAAGCTCTCGTAAGCTACAAGAGCTTTTTTCGGAAGAGATTGCCTCGACACTCTGTATATAAATAAGAAATTTCTCTATAAAGTAAAACCTCTATATGTCTCTAAAATGAAAGATAAGAAGCTGTTCAACAGCGTGATATTTCGTGCGTGTCAGTTGAATATTTTAATCGCGAAGAACGTTCGAAAATTTATAAATGTGGACTGCGATCTCGAAGCCTCCTCATGTACACGTCTCTGCTACGCCTTCGAAAATACAAAAATTTGTCGTATAATTTTTAACATAACGCGCCAGCGACACAGTGGCGGCACCGAACAACGAGAACGAACTAAAGTGACATGAATCGATAATCGAACGCTGAGGGGGTGAAGCACGTAGAAATTATATTATCTTTTTCTTGTCGCGTACCACGTCGAACCTAATAGCCTGACGTCATCGATGGGAATTTATAGTCTCTCATAACAGGAGATTTATTTTTAAAAATTATACATTCCATACATATTGCGAATAATCCAAAGATTAATATAATTCTTTCTTACTTATTTATAATATGCACATTTCTCTCATAATGTTCAAACAAGTTTATCGCTTTTGTAACACAAGATAAACAGTTGTAGAAAATATATCAATAATTGTATAGTATGTGCATCTTAATTCGCATGTGTAGACTTGTATAAGAAAGCCGACAAAAATTCAAAATTTTAGCATCGAGTGTTAAAAATAGTCTTTGAAATTTGCATACATTAATATTGCATCGATGCGGTGGCATCTGGGGAAATATATTATGTCGCACGTGCGTCATACTGCTGTCCGGAATCTGTAAAAATTATCTTAACATTTCTCAGCTTCTTCCGAAAGAATATACATGTGTATAATTCATAATATTGATTATTTTTACCACACAAATAATCGTACAATATACGTAAAAACAAAAAATTCTTTCGTTTGCTTCTATAATTTGATATTTAGCTTCATATACAACTCTATCTGATATCTTGAATTCATTTTACTTGCCCGATATAAGAATGATATTTATATTTTGTAAAATATTATCGTGATGGACATAAATTTTATCATTTTAATAAAGACCCGAGAGAATTTCCGTCTGGGGACAATCAAGTTACGTTGATTACGCAATTTTGAGTAAAGGGCAATGTCTCGCATTGCCGATGTCTATCTAACCGCCTACCCTATATACTTACTTACCCCATATATACGCCCTGTTCCGGCCCAACGTGTGTATGAAGCGACGCGTCTACGGGAGGCAGGGCTGCGAAACAAATGGTGGAAGTAGCGAGGAAAGATATTTAGCATGCACGGGAAGCGACTGCTCCTCATAAAGGATAGGAAGGAATCCACAATGAACCGATAAGCGAATAATCTCGCGAGAAAAAGGGAAGAATATGAAGGGGTAATGGAGCAGGGAGGAGAAGTGCCAAGACGGAGCAAAGACGGAGCGAAAGCGCATTAAACTCCGGGCCGCCCCCGTCTCTCTGGATTTTCTAAAAATTTATTGGCGTCGAAAAAAGGATACTTGCGGATAATTATCGTATCAAAGTTATGATTTATCGTATTAATTATCATATTAAAATTATTACTTATTATTAATACTATTATAAACGTACGATATCTTTCAGAGATGCGCGAGTCTATTAATTAAGCAACGCCAACAGTAAATATATATATAAATAATAAGTCGTCGTTTTCTCGCGGGCTAAAAGCCGACGACAATTTCGTTGTAGTATATTCTCGTCTACGTCGATAAATGAGAACTCGAAACTACCTCCTCGAACGTCAAACGGGCTTCCTTCGCACTGTCACTTCCGACATCCCCGCCTTTTCATCCTCTCGATTCACGGCTTTTTGCTTGCGTACCTGCACGCATTTTTTTTTATTAGCCTCTCCTTTGTACACCAGGCAATTATATTTGTTCCTCTTTGTATATCGACGCGAGGAAACATCGCGAGCTCTTGTTTTATCTGAGCGGAAAATACTTTGGACTAACAGGAGAGGATTTCCAATTCGACGCTCGTGTCACCTACGTAACAAAGAGATACGCGTCTCCCGCGAAGAGAAGAAGCTCAACCAAACGGAATAACCTGCCATTACAAAATCCTAAGAAGAGTAGCGAATCTGTCTTCCAAGATCAATCGTACTCGACTTCTTCCTCTCCAGCTTTCCTCACCGAAAAGATCAGCGTTATTGTCCCGTTCTAACCGTACAGCCGAATATTTCATCGACACGTTCCACCGCGACCAACGATATTGATAGGCGGCAATCGATATCGATAAACGGACACGATCGCTATCTAAAATAATAAAATTATGGAGAAAAGAATGACGCGTAGAATTGTTATCGTTTAAACGTAATTCATCAATATATTCGTTAAAAAAAAATGCAACGGCAACTGCGTACTTGCAGCGAATAAACGCTTTCCGCTCCTATACACGGCGAGATATGATAAAAACGTATATGCGCTAATTCAATTTAGTCTATAATCTAATTAACAATGAATTATACAACTAATGAGGAATATCGTGGGTGTATTAAAAATTCCATCGTGTTCCGGGAACTGGCGCTATTTCAGACGCACAATGAGTACTTTATAATTGGGACATAGCGTAACATTGAACCTCATATAATAACGCCGGGAGGAAACCCGGCGAATAGGAGTTATGCTTGTCAGAGAAGTACTTCGGGTACGTTATCTTCATTAAAACGTTGCGGGGATTCGGCGTGAAATTCATACGCGTAAAAAGTATATAGTCATAATTCGCTGCGTATAAAACTCAATCTCTCGTATATATTCAATGTTCCATTCGCTTTATTAAACGACCGGCGTACGAGCCGTAAAACGGTATATGCTGAGAAAATAATGAATCGAGTGTATAAATCCTATATCAGCACACATTTGTACGCTAGCCAAGTGCTTATGGGAATAAAAACTTGATTCGATATAGCGACAAGATATTGTATCTTGCACTTACAAAATAATTTTTGTAATTATCGAAAACTTTTGGCGAAGCAAGATTTCGAGAGCGATAAGTCACATGGGCTACTATCGAAAAATCAACCCTTGTTGAATCTCTTGTGGAAAACAAGACGCTAGTCGCTCTAATAATCGATTGTCAGTTGGATGATACCGTCGAATTAATCAATGAAGATTGACGAATGAAGATTGCGACTTGTCTTGCTACAAAAAATCACTTTAACTGCTCATTTAATCTTGAAAATTTACAATATAATAATGCAATTGCTTTCTTATTCTCAGGCGACCCTATTATTATCGGTTATGTGTAACTTATGAAACTACCTACACTTTTTTCACATCGTCGCACATTTCGTTTTGAAAAAAATCACGATATTAATTTATTTTCAGATTTGTTCGCTTCATCAATCAAAGACAAGACGTTAGACTCCTATAAGTACAAACTGTAGCTTAATTTTGAAGCCTCGTCATTGAATATTTGTTTTAAAAATATTAATCGTATATTCTGAATTTCTTGGAGTATATGATGTAACATGGAATAAGATATCAGATAGTGAATTCATCGAAAACAATACACGGCAATATTGATGCCAAAGTCGAATTGAAATACTTTGGGGAGATTTTAACAAACGCAAATGTTTGTTTTCCTCCTCTGCTACATTTGAGACATTTTAAAGTCTCTCCCCGATGTGTGCTTTTTATGCATTTGCTCTCTTCCACACACGCACACGTATGTATATCACCATACGAATATCACAAAAATGAGAATCTTTTGTTATAGGAGCGTTACAGGATAGAGAATGCAACAAATTGATTTCTCGACATATGTATACGTATACTCGAGGCTGACAAGAGCATTATATTTTATCGGATGCAAAAAGATAAAGCATACGACACATTTCAATGACTTACGTATTCGCCCATTTGTGCAATTGTTGTCACGAACATTCGCAATAATTGGGTATTATTGGTGTCTCTCCCCCTCCCCCTCATCCCTCTTTTCTCTCCTCGCCATCTCCAGGTACAGCGTTCGAAGCAAATTACGAAAGTATCAATACGGTTTTCGCTACTGAAAACAGATCGTATGTGAAATTAGACATTCAGCCGATTTGATTAGATTGGGAATGGATTAATTCGATCAAGCGCAACCGGGAGGCACGAAGTTGGTAACCTCTGGCGGAAATCAAGGGCGGACCCCTTTGGCATAGGCGTAGAATCATATCTGGAATCATATTGTCGCCCTCGCGTATCACCTGCGGCGCTTTCCGCATTCGCGCAAAATAAACTTGATCACGGTTCAAAAAATAAAAATCGAACGTTTAATAATTTTACAACGCAAATTGTGACATTTCGATTAGACGCCAAAACAATAATATTACGCAATCGTTATTTTTACATTATAATCATTTGCCGAGTTTCCTTTCGCAATTGTAAAAATTTAATAATACAGAATTAATTCGCTGTTCGTTCAATAACAATTATATATCGCATTTGCAATAGATATTCGTATCGTATTACTAAACGAATAAATTCGCGACTGCTAATAATATGCAAAAGAATACTAGCACTCGTCGTGTGCGCCGTACGTGGCGTACATGTACCTGAGAAGACTTGGCAAGCCATTAGCTAATTAATGAGATCTCCCCCGGCGATGCTCGGCTTAAAGTCGGGAAAACGCGTACCTAATGCCCCTCGAAACTATGCAGTATTTCGAGCCAACAAAAAAGATACATACGGAACGAAAGCACCTTGTTAGATATGTTTTCAAATGAAATGAATATGTGTCTCTGTTCGAAGAAACACTTATCACAATTGAAATTTCATTTGGAAGTTTCAAAGTATTTAAATCAATCATTTTCAAAATTTTACTTTTTATCCATAAATCTCTCTTCTTCGAGAATAATTATATATATATATATATATATATATATATATATATATAAATTTATAAAAAATTAAATGGCTGGATATATCGCGGTTCATTTTAATCCCATTTTAAGCTAAAATCTACTAATAATATTAGATTAAATTAATGTAGAAAAAATACATAAAAAAAAAAAGAAATTATTAATAGCATTTTTTATAATAGTACATTATTTCCTTTTTATTCGTTATGGAATTGAAATAATTTCTGATAGAATTATTTTTAAATATCGAGACATTTTATATATGGAAAATTTTTATAATTTCGATAGAATTATTTTTAAATATAAAGATATTTTACATATGAAGAATTTTTATACTTTTTAAATTTTGCATATAAATCTAATAAAATCTTATTATTTCATATTTAAAAGAATACAATCGTAATTCAAGCAAACATGTATGAAAATTCTCTCTCTCTCTCTTTGTTCTGTTTTTTTTTTCAACTCAAAACAATGAACATGACATAATCGCGATTATCTAATGCACAGTTTACGATGCATCAAAGAAAGCAGACTCGGGATTATCGAGCAACCAAAAATAGAAATGAAACAAACCATCCTTCTCTCTTTCTCTCCAGGAGAAAGTCCAACTAAGATTTACCGCAGAAACTAATCCATTGTCCATGTTCATCCCCGATGCTCACAGTTCCTCGATCGAGAACTCGACTTTAAGATAGCGTCAATATTTTTAAAGTACGATGCGATCTTGCGCTATAAATTTATTTCTAACTCGTTTAACTTTTACATTATACTTAAAATGTTTTATAATTTAAGAAGAATTCTCTCTAATTGACGAATTATATATATTTGTTTCCTCGCATCACGTATTTCTGACATGTAACATTTAACAGGTAACAATTTTGAAACGTAAAATATATCGATTGCAATGCAATCGATTTTTAAAAATCTATTTAAACAGCCATCATTATTTCTAAATATTCCAATAAAGAAGAAACTAATCTAATCTGTGATTTGATGGAATTTGAGGTAGTTCCAAAATCAATAAATCGCTAGCTTATTTTCGCGATATGAATTTTTTCATTATAGAACCCGAAGCATAGCGTTCATCGCGCTGCCAAGAATGAAGCTTGTAATTGCGTCAAGAAGGCGATTTAATTTCAGGTACGCCGCGGAACTCGAAGAGCGGCCTCGTATTAAGATGGCTTGTTTTAGCGCGTAACGGGGATAAAACTAAAACGAGCGAGCGAACAAGGTACTCGCGTACAGAAGACAAACCGCGACGCCATGTGCTTGGCGGTCCTGCAAACGACAGTCCATTGTTTCGCGGATAAGCCGTTTTTATTAAAGCGGATGATTATTTCGACGTCGAGCATCGTCGGTGGATAGGACGAAAACCGATCGATGCCTCGGCCACTGTCGTCGCCACCATCTCGGGCCGCCTTTGCGTTTTACACCTGATTAAGCGGCAAACTGATACATCCGCAGCACTAAAATATTTCGTATTAAAATTTCTCATTAAATATTCGCACTTAAATCCTACGATAAAATCCACTTAAAATTAAAAGCAGATTTTTCTACATATTTTTTCATATATTATTCAAGCTAATTTATTTTTCCGAAAATAATATACAAGTATGTGAAATTGTAAATGTATGCGCAAATTAAATGTATTCGTTTTCTATGCTTTAATAGGATATTATATTTGCTAGAAATATGTATATTTCTGAGAAATATGTATATTACTAGAAATATATATATTTTTGTAAAATTAAAATGAAATTTTGCGATTAAAATTGTGAAACCATCAACAATATAAAGCTTTTTCCAGAGCCTTACTTCCAAGAGGGAATTAGAGAGATTGGAACCAGCCCACTCTTCCTCACGGTCCGAATCGGAAAAGGAAAAAAAATCGTTTTAAGAACGAACAAGCCGCTCTTACATGGTCCGTAGAAAAAAGTGTGTTTCTACGCGACCGCCGCTCTGGTTCCGATGGAAATCTAGCAGTGCGAGTGAGAAGGAAGCAGGATTAGTCCGAAGAAACAAAATGACGAGAGAGAATGAGATGGAAAAGATAAAAAATAAGATGCGAACCCGAGAAGAGGGCGGAAGGAAAAGGGAGAGAAAGAGAAAGAGAGAGAGAGAGAAAGAGAGAGGATAGAAACACGGAGTGATACGTGTAGGTTCGTCCATGTAGGGACAGAAGGCAGCCCTGCGGGCAGGCAATCAAATAAAGTAGTCCGAGGTTGCTTTGCTGGATGCAAATTCAGCCCCCGTGGGCTTTCTGTTTCCATCCTCCCTCCCGCTGTCGCTCTGCAACTGCGAGCCGGAATCTCAGCGCGAGTTTCCGGGACACACGGAAGTGGCCCTGTAACTGCTCGTCGATACATATATTCTACTATATATCCTCCCCTCCGCCGTCTCCTCCTTCTCTTCTTCCCGTTCTTTCCATCGAATTGTTTATTTTAGCTTTTTCCAGCTGGAACACAAAGAATCGGCGCCGCACATAGCGATCAATCGCATCCCTTAATAGCGTTCAACGTGTTTATAGTTATTTAAAGGAACTTGAGAAATATGCCTCTTTACTTGTATTTTCATTAATTACACGATTCAATCGTATTTTATATTCATCAGAAAATGAGGAGAATCGATATAGTATTTTTGTGATTATGGAGGGACCAGATCTTTGATTGCTATATTTTGCAAAAAAAAAAAAAAATCAAATAGTCCAATTTTACACGCGATTTTTATAAATGTATGGAAAAATGAATAGCTACATTAATTTTTATCATACATTTCTGAGAGAAATAAAAAATTTTTTTTAATAAAAAATTTAACGATAAATCTCGATGAAGCGCAAACAAGATGAATTTTCTGTGATACTTTTTTTAAGGAAAATGCCACAAGTGAACGATTATTTTCAAGATTAAAATTTGATTATTAGATTTTAAGATTATTATTATCTTTTTAAATACTAGCATAAGCTCGAATGGCACGTGACGTACGTGTATTCGCCAGAGCGATTCCAAGGAAATGGAGGGTTCGAGCGGATCGGATCGCACTGTGCGACTCACTCCTAATTATGTCTTAATGAAAATAAATCGCTACATTTGTAGGAGTGTCGTGTCTCTTTGGACATTTCCACGAATCACCCACGCAGTTCGTCTTCTTCCTTCTCCTCCCCCTCCTTCTCTCCAACTCTCTTCCTTCGTTCGCTCTATCGCGTTATCTTTGTGCTCTACGCCACCTGTTTGATTCTCTCAAAGGGATACCAGTGTCTATTTGTCTATTTCGGTTTATCCCATTCTCTCCCCCCCCCCTCTCTCTCTCAATTTCATCCCGCACGACTTGGACTTGGAATCCGACATCCCTCCCGTCTTCCTCTCGGTGCGCCCTTACGTTCCAAGTTGAACAATCAATTTCAATCTCGCAAGAATCTCTTTTAAATCTCGAATTCGTCGCGTCGGTTCAGGGGAAACAAAACAGTTAATGCACTTAAGTGACAATCACGAATCGATAATAAATCGAGGCAGTATCATATATATATATATATATATATATATATATATATATGAGACCTCTGCATTTATTTATAATCTAATAATAATAACAGCGAAAGAATAGCCGATAGTAAGGATAACGGTAACAATATTATCCGGTATTATGTACAACTATAAAAGAAACTTACTTGTATAAATAGAGAAAAGAGATATTTTACAGTAACATGATCGTCTACAAATATATAATTCTGCTAGGAAGGGGACAAGGTGGCAACAAAAACGGCGAATAACACACTCAACATGGTAATTCTTAAACAAATCGTGTCTCTTTTCTTTTTTCTATCTACCCTATGTTACCGGGCACACGTGTATAAGTCTGCCCGCGCGACAATGTGCTTTTTTTCCACCACTGTTATTAATGCGCATCGAAATCTCTCGCGTAGCTTCTTATGTAGCTTAACCATGTATATTTTACAGTACGCTGGTACAGTATGTCAAGTGTATGACAGATACGTTCTTGACGCCCCAATTGTCACGATTTGCGAGCGTGCCATCACATTTGTTACAAAGCTCAATCGTTTCACGCGCCCATCCGTCCAACTTCACACGCACACCACGTAATAAAACAAGACGTTCTTTCCACTTTTGCCGATATACGTCACTGGACGACACATCAGACTCCGAAACGATACATATTATACAGTAAACTTACAATTACGACGATTAATTCTAATAAGTAACAATGCGTCGAGATGATGAACGCGATATCGGCGATTCCATTCAGAAGCGATTTCCTTACTCAAGCCGCATCTTCCACCCTTCTCCTCTTATTCTTTCCCTTTATTAGTATTACATTTTAGATTAGTTACATTTTACCATTTCCACACAACTCGATGCTGATTAAACTCGCGTAAAACCGATGGGTTAATTACAAAACAGCGAGTTGAAGATTTCGTTATTCGTGATAAATAACTCGAGACGAGAGAAACACATTCGGACAGACACACATTCCAGACCTCGTAAAAATATATTAGATAAAAAACTAGAAGGAAAACGCATCATAGCACACGTGCATTATCAATTCTATTCGTTTCAGTAATTTGCCATGTCCTTACTTGTAACATTGTTCAATAAACGCGCGATTGATCGCGCACGAATTTACACATCGCGACAATTTTCGCGCAACCAAGCTCTCTTTGCGCTTGATGTAGTATCCTGTAAAATTAAGTGTTCAACAGAACCAAAATTTGATCGCGTATCTATCATATTAATCCTCTGTCAAGTCATCGTCTGACTGACGAGGGAATTGCGCGAACCTGGAAATTCTGATTTTGACAAAACTTTAGACACATATAGGAGGAAGAGAGGGGGATAAACAAATTTAGAAATTTTCAGTTACTGTCCAAAAATGATTTTAGCAGATGAAACCTCATATGTGGAGCAACTTTTTCTCGTTATATCTCGAATATTAAATTATTTGAGATACTGAAAAATGTTTATACACAAATTTCACGGTTAAAACACTTCTATTTAATCATAGTAATAACATAAAAAAAAATAATTTTTTAAAGTACCTGGGAGAAAATTATTTTTTCAAAATTTTATCAATATAGTTAGATAGAGATGTATTAAAATTTCTAAATTAATCTCTTTGTCTCTCCCCTCCATACGTATACGTAAAGTTTCATCAAAATCAGAATTTCACGAGTTTCCTTGTAAGCGAACACACAATCGTCGTAAACGAATTAAAAGGAGAATAAAAACGCTGCAATTGATCGCGTAATGAATCTCACATTTATGTACAACTATATCAATGCGATCTGTCGGTGATTATCGATGTAATTAATTGAATCGCCAGTTGTTGGATACAAAAATCTACTCGCGAGAAAAATCCCGCATCCGCTTGACGGAAACGGAGCCAAAGAAGATTCCGGCGAAAGAATGCTCCAAAGAAGGCACTCTGACTTGTTGCGCTCAGAAACTGTAGTTTTATCAGCCGGCCTCGCTGACGCTTCCCTAACATTTTCAAGAGACGAAGAGTGCAGAGACAAGAATGCGAATAAGAGATTTGATGCTTGAAATGCATAAAATAAAATTTGGACGTAAAATTGTGGCGCATTTCAATCAAATTTCAATCTCGATGTAAGTCTCACGCAATTTTAAATACAATCTCTTGTAGTGTTTTTCGAGTGAGTCTAGCGCAAGTTTTCGCGATTCAATAATAGTTAGATCCTGATTTCATCTACGTTATCTTTGCGTGATTTAAATATTTATAAAAGTTTCTGTCAAATGAATAAAATAGAATAGTTAAAAATAGAATAATTAAAAATAGAAATATATTATAATATTTTGAGAAGAAAAATATATTAGGAATTATATATTACTCTGTATAATAAAAAACATATTTACAAAATAAACAAGAGAGAGAGAGAGAGAGAAAGAGAAAGACAAAGAATGTTTCAATCAAAAGATAACATTTAAAGTAATGTATGTTGCATTTTTTCAACGCATCTTTGTACAGATGATTAATGTAAAACCTCACGCATCATGTAACGGCGCTCGCCAAGCATTAAACACGATATTACAAAATACTGCATTAAGAAGAACTATACATTGTGTCTCACTCCTGAAATTACATTCGTAACAGCTAACCTTTGCTATCGTATTTAACGAATCTAACATCGAGTTGCCGAGTGCATTAAATCCGATATCTCCGATAATATTTTATTCCCATTGATAATTGATTTAATCTACAACTACGCGCTTAATATTGAATCTTTGCCTCTCTTCGTCCATTGTTTCCGAACATGAAGAAGCGCTCGAGGAAACGTCCTCATCAGAATCGAACCTTGGTTCGTCTCTTACATAAAGAGCATATTTGCATTACTTTACAGGACATAACTTCCAGGATAACTGCGTCGGAAAATCTCTCTGCGGGAGAAGGTCCGCGGAAATGATTCTCTCGCTCTCTTCGCTCTGGCTGCCGTGCATCCGAGGCAGAGTCTAATGTTCCTTCCGGTCCTCGGTGGACGTTGTTTCTTTACGTACAGCCTCGGTAGACTCGATGACCTCGAAGCCTTCGGCGGACGAACTCGTAGCTCCGGTGGCTGGAGGAACCGCGTCCGTCTTCGCAACGGAAGACCCCGTCGCGTCCTCCGACACTGCGATTCAATGTAAAATTGCCCCCTGATTACAGGAATACGTGCGGAAGAACAAAAAAAATACGTCGGGCTTTTTAACGCGATTCCGAAAACAAATATCCGTAATAAAAGTCAAACTGTCGATACGGTGTAAGCGCGACTCTGTAAGTCAAACCGCAGCTGTAAACAAACTGGTTTCCGATGGGAATCGCTCGCCCGCTCGCGCGCGTTAAAACGATTATCGATTATCCACGAGTGCGAGAAACGAGAGATGAAATTAAAAGCCCAGAAAAATAATCAGTGCTAGTTGGATCGTTCGAATTGAAACACGATAGCACGGTATCGCGTGCCAAACTGCGTAGGCGCTCCAAAAGCGACGAGTGTCAGTGACACAGGATCTACAAAGTGCTCATTCAAAACTCTAAACCGGCGAAACGCCGCGCGCCTCGCGAGCCGACACGGGCGAAACGTGTAATCACGGAATTACTGACGATTACAACGTTACAACGATTTCATTTCAAAATTATCCGAATGCGTTTCTCTCGGGATCGCCGCCATCGCTTCTCTATCGATCTGTCGCGCTCGAGGCTGAAATTCTCGTTATTTCCAATAACGTACGCGTACCCTAATGTACTTTGGAAAATTAAGCGGGAACGAGCGTCGCGAAGGAAGAGAAGAATTTTTCTATCGATCAATTTTTCTACAAAAGTTTCAATAAATGTTACGCGCGCGCATGCACCGCGCCAATATATAATTAAATGTATCGTTTCAATTTGTTCCTCTATACATGCATTTTCACAGAAAAAGTACGAATATCGAAGTTCGATCAAATATACGATATCCAATAGCACGTTTAACTCTTTAGTACTATGGGATAAAATTTCACTTGTACTTATTCGCAATCCCCTCGCATAAACGCTTTATAAAAAAAAAAAAAATAGATAGTCACCTAGAGATAAAAAAATTCAACTGATAATTACATTTAAAAGTACGATTGTCAAATTATTAATTAAAGTAAAAACGACTTGCTTCGCGGTAGGACGGAGGAGACAATTTTATATAACCGGGAAATTAATTAAATTGAAAATAATTGCTAATATATATTTATCGATCATTCAAGCACCACGTTTGTTGCGAGAAATTGATCAAAATATCCCTTTGTGAAAAATATCCCCTCGTAAACTAGTGGCAAGTTTGCAGGAAACACAACGTTAAGGTACACAAGTCACGACGTACCTGGAACAGAATCGTCTCGACGATCAGCTGTTGTCGTCGGCGCGGACGTTTGCTCGGTATCGGCGCTCGCGTGTCGTTCTTCCGGATCGCCAGGTTCCGGATCGAGTTGGGACAGCTCGCTGATGTAGTTGTGCTGCGTCTGCTCCGTTGTGGGTGTCGTCGTGTCGACGTTCGGCCTCTGAGAAGACGAAGGCGAGAGTGTCGTCGGCGACGACGGCGTCGACCCCGGACCCGGGGTGGTCGGAGCCGTGCTGGGCGTCGCTGGCTGCGCCTGCTGAGGTTGAGCGTGATTGCGAAACAAGAGTTGCTGTAACTGCGCCTGCTGCAGGATCACCGGGAGCTCGTAGTGATGGAAAAAGTACAGCATCGAGTGCTGAAACGTAAAGAAGGAACGAATCTTCAAAGTAATTCGAAAATCGTTAGGGGCTAGATTTATATTATAGAGTTGTATAACGTTCATAGTAAAAACGTAGCAAGGATCATATAGGTAAAATGACACCCTTACATCTCTCGTATAACTAGACTATTTGTATTGTATCAAATTTGACGTCGATATTAACGTCATATAATTATCGACCTGCGATGACGTTGACGCAACTCTTAGACCGGCTTCATCAAACATTACAAGAGTCAGCCAATCGCAAATCCAAATGTCAGTGGACGAATTGGTTTGATCTTATACCTGCACTGAGAAAAAAATCTGGTTGCATTAATTAGAATTCTGGTAGATTTAACCGGTATGTCTGTTGGAAAATGGACGAACCAGAATTCTTGTAGGAATTACCAGATGAATCTGATTAATTTCTTCCTGTTAAATTTACCAAATTTTCCGGTTAATAATACTAAACTCGCCAAGTCGTCTAAAATTTTTTCCATCTAATTTCAAAAGTCTGTTTAATATTTTGAATTTCAACAAGATTATTGGATATAAATTCAATCCAGATTATTGAATAAATTATTTTAAATTCAGTTTGTTAAAATAAATTATTTGTTTGTGAGAATAAATTATTTTAAATTCAGTTTGTTAGAAATTAAACTGATAAACAGTGCAAGAAGAGGATGCAGCTCAAATACACGCAATCAGAGAACTAGCGTCCTCTTTCTGGCACTATTGCTCGTAAGAAAAAAAAATATACTTTGGATAATACTAGTTCTTTATATACATTTCATGGCAAATATTGAATACGAGTTAAGTTAAGAGGCAAGCAAGGAAATTAATGTAACAAGAAATTTGATAGATCCAACCAGAAAATACTAACCAAATCCTTATAGTAAAATCTATGAAACGTTCTAGTTATAAAAAATCGAGTCTTATCATGATAACTAGAAATTCTTGTTTGATTTAACCAAAATGCCTTCAATCATATATGTCTTGTTGGTGCAATCAAACGATTTTTCTCAGTGCGCGATATGTCATTTTAGGCTAAATCTCTCTCCCTGAGATCTATCACATCGCGTACAATCTATGTAATATTATGTAAAGTTGGAATTGTGCCACCAAAGTTGATCGCTTCTCTTCGCGTTGCAGAAGCCAGAACGAAGCCCGAAGAAGCCAGAAACAAAAATTCTGTTACCTGGCGAGGATATACCTACATATCACGCGGCTCTCCACGCGTGTGAGACTCGTGCGTGAGGTCCGCTCGCGCCTAGCAAATTTAAATGGAAATTCGGCAAATTCGTTCTACATCAGAGCGCTCTCTTTCTCATCCGCCATCGCTTCATTCGAGCCTGACTCTGCCGATCCACGCAGATCGCAATAACGCGGCTTCGCTTTACTCGCCGCGAAACTAAATTCTCCTCGTCTGTTACATACATATATATTATTAGGTGATCCGCGTATCCCTCGATCGAATCAACGCGAGGAGCGGGGAGTTAAAAGAATGATTTATAGAGATGTAAAATAAATTGCACGCGTACCAATGAGAATTGTTCGATTCCGATGCTCTATTTAAAATAATAGAAAAATCCAGGGCGAACAAATGATGCGCGGGGGTGGACGCGGAAGGGATGAGCGAGAGGAAGAATCTTGGATATGGAAAATAGATATCTCTCCCACTCGGCCTCTCCCTGTCGACGATGCGAAGGAAATGGCATTCCCGGCGATTCATCGGCGAGAGCGAAACAATTCCGCGCCGCTTGAGAAAAAGAAGACCGGTGGAAAGATTCGCGATGAGCGGGAGCGGATCGGCCAAGGTAAACGGGAAAGAATGACGGGCGAGGGAAACGAGGAGCGGAAGGAATCGGGGAGAGGGAAGAGGAGGGGACGATATATCGAGTTTTCGTTTGGCGGATAATCAACGCCAATGACACCGATATCGAATCGACGTATAATCACGCCGCGGGGCTAATCGGCTAAAATCTGACCTACAGCAACAGCCGGCCTACGAGCTTTGCCATCCGGGAATCGAAACGATTCTCGGCCGACGTGCCCCGGAGCCTTTCGAATTTTACCGCCACGCGATATTCGTAAACTCATTGCCAGGAAATAATTGTCGCTCGTTAAACGATCGATCATGTTAACGAATCTGTAACCCGGTTTGTCAGGGCAACAACTGTCATCACCGTGACATGATGGGTTAAGCCAGTTTATTTACAAAGCATATATTCGATCACGTTCTCAAACGTTGCGTCGACGCGTCGTTTCGTTTACGCGCTTGTGGAAAAAAAATTGCTGCACCGCGTATATATTCGATAAAATATTGCACCAAAGACGAAATTACACGTGTAAAGATAATTAATCGACGGATTACTTATTATACGATATATTGATGTTGAGAGAAATGATATGAAATTTTCAAAGATTTTCAAAGATTTACTCCAAAAAATCCGAAATGCACCACTTGCATTTTTGCAGGATTGTCGCATTGTCCGTACAATAATTGAAAACGATTTCAATCAAACGCAATCATTTTTAAACACTACGCTTAATCTAAAATTTATCAAAGATACATACATCCGAGTCGCGTTAAATTAGACTCGGCAATACCGAGAATGATCAACAATCACTATAAATGTGTCCGACAATCGAACGGTGAATACAACATAATAATATAATCTTTTTCCCAAGCGCTTAATGACGTAGCATCGTGATGCATTTACACCTTTTATCGAGTGAATTAACCACTCCATTAAACTTTAATGGTATTCAGTTTTTACGCGTGAAATATACACAATACATATCGAATGTAGTTATTAACGTAGCGGCTATCTATTGTAACGCCATTATAATAATACCTGTTAATACGGCCATCGCGATCATCTAATTATAAGTTATTGCGTTATCAAAGTACGCCCTCCCAATCAGATTATCTGCCGTATTATTGGCATAGTGGCAAATTTGTTTCTGAAATTCCGGCGGCTTATAGCAAATGTTCTATTACGATCGATCGTGTCTGTCGTAATAGATGATACTCCACTTAGGTACGAAGATAGACGTACAATCGTGCGACCGATGACTCTTATCGAACATGACGTTTACGAAATGTAGAGGAAGACAAAAGTCATATCACGTACATGATATAACAATTAAACTAGTAAATCGACCCATTTTATTTACAAGACAAAAATAAATAAGGCGATGTGATGAATAAAAATTATCCCAAATAGAATCTACTCAAATCTAGTACAAAAATTCCCTAATCTCCATTTTTTGTTCAAAATTTTAAGTAGATTTTAGAGATTTAACGTTGATGCAATTTTTTTTTAATTTTTTGTCGCGTGCGTTTTCTAATCTTTTCATTTAGATGAAAGAAAAATGAAATGTCACTGAAATTTCATGTGCTGGATTTGAAAGTGTACTAAAGAAAAATAAACTAAATAGTTTTCCTAAGGTAAACATTTCTCACCTACGTAATATTTTTATTTTTTTATCACTAAAAATTATAATTAAAAATACATATCGCACATTTTATATTCTATTTAGACTTTAAATATATAAACAGAGATATATATTTATAGATATATATATTTTAAATACACAATATATTTGGCCAACGGATGAATTGCTGATTGTTTTATACAATATAAAGATAGAATGATGAAAAAGAGAATTTTTTTTTAAATTCTCGAATTTCAATAAAATTTCATAAGAATTTTCTAATTTTTCCAGATAAAGAAAATTCCAGGTACTCGTTATGTTTTCAAGGAATAGACAAAATTGCAAGAAAAAGGTCGAGCGAAATTTAAGGGGACATAATAGCGTATATATTTCCTAATGGAATATTCGGAAAATAACAATATCTCTCTCTCACGCACGCACACACAACTTGAAAGGAAATGACGGCGTTCTTAATGAAAAGAACGAGACACGCCCTTGTCGAGGCGAAGGAGAGTCCGCATTTAAGGTAACCTTATGCGCATTTGTATATGGGAGCCAAGAAGCCGCATTAAATTATTTCTATCGATCGAGCTGTCAGGAGCATTGTCCCGGTTGCGTTTACGTAACTTAAGTTTGAGCGATGGCGGCTTTAGGCTATCCAGCCAAGCGACCACGGCTCGTTCTTCGTACTGCGCTAGCGTTGCTGTCAATCGCAGGACTTGCAACAGTAGCCAACGGGATCGCATGCAAAATATTGTGCTTCCCCATTTTCCCTCATCTATCTCTCGACGCTATTCCTGAAGGCGCAAGTGCAAACTCGCGTCATAAGCCCGGCATCATGATTCTTACGCATTGCATAATAAATTCGGTTAGTTGCGCTTCGAATTAATTGTCTTAAATCCATTACATCAACCTTGTGAAACATCAAATTTTTTAAATAAGCCGCTCTCTCTTTTTTTTTGATTCATTTATTTTAACATTTCCCTCTCATATATATTTCAGATACATTAATCAACATTTCATGTGTTTTCAACATTAATTAATGCAATGTAGGAACAATGATGGGGATTAACATTATTTAATGTATCGAGAAGCCACATTGAACAATAATCACAATCTATATCTCTACAGCATTCTCTTTCTCTCTTTCTATTTAATATTCCATTCCGAATATAATTATCCAAAATGCAACGCTATAAAATTTGACTTGTTCTCATGAAATTTTCATTCATAATTTTTTCACTTAACGTAGCTGAACAAATTTAGTTTATTTACGCGTGTACGCGAATTATTTAGACAAACGGAGCAATAGTAATTATCCAAGGGTTAAATATATACAAACAAAGTTTCTAAGAAATTTTTGTCAAAATGTGCTTATACCTCGGAAAGAGAGAAAATGTTGTACCTACGATACAATTTTTAAACGCAGCTCGATTGCCGGGGAAGAAAAGAATCTTTCGCTAAACTTAGACCGACCGTATCGGCTCAACTACTCGCAAGTAGGTCACGGAATATTCGTGATCAATGTCCGTCTCAATGAAAAAGAGCAATTTTTCTCGGGAGAACTTTTCTATTTCCGTGGTGGAGTTTTTATCGCGGGGACGATTATTTCACGATTCGTGACGGGGCGCGCGCCATTTTAATCCAAAAATACGTACACCGCATAAATATTCGTGCCTCACCATCAGTCATCAGCACGTTTCCACAATTTCAAGACAATTTATCCCCGACTACTATATCCTTGTGTCCTGTCATTGACCGCGCTTTACGAGATCGTATCTTAAACACCGACTCGGATTTTAAAATAAAATGAACAAATTTGATATCATATACAGGGTGTATCTGAAATGATGCACTAAACTTTAAGAGGTATTCTAGAGGTTAAATAAGACTTTTTTTTCGTATAAACATGAGTTCGCAAATGAACCTCCCTCTGAGCTAAAATTCGAAAATGTGTGAAATTGACCAAACACCCGCAACGCAAATTTATTTATCTCTCAAGAGAGGGTGATAGGTAACGTCAAAACTTTTTTTTTCTGAAATACAACCAATTTTTAATTTTTTCCCCAAACTTTAGGAGTCTTTAGCTCAGAGGGGGGTTCATTTACGGACCCATATTTATAGGGGAAAGTCTTATTTTGACCTACGCTCTTATTTAGAATACGCTCCTAAAGTTTAGCGCATCATTTCAGATACACTCTGTATATTGATATGAAAAAAATAACACAATAATAAACTACTCACCTGTATAAAGAGCCAAGATGTGACGAGCGCCAAGCTGCTGTACTGTCCGTTAAATCGATAATGGTACGCGTAGAAGGAAAAGTGGTACAGGTAGAAGAATCTGAAACAGAACCGACATGTCTCGTCTTTAAGTCGCATCGCAACACGAGAGAAAAAAACGTGCCTCGAAATATACGAGACGAATAGTTAGTCGTATTATCGCAGCGTCAAACGCGCGCCATGACGTCAGGACGGTGACATAAATAAATAGAAAATTGTCGGGATGCGAATACGTAAAATTACGGAATGCAACGAGATTTATTCGCCCCGATGTGCGCGATAATCTCGAAAATCCGTAACAACATCAAGCCACTTAACAGGTTACATAACGTAACGATATACGCGGCACGTTCCCACCCCGTGGCAACAATATGGACGAACTATCGATCAGATCGTATCAAGTTTCAGCCTATTGAAATATCGAGGATGACGCGTTGCGCGGCTAGCGGCTATGTGTCGTTATTACGACCGAAAAAAAAATATCCTAGGTGACGCAATATGCGTTATCTAGCTATGGTGACACGCACAATTCTCGTAAAAAGTATCGGATGTTACGGATAATTTTCTTGCGATTGACATGTAAAATAGAAAAAGAAACACATTGCGTTCTTTTTTCAAGGTATTATAGGTACTCGATGACTAGAAATATTTTCTGAAAAAAAAAGGAGCAATCGATCTCTAAAGTCGCTTAAAAAATCCATGGACAAAATAAGGGAGATATTTAATCTTTCTATAAATGAATCGTGATTAAAAGATGTTTAAAATTGCACACTTTTTAATCTCATACTCCTAAAATGAAATCTTTGTCTCATCTCATGTCGAGAATTAATCCATCTCGTTTTTATGATAAATAAAAGGCAGAAATACTTCATCTCTTAATCTTCCCCTAACTGAATTATTTGCTACGCCTTCTCAACCGCGAGGAACAGTTCTTCCTCTCGTGACTATCGTTTTATATATTTCGTTTTATATGTTTCGTACTGTTTATCGAGCTTGGTTTCATAATTCATCAAAAATATCCAGATTTTATCGTCATTTCGGTGAGAAATAAGTTTCACGAGAGAATTTTAAGATAACTGCTTGTTAAAATTTAATTTAAATTCGTACACGATTTTTTCTTTTTTAGCGTATCTTGCATACATCATCTTCATATTTTTGAATCTAGATATGTCAAAGGTTGCATGTGTTTTTGTAAAGCTGGCGGATTTTGTAAAGATATAATTCATCGAGATTTTATCAATTTTAACACCCACGTGCACGCTTGACGTAATTCTTTATTCTTTCCAGTAACACAATATTCACTCGATGATTAAAAAAATATAACAAATATTCCATGTACGTTTACACGGTTATTTAAAGAAATGAAACTTAAATTTAAAAATTTAAGCCCACTTTTTCATCATAATATTGCACACGAAAAAACAATCGCTTTGATGTATTCTAAACAATTATAAAAGAAACATACAAGCACATATATATATATGTACGTATGTATGTATTTTTTTGTAGTCTTTTTTTGTAGTCTTGGCTGATGAACGATGTTTGGGCGATGAAGGAGGGGTTGTAATCAAGCAATTTTTACGAGAAGTTGTTACGGGGTCGCCAATATTTACGGATCAGGGTGGGGTTGAGGCAACGTCACTACTCGAAGAAAGAAAAGCGATCAGCAGAGGTGTGGTGAAGGATGATAGAAAAAGAAGTCGGGGTTTGTAGGTATATCCCCTCGACGAGTACGACGAGTATGACGACTAATTTTCTAGAGTATATAACTTTAGCGTCTCTCAATCAATCCGAGATATGTATCATAAATTATGGCTACATATCCATCATTATTAAAGTATTATTACATAATACTTTACTCCGATATATTTTCGAGGTAAAAATATTTTGGACAGACTTGGCACAAAGAAATGTTTAGAAATATTATTAAAATAAAATAAATTTAGATTGTTGTGCATTTTCAAGAAACAGACAAAAATGATAAAAGCAATAATAGTGAAGGAAATTTATAAAAATAGTCACAAGGAGAATTATTATTGTATTGTATGTGTTGAATGCACGAAACACGCGAAAAATTGAAAAATATTAAATGTATGACTTAAAAATACTTAAAAATTGCAAATCTCTGTTTCCAAAGCCATTTACTCTCAGACAATACGTACTGAATGCATTTATGCGTCCAAAATCTTACGATGCGTAAATTTATATACAGCGGGCGTTGGTTCGTAAACGCTTTGCATTATGTTTTACGACACTGCCAGTCGTAAAACGCAGTTTAGGCGGCCGATGCATCCCATTTTCATTCGCAACGACACGGACAAACATCCAATAAATCCAACCATGGCTTGTTTGGATCACAAGCAAAGTCACGTCGTGATTAAAGCGTTCATGTTACTTTACAATTTGTTAACGTAAACTAGAACGTTATTTATCGTCGTTGAAAACAAATATTTTTTGTACTTTGATATAATGCCGCGAAAAGGATATTTTTATCCTTAGTAAATATACAAATATTGAAATATCGATCAGATAGGTTATCGAATTTAATGACAATCGCCATTAATTTAAAAATCTACAAATGTCTGGCGTCTAAAATTTCTCTGAATATGATACACGTGAAAACTGTCCGATCCATGATTGTTTAATGAATATTACGCTTGTAAAAAGGGAAATATAATTTTAACCCAAGCGCGCTTGAAAGAATCGTGAAGAAATAAAAGGTGGAACGAGAGGCGGACGGAGGAACGAGAAAGAATGCGCCTCCGAAATCCTACGTTACGTATTCCGGGGACATAAGCTCTAAAGTGTCTCACGCTCAAGGAACCGCAACCATCCGACGACGATTCATACGTCTTTTCCGGGAAAGAGGGAGGGTAAAAAGAAGAGCCGGAGACTCTCCAAACGCATTCTGAATTCATTGAATAGTGCTACCCCACCGAAGAACGGCAGGGGTTACTTTCGGACTTTAGAGCAGACTCGGAACAGGTCCCCAGTTGCCCGATGCAATCTCGGCGAACTTTTCACGCTACGTTTATAACACGCAGACCATACCTCGATTAATGTCGGAAATCATAGCGGAGAGCAATAATTATTATCATGTGCAGTTATTCGATGAATCGAGATAGAAGGGAGAAAAGGTCGCTTTATCAACAAATTATATTTATTAATAAATAATGTATTAATTGTGCACTTATGTACGTCATGCTTATTAATTGTAAATATGATTTTCATTGCTACAATTTATAAGCGCGTCAAGTAGTTGAAAAAGGCAGATATTTTTCAAGTATTTCTTTACTAAAGAAAAAGCTGTATGTAACAGGGGTGTTCCCGAAAATTCGCGTCATTGCTCGGGATAGTAATGAATTTATGAGATATAACTCTCGCATCAAATCGCACGAAAGATACCCACCAGGGCATACTTTGTCTTATCCTCACCTTTAGTCGAATGCAGTTCATAACAATCAGTTTCGGCATACACCTGACAGATTTACAATACGAGGGATACGAAGGGATAGCATCCAAACAAGATATAAATCAAGGTGTAAATATATCCCAAACCGCAATCTTATTAGAAGGAAAGTTAATAACTGTAAACCGTATTAAAGATGATATATAAATTATGTTAATTTATATGTAATATATCAACTTGTACGACATAAAATATTTATTAATAGTAATTAACATAATATTGACAAATTGCAACCATTAAATTTAAACCATTCTCTTAGATTCCAATAAATTTTATCACTGACAAATTGCAAATAAATAAAAATAAGCATAAAAAATAATAATTTCAAGCATTGTATAATAACACTGTAATCGTTTAATGATAAAATTATATTTTGATATTGTAATCATTTAATTATAAATTTATGAAAATACATTCATGCGAAACATATTTAATATTAAGAGTATCGTTTTTCTATCAATTTATTTTTCTCGCAAAGCCATAAAGATACTTAAGAAAAAATTATTTTCAAAAATGGCTCGTTCCAAAATTTCTCCTTTTGACTTTGATATTTTTTTCACATAGTTTGCGTTTTAATAAAAAACGCTTCCTCCCCGGTTGTCGCAAATGTGGCCACGGGATGTGAAACCTTACGCTTGTCCAAGAAATTTGCCCATGTTTTCTAGGAGCAATATCTTTTGAGAATCGCTTACACGAGCGAATGAACGAAGAGGGGAACGAAGAAAAGGGAAGGAACGAAAGGAAGGGAATGGAAGGATCCCGCGGCGATGTTCCTAGCGTAGGAAAGAGGGTCGCGCTTTAACGGCGGTGGCACCAGGGTGGGAACAGGAGGGCAAAGAGGGTGTAGCCGTCTCCATAACTGTACGGTCCACTCGGCTAACGTAAGTATATTGTCAATCAATCCATGGTATAAAAGCAATCTGAGCTCCGGACGACGGGGTGGCGGGATCCCGCGGGGCGAACCCGGGGACTAAGGAAGGTGAAACGATGGAAGAGAGGCGAGCGCAAACAATCCCCCCTCCTCCACGCTCTTCGTAGAAAAGAAAGGAGAATGACAAGGAGCGGAGGAAGGAAGGAAGGAAGGAAGAAAGGCAGGCAGGAAGGAAGGAAGGAAGGAAGGAAGGAAGGAAGGAAGGAAAAGGTCCTTTTCTCACTGGCCACTCCAAGGACCTTATCCAACAAGTAGGATGAAACGAAACTCGCGCAGCCAGTATCAGTACATATATATGTACTGGGTGCCTCAGGAATTATAGCGTCTCTAAATTATGGAAAGAGACTAGATGTAAATTGATCAGAGAGAGAATCGTGCGAATAATGATGATGAAATTACAGAGCTAATGAAATTTTACATGTAACTCTTGACCGAGAGAGAATCGACGATAAATCGTAAAATCCCCGACGAAAGAAAGGAACAGTGATTTCTGAGTAATCCTGTACATTGTACAAATCTCTATATGTGCGCGCGGTCAACCTGGTGTGACCGGATAGATATAGCCGATGGTAGGATATATCCGAAGAAGCTGGTAGAGGATTCTCTAGCATTCTCGAGGTGGCGCGTCCTGTTCATGGGAAAACCCCGAGTGCTGAGAAAATATATCGGTCTGATCGCCAAGAGAGACGACGACGTCGCCGTACGATCGGATTGATAGACTCTTGGAAGAATCTTCCTTAAAGGTCATGGAATATAAGATGACGACGTGTAAAAGCGTGGAGAAGAAACTTTCGAGTTTTCTTTCTCGAAGGAAGTATCGTAAAAATCAAAATTTGTCATTCGCGTTATACCTCGAGAAAATATCGTTCAAGCATATGAAAAAATACAATTGAAAAAAACCGGGGACACAATTTAGCGTCCCCATTTGAGAAAATCGCAGACCGGTGCTGCGAGTGTTCTATAAACGAATTTACGCCTTATCGATCCCCGAGTACGCCAGCAAAACACCGGTAAATGAACACGGGCTTTATCTTGGTCAAGACGGGGGTGGTCGTGCACCGGTAAATAAAGTTATATCCCCATCGTGGTCCGATGGGAGACGATCGCGTCCCGTCGTGTCTCGGGACAGCAGGACTAGCGGAAAATGAAATAATATCGGCGTAAACACACACGGGATCGTACCGGGGCGAACGTCAAAGAGGCCGTACGTAAATAGGTAAGAGAGTTTACGGCTATAATACACGGAAGGGGATGTCGAGGAGCTGAAAAAGATAGAAGAGGAAAGGTAGGAAGGAAACGTCGTGGGACGCGACCATATGCGACGAATATCCCCGGGAAAGATTGTCGATGGCAAATCTGGATAATGTATTTACAAGATTCGCTCCTCGTCACGTCGACGAAGATTGACCGGCAGAGATTGAGTCGTCAAAGTGAAACGCGGGATATTTTTCCTTCTTTCTCTCCTTTTCCGTCGGCGGGAACTTTATTTCGCGGATTTATACCGTATTTTCATCACTTCGCGCATATAAACGACCATAAGAACGAGGACTTGCCGCGCATCTCGGATCAAAAATCGGACGAGAGATGCATTTCATTTGGACTTTGGAGTAAGCCGGGGGGTCCATCGAGATTCTAACGCCGAAGCGAGCGAGGGAGGAAGGGAGGGAGGAAGCCGTCTTAACGACGCGCGGAGAGGTGTAGATCGCGGGCATACATTGTCCGGTCAGCATTGTCGCGGTATTCTCCCCCTCGCTATATCCGCCGCACGATAATCCCGTACTTTGCGGAATAAGCAACGATTTTCGAGTCCTATTCTATATTATTGCGGCACGAAGAGAGAGGAGCGCGCGTGTAACGCGGTGGGCGCGGGGGTGCGGCGGCGGGTGCGGTGGCGGTGGGCCGCATTAAAGGCCGGATAAACCTGCCACCCGCGTACAATAACGCGCGCGTGGGCTTTGGAGACCTCCTCTCAATGCCATTCCCGCTCTTCTTTTTCGTCCGCAGGTGGAATCGCATGATTAATGATCCTCAACGGCGCCTTACTCGGAAGGGATCATTTTATCACGCTCAGCGGATTTCGCCGGTCGGGAGTACGTATTTCTCCCGCAATTCCCGCGGAGGAAGCACTCGGCTAGGAATTCAATCAGCGATTGTCCAAGGAGCGCGAGTCCACTTTATTACTCTACGCTCTACGATGCTGTAAATATCGGTCAAAAATTATCTTCTCTTTCTGTCAAGTGGAATCGTGTATTATTACTGAAAAATGGAATAGTTATTTGTGGGAAATCTCGCTGAAAAAAATCAATTATCGAGATAGGTAAGAATATTTTAAGGATGTTTTGTACCTATTTTCCAAATATTGAGAATTTAATGAAAATTGTAGAGAATGTCCTTACATATGTTTAGAATCTTTAGTACAATTTTTAAATCGATTCACTAAAGCGTTCACAAGTTGTAAGGATTTTAATTTGCACCGAATTATGTGTTCTTATGGGAAACGTATAATCACGTCGATTCAAATGACAAAAAACACGTGGAAATAATATTCAGAATTTGTTAAAATTCTGAATATTATTTCCACGTGTTTTTGTCATTTGAATTTGTTTAATATTTGCGAAAGTTTAGATGCAGAGAAAATATTTGGTCAAATAATATTATACGAGTACTAACTGGTTAAAGAGATATTAAATATAATTTAATAAAGTTAGCCATGTATCTGTCACAAGGCGAAATTCTCTGCCAAAATCATTTCGATTAACAAAATTCGGGAATTGCAGTAAAAACGCAATAAATATTAAAAAATACATCTCTGCACTGTAGCTAAAATCAAATTGTAACGTTCCACGCAATTTCTCATACTCAATATACACCAAAAGTGGATATTCGTCAATATTGATTTTCAGCTACTTTTTGCTAGGATTGTACATACAAAACATCCTTAAATCACGTCTTGTATATTATTATAATATTATATAATTAATCTATATATTTTGTTAAGAAAATATACTCAAGTAGATATATCAAGAATCTTGTTTATTTTTTTTTACTTTTTATCAGATTTTAAAAATTAAAAAATGATAATGATTCTAAATTTCTCTCAAAAATAGCGATTCAAAATAAATGGAAAAAACTCTAAGAGATACATCTTACAAAAATGTGTGATTATGATAATTTTTCAGAAAAATCTTATCATCATCAGTCATAATCAAAACATGAGATGAAAAAAGTAGCATTGTCTTAATCAGCCGCATTTTCATAATTCAAGTTTTTAAAAAAGTAACTTGAAGAGAAACAATTTTCCAGCGATAACAAAACTCGACAAGCGTGATTTAAAATATCTGAGGAGCCCTTTTATTTCTTCGATTCATGTTATAATTAATTAATAATGTTTTAGGATTCGTGCGAGCGCGTCCTCGAATAAGATGCCCGCGATATATCGAATCAGACGTCGAAATCCTGGTCTCGGAGCGGTCATCGGAGAGACGGATATTTGCGACGCGCTCAAAACTTGTCCGAGATTATTTGCGATCGTTGATGGACCGTTCGCATCCCCGCGGAGCGCGTTGATTACACGGATTACGGGAACTCGTCAGGTTTGTAAAGCAGATTTCGGAAGGCGAAAGGTCCTGGCCGGTCCGACGTCGCCAGAATCGCCAGGATATCGTTAATATTTCATCTTACGCCGGCGAGAAACTTGATGGAAACATGTCCATGCTAACGACGCCGTTATCCCGGCTTCCCGGCGACACGTGGACACGTGGCTCGTAATCCGGGAGTTCTAGCCGACTCCACGTGAGAGCATTTGGCGAAATCTGCGTTTCTGATGCTAAATGTATGCCTTGGAATTATCACGATTAAATTATAACTATCGAGAATTACAATACGTTTACCCGACAGCTCGTCCGAAGGGATAATCTACCTACAGGTTCCTTCACCCACATGCTTCGATTATTGTTCTAAATATGGAATTATAGCAAATGGATCGTATCCTAGAATTTCTCATTACGCCAATATTATAAACAATTAATACAATCAAGGGATAAAGCACGAATACAAGTTGGCACACTTAAAAGATAAGTCTTACACACTGAGAAAAAAATCTGGTTGCATTAATTAGAATTCTGATAGATTCAACCAGTATGTCTGTTGGAAAATGGACGAACCAGAATTCTTGTAGGAGTTACCAGATGAATCTGATTAATTCCTTCTTGTTAAATTTATCAAATTTTCTGATTAATAATACTAAACTCGCCAGTACCAAGTCTAAAATTTTTTCCTAATCTCAAAAGTCTGTTTAATATTTCTAAATTCCAACAAGATTATTGGATAAATTCAATCCAGATTATTGAATAAATTATTTTAAATTCAGTTTGTTAGAAATTAAACTGATAAACAGTGATGCAAGAAGAGGATGCAGCTCGCAATCAGAAGACTAGTTCCTCTTTCTGGCCCTACTGGTCATAAGAGAAAAAAAATATACTTTGGATTTAATATTAATACTAGTTCTTTATATACATTTTATGGCAAATATTGAATACGAGTTAAATTAAGAGTGTCAAGCAAAGAAATTAATGTAACAAGAAATTTGATAGATCCAACCAGAAAATACTAACCAAATCCTTATAGCAAAATATATTAAACGTCTTATAAAAAATCGAGTCTTATCACGATAACTAGAAATTCTTGTTTGATTTAACCAAAATGCCTTCAATCATAGACGTCTTGTTGGCACAATCAAACGATTTTTCTCAGTGCACGTATATATTCTCTCTTGCAACAATTTTCAAACCCAAACGTTGCTTTATCGACGTGCAACCGATGTCGGAAAATGTTGCGAATGACGTGTAATGTCATCATCACTGTCTCGCATAATTTTGTACAAGCTTGAGAGTCGCCGAAAAGAAGAAAATACAAAACTACCGTTCCATCCGCGGGGAAATGAGTATTAATGTCGAAGCTTGACTGCGAATTGACCCCGCGTTACTCTCGGATCGACTACGCGACCGAATAAAGGGGGAATTGCTTATTTTCTCTTCACAGTGGCGGCGAAACGATAAAACGAGGTCTTTGTAGGTACCATAGTGGCCACTTTGCGGCAGTCGGGTGTGGCTGAATTAGAGTTTAAGAGATCGCTGGCTATTGGCAGGCAGCTCGTGTAAGCCACCGAATGGTCTCGTGTGTGTCCGACAAGCGTCCTTTTCAATTATCGAGGGTATCTTGATATTCAGAGGCTTGGCTTGGAAAATTCATAATGACGTTCAATGAAATTTCTCTTTTCGCTGCTTTCGCATCTTTCGCTTTATGACAATAATATACTATAACTTTGCATATTCGAAAATTTGCAATGCTATCGTATATATTATTGTTTTTGCGCGATTGAGAAAACTTTCAAAGTGGATAGGGAGATTGTAAATTTGTAAATCATTATGTTTTATCGGATCCGTCACCTCTGTATCCGTCGGTTTTCAAACTAAAGGGATTAAATCGACAAAGTTTCGGCGACGTTAAAAGAATATTCAACAGTCGCTCAAATGTAGAGTACTACGTTATTACCCGCAGATAGGTGTCGCTTGTACCCAGATTGAAGTGAGTCGATCGACGGGTGGCCGATAGGGTGACACGGATGGTGCATTACTCGCACCCTCGAAAGTTTTTTTTTCCTAGACGCCTATCGCGCAATACACGAAATCGATGGGCTTCCCGTACAAAAAATCGATCTTAATTTCTCTCACCTGAAACAATTGTTGCATAAACGCTACAAGTGTTTCAAGTTGCTATAAACGTTATTGCAACAGTTGCAAATGTACATCTTAAATTGACAAACTGAGGAATACGCTGATAATATACAGGATGAGTTTTTTATCTTGAGACATTGAAATATCGTAAAGTCTAAAAGATCACCTCCAACTTTTTAAATGAAACACCCTATATGCTTTTGCATATTCTTGTAGCTCATCTCGGGAACTTTCCAAAACATTATAATTAAGTTAGTTTTCATTAAGTACTTTTCGAATTATGAGACTTGAAATCATTTCTTAATTTTACATAAACCGTAAAATATCTTGTAGAATATTCATTTTTCGATTATCATATCTTAATACTTTTATGTATTGTACAAAATAATTAAAGGAATCAATTGGTGTAAAGAAAACACATAATTGTTTCGAAAAAAAAAAAAAATATATATATAATTGTTAATTGCAAATTACATTTTTTTCTAAGGACACCATCTTTTGTTCCCATACGTATGTCTTTGAAACCATACAACTTTAGTCTGAAACATTTTTTCGCATCTTTTAGACTTTACGAGATATTTCGATGTCTCAAGATAAAAAACACACCCTATATTATATGATTGTGTATTATTATCGGTATGAAAATAAAAAATCCGCGCGACACACGTATCGAAGGAAAAGTGACATTGTTGAGCGCAAAAATTGAAAAACAGCGGGGAGCGAAAAAGAGCATCGCCATCTTCTTCGCTACTGATTTTCGTCTTGCAAGGTATTTTCGCGATAGAAGAGTAGGATAAAGAGAGACAGAGGGGGAAGGAGAGAAGGTTGGCGATGGCAATGGCGATGGCGATGGCGATGGCGATGGAGACGACGATGGCGATGGAGACGACGACGACGACGTCGACATCGACGGCGACGGCAACGGCTTTCGTCGCGACGCGATACCACTCCACTAATTAGGCATTAGCGCAACAAACAACCCCGAGGTACCGTGTACCCTGCCTGAGCTCGCCCCCGCTACCATCCCCCGCCACTCTGTTTCCCTCAGCCGCTGGAAACCATCCCCGCGATCTCCTCTGGCCGGAATGCTCAAGTTACAAATTAACTTGTAGAGATCATCCGTTTCCACCTCGGTTCCACAAATCCCGTCAACGAACATTCAAATGCAAAAAATCAAAAAGAGAAAAAAAAAAGTACGGGATAGGAAAGTTTCCTTCTCCTATTCTGTCAGCGTTTGAATCGTCGGAACCTGCAAACTCTCTCCGGTTGCAAATAAACCTTTGGCATTTCTGTAATTTGCGATTCGAATTCGAGTAAAATCCATGAAAGTCCAAAACTTTCTTCATTATCACAGCTACACGATATATTTTGTATATGCTATAAAAAAATTAAATGCCATTAAAAATATTTAATCTGATCTTATCGCTATAAAAAATATTTAATCTGAATTACAATTGAAATCTAAAGGAAAGCAAAATTCCCTGTATACATTAATTTTCCAACCTAGCGCGTGATATATTTTAGGACATTTTATTATTCAAAGGCATTTTCCTGCAATTCTCATAGAACGAAAGCGGGAAAAGTGCCCCGTCGTTCCGTAAGCGTTAAATCGGCCAGACGAGATACAGCGAATTTTCTCACTCGGAATTTCACGCGTCCGTTTCGCGCGCGCGTCCTTTATTTTCGCCTCCCGTTCGCCTTCGTTACACGAGCTTTCCGAAGGTAGCAGTCGTTAAGAAGTATCGGACGGCGTTTCCTCCCCGCGAAATAACGAATCAGCGAGGCGTCTCGATTACGTAAGAAATCGGGAAAGTAACGAGGTCTCGGCGATACACCAGACTCTGGTCCCATGGTAACGCCACCCCGATAGGCGTCCTCGTACGCCTCGTGGCTCAAGGCGTTTCGAGGCGCTTCGTCGTCGCTACAAAGTGGAGAGAGGAAAGGCGGGATGAGAAGCGTCGTCGTGAGAGAGCGTCGCGGCAGCGGGCCGAATGTTACCAATTATGAGGAATCACGCCTGATCGATTTCAGGATGTGAAATCGCTCCTCGCCGTTCGCTCTCTCGCTACATCTTGTTAAGGGTCTTGGAATCGAGCAACGCGAGAAACACGAGAGACAGAAAGAGAGAGAGAGAGAGAGAGAGCGAATATAAATTTATCATTATCTGTTATAATCCAAAGTTCAATTTCATTTTATCCTAGAAAGCGATATGTTTGTTGGATACTGTTTAAAAGTATATCTTACCCTCAAGTATAAAAGATTGTGAGGCAATTTTAATATCGCTCTCTTATGTTTTTCATTAGTTAAAATTTCGCGATTTAATTATTTCCACAGTAAAAAACACATTAAAAAATTTATTTAAGGTAAACCCGCACAATTTCCCAAGTCGAACTTGTCGGCGGAAATCACCGCCGAAACAGAGCGGATCGCGGAAAGTCGGAAACAACCCTTCGCCAAGAGTCACGAGAAACGAAGGGCAAGAGTTTTCGAATCGAGTAAATGAAGTTCTTTAAAGTTCGAGCCCTGTCAAGGAGCGAGAAATTCGTACCCTCCTCTCGCCTCGAGAAATATGCCAGTTGTACGGCGGCGAGGTGCCGAGCGCAGACAAGCAGACGATGTAATTCCGCATTTCGCGAAACTCTAGCACCCGGTCTGTCTAGGATACGCGAGACGAGTTGTAATTTCTTGGCAATATACTCGCGAGTAAGATTTCCGAAAAGCTTTCGAAAACGGGAACTTTTCAATTTTCTATATTCACTTGTCGCTTGTCTGAACGTTTGGAATCATTTAATCACCTTGCAATTGACTTGTAAACATCATTATTTTCTCGCCAGAGATTTACGCGAGACGAGTTGTAATTTCTTGGCGATATACTCGCGAGTAAGATTTCCGAAAAGCTTTCGAAAACGGGAACTTTTCAATTTTCTATATTCATTTGTCGCTTGTCTGAACGTTTGGGATCATTCAATCATCTTGCAATTGACTTGTAAACATCATTATTTTCTCGCCAGAGATTTACGCGAGACGAGTTGTAATTTCTTGGCGATATACTCGCGAGTAAGATTTCCGAAAAGCTTTCGAAAACGGGAACTTTTCAATTTTCTATATTCACTTGTCGCTTGTCTGAACGTTTGGGATCATTCAATCACCTTGCAATTGACTTGCAAACGTCATTATTTTCTCGCCAGAGATTTACGCGAGATTATTCAGCGTATTTCTAATGTACGGTATTAGAAAATTTATTCTCACGTAATAATTATATATATAATATAAATAACTATTTGGAATATTTTGTTAAATTTTTATAAAAATGTGTGTATTGAGAAAAATGGGTCGCTGATATTCCCTCTATTTTTTATGATTCTCAAATAACTACCACAAAATTTTGGAGAATTTAGAATTATTCGCTACTGAAAAAATTGAAGTATCAATGGTCGAGTTAAAGAACATCGATTGACCGAGTTTTTATAATTGGAGAAAGCTTCGATTCCTTTGGGTGTAACTTGACAACCAAGGAAAGCAAAGAGATGAAGAAAAGCACGATAGAGAAGAGAAAATCTCTCCGATACTTTTTTATTTTCTGATCCGTCCAATTTTTGCAATAATCCGTTCTCGTAATTAATTTCCCTCCATTATGACTATTTCTATCGCCCACTTTCTCTATTTATCTGCTAAAGAAAGAAGAAAGAGATTGAAAAAATAGGCAGTTTTCTAAAAACATGATAAAAAAAGCTTACATCGACCATAACTGATATTATTATGACAAAAAGCAGCGAGCAAAGCGTTATTGTCGACGCTTTCCCATTCGTCGTTTTCCTTTCGAGTTTCCTAATTATTGCGAACTTTGCGCCAAGATGCGCTCTCGTAAAGAGTCGAGATGGAACATGACGGATTTTCGCAACGAATCAAAAGTGAGAGATAATTAGGATTATGACGAATAATTGAGGATAACGCCTAGTCGCTCCAGCGAGCACCGAGTCTGACATTTTGTCTTGCCTCGCTCGAGGAAAACCGGTGGCGTTTTCAATAAGATTCTAATTATCGCAAACATCCCGTGTCTCGGGGTTTGTACAACTTGCCTCGCTTAACTCGGCGGCCCTAAACTCAAGCGCCGGAACTATAAACCGAAACGCATCTCCCGAAACAATCTCGCGAGATAGCTAATTTCCATTCACGGCTGTCTCGAGGACGCATTCGTCTTGTTTATTTTCGCGACGCGAGATAAGTGATTTAGCATCTTTTTTGAAACGTACGCTGTCACGATCGACGATGATGGCACGCTATTTTATAATTCATCTCTTTTCCTTATTTATCATTAATCATATAATGTGATTATTGTCGCTCTTTGTACGATGGAGACTTTATATTATTGCGCGCATTATAATAAATGTAATAATTAATATAAAATTGCTAAAAATCAAGCAAAATTGCAGTTTGCAGATTTGCTTATAATCAAGCAGATGTCGAGCATGTTTAAGATCATGTATTAAAATAGAGACAGTTTACCGCTAGATGCGACTCTACCACATTTTCAAGAATGCTTGTCTCTTAGCGAACGATAAGCGATGTTTGAGATGTATATTATTTCGAAATGCGTATGCGTATCGTCGACAGCAATTATCGGTGATAAGCTCGTATCGAGAAATTATATCGAAACACGGAGGCAATTAGCAACGATCGTGCTCCGCGTCTACTTATCTGTACTTGTACACATGTTCCTCGACAACATTTCCTAGAACTACTCGCATTATTAGTCACTCTCCTTACGTTAATACGCTCGTTTGAGTTCTAGGTATCTTTCGTCGGTAATCATCTTATACAGTCAATTTCGAGAGATTGGCGAACTCTAGCTAGCTGCGTACATCAATTAACGACATTGCGCAAAGCGGAGATTGAATTGAATCTAAAAACTGAATCGCCTCTTGAAATTTGCGCAACAAGTAGGATATCGCTCCCCAAAGGCGAGCGTTTCTCCAACATTTCTCGGGAGCGCTCCAAGAAACGTTTCAGGAGAAAATGTAAGGTGTCCGTTTTAGACGGACGACGTAAAGCGGAGGAGAGGAGAGAGGAGAGGAGAGCAGAGTCGGCGGTATTTATACGCAAAGGGGAGGCGCGGGGCGCGGGGCGCGGCGCCATTACTATGCAAATAGATTCGGAGTGACACGAGGAGAATGGGCTATACCACGGTGCAACCTAACTGGCGCCCGTCAGGACACCATTTAATAGCGTAGTTTCGCCGTGCACCCGCCACCGTGGGCCGTGCAGCCTCCAGCGGCGTCGACGCGCGCGCGTGTACCCCCCAATACGAGTAATGAAATTGTCCATGCGCGAAGCAACGCGACGCGATGCGACGCGATGCGATGCGTCGCGACGCGATGCGACGCGACGCGATGCGACGCGACGCGACGCGACGAGACGCGACGCGACGCGACGGACCTCCGCGATCGAGCGCGAATATGTCGTTGCGTGCCTTTTGCGCGCCGAACCAGATTCGGGGAGGATTTGCTGGAATTTCAGGTACACAAATGAGCGCAGGTACGCTCTCGCTCGCACAATGGGAACGCGATATGGGCGACGCGGTCGTGCACTCTCGACCGCGATACGCAAGGTCCAAGTATAAACGTAATACGAACGATATTAAACCCGCGGAATTTCCGGCGGTCCGACAATGCCGTTCGCGATATAAAGGTATTTCAGTCTTGCGAATTCACAATTATATATGGAGATCGTAGGGCACGAAGCGAAAAGCTAATTATTCTGAGCTCGGGATTAACGTCGGGCTCTTACACGGCTCGCCGGCTAAAGACTCGGAAAACGATTCTGGAAATTGTTACTCTCCTTTGGAACATCCTTGAAAAGATGACGAGTAATCGTCACCCTCTACGCGTGCCGTCTTTTTTCTCGTCAAACGGGAATATTCGAGATACGAGGGTATTATAAAGGGTGTTCTAAAAAGGTACGTCAAAAATTTAGAGAGATGTTCCTCGCACCTGAAGGATGAAAAATGGTTACACGGACATAGGTGCGGAAATGCTTATTTCAGGAGTTGTGTTGAAAATACTGTCAGCTGTATTATTTACACAAAGGAAAATTTAGGATTAATTATTCAAAAATGCCACCAGTGCGTGATATTCAAGATTTTCGTGACCGTATCACAGGTTGCGAGACGATCCGTTGTACGCCAGGTATTTTTTTGAAATCGATGCATCGATGTGTCACGAAAATGGTGAACATTTTCAATATTTATTGTAAAATACTCACATTAAAACCAAATGTAAATAAGTCTAATTAAACGACTGTCGTCTACAATAATTAATCCTAAATTTTTCCTTAGAGTATTTTCAACATAACTCCTGAAATAAGCATTTCCGCACATAACATTTTTTCATCCCTCCAGGTGTGAGGAATATCTCCTTAAATTTTTGACACATCTTTTTAGAACACCCTGTATATAGATATTTCTCGCCAATCGTGATTTTTCACTTTTAAGGAAAATGACGTGGCGAACGTAACAAACAAGAGGATCCGGGAAATGATATTAATTTGATACTCGTCGAGATCCGATTCCATTTAGAGATTTTTCCTCGGCGAAAATGTCGAGGAAAAGTCATCATTTTTCCGAGCGAGTTTCCAATTTTTATCATTGTACATCTTTGTAACTAGTCAGTTTTAAATTAAAATTTTATCAAAGTAAACTCTACCTGAAATTAACTGAAGAATGTAAGTTTTATAATCTTTTACCAAATTTAACTATCCGTAAAGTTTAATTTGCAAAAAGTTCTTCTTTTCGAATCGCTTATAGATAGATGGATTTATTTATTTCTCGTCTTTTTCGGCATCGAAAGGGGTTTTACGTAAAATGTAACAGACTTTATAATATGCTTAACTCGTACAATGTTGTTTCTTATCCCAAATAATTTCAATTACTTTTAGATTGTCTTTAATAATTTCTTTGATTTTCTTCTCTTTTCTGAACCTTAGAATTATCTTCATCCATCAAATTCCCTCTTTCGTTTCTCTTAAAATTTGATTCATTTATCTCTATTCTTTTATTATTCCTTGTATCTCTCTAATATTTCTACTTCCTTCTGATATATTCTACATAGTTTCTCCTCCTGTTCGCGCCTAAATTTATTTCCGAGTTCTTCGTTTCCATATCTAAATCTCGCCATGATCTTTCGAAAGACCTTGTTTTCTTAAATATTCCTATCGTGTATAATCTCGATACCTCTATATCTCGAATCGCTTATATAATCGGAAATTATCGACATTTTCGCTGAAAAAAAATCGTCTCGAGAGCCATTAACAGATGCTGCGATGATTCCGAAACACTTTGTAAATGCAAGATAGATGGGATACGGAATTAAAAAACGGAGATCCTCTTTTTCTAAAAGAGTGCCAGGATTAAACAAATTCGCTGCATTATTCATCGCAAATGAGTTCTGTAGCAGGCACGCAAATACGCACATACGCAAATACCAATTAAACTTATAATCTCAAAACGCGTACGATCTCATGTGAAACTGTTCATACGTGCCATTTGCGTTCAGTGGCAGATTCGCGAGGATTTGCTAGAATTTGAGATAAATGGCTAACTATATGCGCGTACGTTCACGATGGAAGTGGGCGAATACGCATCGATGGGCACGCGAGAAACGGACGAGGTGAAAATACACGAATGATAAAAATATACAAGAGTGAAACAACGGATAAAAGGGAGGAGGGAGATCGCCGACACAAATATGAAACAAATACCTTGGGAAATGTTTCTCGATAGATTGATCATCCACGCTTACGTAGTATGCACTATATGTTTCTTTTATCGACATGTTTTCATTTTATCAGCCGCAAATTTTTATCAATCCCGATTCGTAATCGCGATGTACGCTCTTGACGAGAACGATTTCGAAAGCGAAACGTCTCGCGTATAAATTATTTCGTCTATAAAAAGTTAGCTCGCACTCGAGAAAAATCGTTTGATTGTACCAACAAGACGTATGTGATTGAAGGCATTTTGGTTAAATCAAACAAGAATTTCTGGTTATCGTGATAAGACTCGATTTTTTTATAACTAGAACGTTTAATAGATTTTACTGTAAGGATTTGGTTAGTATTTTCTGGTTGGATCTATAAAATTTCTTGTTACATTGATTTCTTTGCTTGCCACTCTTAACTTAACTCGTATTCAATATTTCCCATGAAATGTATATAAAGAACTAGTATTAACGTTAAATCCAAAGTATATTTTTTTTTCTTACGACCAGTAGTGCCAGAAAGAGAAGGCTAGCCTTCTGATTGCGTGTGTTTGAGCTGCATCCTCTTCTTGCATCACTGTTTATCAGTTTAATTTCTAACAAACTGAATTTAAAATAATTTATTCAATAATCTGGATTGAATTTATCCAATAATCTTGTTGGAATTCAAAATTAAACAGACTTTTGAGATTAGATGGAAAACATTTTAGACGACTTGGTGCTGGAGAGTTTAGTATTATTAACCAGAAAATTTGGTAAATTTAACAGGAGGAAATTAATCAGATTCATCTGGTGATTCCTACAAGAATTCTGGTTCGTCCATTTTCCAACAGACATACTGATTGAATCTCTTAAAATTCTAATTAATGCAACCAGATTTTTTTCTCAATGCGTGCTTCAGTTTTTCGATAGTTTTTGACATTCTTATACTCTCCGCAAAATCCCCCGACAGTTTCCGACAGTGCCGTTATAATTCGAGGCGATTTTTCAGTTTCTCACGCGTATTTTTGCTCACTTAATAACCGCGCAAGTTTCTCCGTCATCTTATAATTTGAAGCGCAAGGTATCGCCGGTCCTTTTTCGAAAATGCGCTTGATAGAATGTTGACAAAATGTGCACAGTAACGACCATTTATGTTGAAAAAGTCGTTTTGAATTACACATGCCGAATGGAAATTTCATTTTGACAACGTCATAAAACCAAGCTTTGGCAAACATATGTTGGAGCCAAGTTTTAATGACATGCTGAATTAATACCCGCATCCGCCTTCCTTTCGTTACTCTTTTGCCATAAAAAGCCGTGCATTAAATTTCACATATGAAGTTTTGCTTATACTGACGAACTTGTACGAACGACTTTCATAAGATACAATTATTAAGAAGCGAATACAAACTACAATTCTCTAAAATGATGGGTAAATTAGAGTAAAAAGTGACACATTGTTATAATTTGAAAATGAAACGAAAATGCAATAATAATCAAATTAACATTAAAAGGACGACAATACGAGCAAATTAATAAGTTAGAAATAAAAATAAATAAAACAATTAATTATAAGTTCGTTTAATTAAAAGATCACAAACGTTTCGATTTAACTTAGTCTTCTTCAGCATCTTCTTATTAATTTGCTCGTATTGTCGGCCCTTTAATGTTAATTTGATTATTATTGCATTGCAATACACGAGCCTTCTAATTGTCATTATATCTATTATTGAAACGAAAATGTTTCGTTTTTAACGTAAGTAGAGGGAATGAGTGCTTTTCGATATGTCGAGGCAATGTCAAAATCGCTTCAGTTGGCTCAGATTTATAATCGCGATAGAAATCGTGCTGTATACAAATTAATTGCGCGAGTGGATCATTTTCGGGATACAAATCGTCCCGTCTCTTTCACTCTTTTTCAGATGGCAAGAACGCGGAGGAGCGAGTCGAGGGCGGTTAAAGGTTTAATGCCAAGTGGCGAAAAGGATGCTTAAAAGTGCACGGAAAAGCGTCGAGGGTGCTTAAAGCGGTCGGTCAAGAGTACATCCAAGTTTCGAGAGTGATAAAATTACAGCGCGACGTGAGTTGGCACCGACGCAAGCAACATGCAACTACCAACATGCAAAATACATACAAGCGCGATATGATATCGCGATGATACGGTATCGTTTTATATGACGCGCGAAATGAAAAAAGACGACGGATAGAGAGCGCGTGACTAGATAAACGGAGATCGGTTCGTCGAAAATTTCTCGCGCGTATAAACCGTATATACCGCGTGGCATCTGTAATCTTTATCGGGATTTAAAGCGAGATGCAGAGAGATTTGTATTCATTTTACGGCCGCATAGAGCGAGGGCATAGTCCGATCGCACAATGCGGAAGGCGATGGTATCAAGGCGTGAGCAGAGATTGCTGTCATCGTCGTTAATTCTCATTATCTCTTAATTTTATAAGCGTCTTCCTCTAACGAAACGGTACATTCTGTGCATACAACCGCTGCACTCGGGGATACAAAATTGTAAACCCCTCCCTCTTTCCCCCTCCTTCGTTTTCTCCATCTGCTAATTTCTTTCTCCTTCCGTTTCTAAAATACAGGGTCATTTTAATCTACTGAAATATCTCAAAATCCATAAGTTTAAGACAAAAATGTTTCAGACAAAGGTTGTATGGTTTCGAGGGGGCCATAAGAGGGTACCATTGGTTTGATCTTGAAGAGTCACCTAAAGGTCACGTAAAAATCACCTCCAACTTTTTAAATGGAACCGCCTACTTTTTATTATATATTCTTAAACTTATCTCGATATATTTTCTCTATGTGTTTTCTTTACACCAATTACACCTTTACACCAAATGATTCCTCTCATTATTTTGTACATAAAAGTATTAAGGTAAGATAATCGATAAATGAGTATTTTACAAGATATTTTACGGTTTATGTAAAATTAAGAAATGATTTCAAGTCTTATAACTCAAAAAGTACTTGAGGGAGAAATATTTTATTATAGTGTTTTGGAAAGCCCTCGAGATAAGCTACAAGAATATATAATAAAAAGTAGGCGGTTCCATTTAAAAAGTTGGAGACGATCTTCACGTGATCTTCAGGTAACTCTTCAAGATCAAACCAATGGTACCCTCTTATGGTCCCCTCGAAACCATACATCTTTTGTCGCAAACATTTTTGTCTTAAACTTATGGATTTTGAGATATTTCAGTCCGACAGATTACAATGGTCTACCTTGTATATCGGAAAAAAGAGCAAGAGAGGTGGAAGAAAAATTAAGCAAAGCTACACGCGTTTGATTAGAAGAATGTCGTTTTTTTTTTCTCAAGAAACTGATAGTTTTTCCATAATTAAAGAAAAAATGGCAAAAGTTTTATCACGTACATTTCTAATTAAATCGAAGAGATGAATTTTTCACGCGCGCAAGAGATATCGGCCAAGCCGAGAGATGTAGCGAACTTATTATAAGCTACTCTATCAAATGCCGAGCGCGTTTCCGCTCAAGATTGATGTTTCTTCGCAAAGACTGAAAAGCAACATTCGCGGCCGCCGAATCACCCTATCGGGGTTAACCCTATCTCGTTATATCAAAACACGATTAACCCTCGATGATGAACAAGCGTGCTCTACAAGTCTACTCGCGCTTTCGAGCATTTCCCTTCGCATTCGCACGCTATCGATCAATCTGGTTATCGGCGTCGGGAAAAATGCGAGGGCGAAAGCATCAAAGATTCCGATATTTCGTAATTGGAGCTTTTCCTCGCGCGCTTTACCCGTGAAAAGAAACTCTACAGAGAAGATGTATCGAAAAAAAGATCCCGGCACGTGTGTGGCTCCGCGTTTTGCGACGAGGCGACGACAATCCTCAAAATAAAATGCTTCTCAACCTATGTAGCTGACGCGAATTTGCGTTTTAATGTACAATTGTAAATGTACTCTTTATGTAGAAAAAAAAAGATGGATGTATTTTTTTTAAACTTGCGTTATATATAATTCTTTTAATACATATTATATATTTTACCGGTCCTCTCTTGAATTTTATTGAAAAAATATTTACAAAAGTCGCTTGAATTAAATTTGAGCGCGAAACTCGTTGAAAAAAATATATATTTTGAAGTAACATGCAACACACGGCAAAGATAATGAGTCTTTAACCGAAAGACCGTATTTTTTCTGGACACGGATGACAGTCTGTTTAGTATTCCAAACCGCGTGGTCGGGAGTCAAGACGATTAATTATGCCGGTTAATTATCTTACGACGACTAATTTTCTATCCGTTGTTTACGATTAATCATGCACCTTGTCACATGGCGAATACCATCCCGACTTTTCGTTTTGGACGAAATACCGTAAAACGTACAGTGCCGTTAAATGATATTAATCACACGAGTTGCAACATAGTTATTTCTTTCGGCGTATTTGGTCAACCGTGCCGTTAAAAAGCAAAGAATATACATTTTTTTGAAAAATAGCTAAAATATTTCAAATACGCTGTATAATAAATAAATAAATAAAGCGCAAATTTTAGTTCAAAAGCGATACATTTCTCTAGAAATAAAATAAATAAATAAATAAATAAAATAAACAAATACAGAAGAACTCTGGTAAAAAAACATAAATAAAATTCAAAATGTATTTATCGAAAAATGTCGTTCATCGATAAATATATGCGAAATATTCGTGTAATAGTTTTATATAAAATACATTCGTATAAATACGAGAATACCGATTCGAAATGTCGACTTTCTCTAAGCAACATTTTCTCGTTAATATTTTGAAGCGCTCGAATAATTTCATCGTAACTAGTCTCGCTTATTCTTGTTTTCCGGACTTGTCGAGCGACAGACAGACCTTTTCCGGATAAAACGCAAGTATAGGTACATATATAGGACGGAAGGCGGCAAGGGGGACCCCCGTAGCGTGCCGTGTTTCGGCACCCTGTCGCGAGGACAAAAGTAGCGCCTGATCGCGAAGGGGGCGAGAGGACGAAGAAAAGACGGTCCGCGGAAAATGAAGTCAGTTCTCGGTTCCATCAAGCGGCCGTCAGGGAGTCGACCGCCTGTACCGTTCGCCTGGCGCCTGTCTGACGCCCCCCCTTTTGCCACCCTCTCGCCCCGTCTCTCTCTTTTTCTCCGCGCGAGATATTCGAGACGAACGAGACACCCTGATTAAAACGCCAACTCTCCCAGGATATCGGGCTCCAGCTTCGTCGGTCTTCCTTTTTTTTCCCTCACCTCCTCTCCCTTTCTCACCTCCCGCGGTATGTCCACCTTCGGAAAGTAAATATCGGCAGAACGGAGAAACTAATTATAGTTTCTCAGGTGAACGTTCCTGCGCAGCCGAGTAAAAAAAATGTGACTTAAGGTTTCATTCGCTATTGAAATCCGGTCGCCACGCAACCGGGGGGTGTACTCGTAAAACAGAGGAGCGGCTTAAGCTTAAGATCACTCGCGCGATTAAATGTACAACGCGGAACAGGTCTCAGACAGAGAGAATTGTAGGCGTTCCAGAGAGAATATTTCCTCGTGTCCGGTTTTCGTTTTCTTCAAAATATTCTAGCTACATCGTCGTGATAATATTCTATCGATACTTGAAGAATTGTATCTTATATATTCGGAACTAAAAACGGACAGATTTCTTTGTTCTTTTTTTCAGCATTTTCAATAAAATAATAAAATTTATTGATTAATAAAATAATAAATTTTTTAATTTTGCAAAATAAATAGAAAACATATAATCTAGCCAATTTCCATAAACTCTAAATTATACGACAATTGATATTAATTGTAACAACGGTAGGGATTTAATTAACTAATCGTCCGCTGCGAAAAAAAATTTTCGAAAAATATAATCGCCGAAATCTGTTAAAGCCTCGCACTCTGGAAAGTGGAACACTTCGGCAAACGAGCTCGTTCATCGCGTTCGAAGATAAATCGAAGACGCGGATGACGAGACGACGTGCAATTTCTAGCCGACGCGACGTTTAGATCAATTTAACGCGCCAAACACGATAAGTGCTCGCCGAAGAGAGCGAGCTGTTTTTGAATCGATTCGCCACTTTTGTGCGCGATATAATTTCGCGATACGACCGAGGATTTTCCAGGCGCGGGCAATTTGAGATCATCGGCCCCGCCTAACGCGCGGGATGTACCGCGGCATCTCTCTTTCTCTCTCCTTCCTGCGCGCGCGCGCGCGCGCCACACGGTATATAGATATATACACGTAATGTTTGCACTGTAATTTTCCACCCAACTCGTCGGGGCTCCCGGTCGACGGCGGAGCCACCCGACCAATCCACCCTTCACCCATAACGCTGAAATAACACCCCACGCAGCCCCCGCCGCACTCGTGCTATGTGTTTACGAGTGCCTACATATCCGCGTGCGCGGGCGCGAGCGTGCATGTGTAACCAGGAACGAGAGAGGGGGGTGGAGGGGGGAGAGAGGGAGGGGATCGTGTGTTATTTATATAATTGCTCAATAGCCTCAATTACGGACCTTATTCAATCATAATCATCCACCGGTGTTATTTGCGGACAAGCCCAGCTGATTGTAAGCACTCGACGCTCCGCGCCCCTCCGCGCCCTCCGCCTCGCCTCGCCTCGGCGACGCCCGCGCTCACGAAAACGCAAGCCCTATCTCTCTTCCGGAAGCCTGGATAAGGGTATAGAAATTTATGCGCGTCGTCTCCCGCCGTCGCCCGCTTTCGTCTCCCTTTCGACGCGAATCGAACGCACGTGTCCGAGATGCGTCTTCATTCCGCTCAATCTCCCATGTATCGCAATTTTGAAGGGAAAAATTCGCCGCCGTTGCGCATCCGTTATTCCGTGATTAAGGATGTTTTGTACCTGTTTTCCAAATATTGAGAATTTAATGAAAATTGTACAGAATGTCCTTACATATTTTTAGAATCTTCGGTACAATTTTGAAATCGATTCACTAAAGCGTTCGCAAGTTGTAAGGATTTTAATTTGCACACCGAATTAACGTGTGTGTTCTTATGGGAAACGTATAACCACGTCGAATTAATTATTTTTCTATTTTTTTTTATGTCGATAAAAAGCATTTTTATTATGTCAGAGTTTTTTTGTAAAATGTAAGATTCATTTTATTACCTTCAAGATATTTCAGAAATATATAGGAAAAAATGTGTGCGCTTTGAAATTAATTATTTTTCTATTTTTTTATGTCGATAAAAAGCATTTTTATTATGTCAGAGTTTTTTTGTTAAGATTCACTAAAAGCGTTCACAAGTTGTAAAGACTTTAATTTGCACCGAATTAACGTGTGTTCAAATGGGAAACGTATAACCACGTCGAATTAATTATTTTTCTATTTTTTTTTATGTCGATAAAAAGCATTTTTATTATGTCAGAGTTTTTTTGTAAAATGTAAGATTCATTTTATTACCTTCAAGATATTTCAGAAATATATAGGAAAAAATGTGTGCGCTTTGAAATTAATTATTTTTCTATTTTTTTATGTCGATAAAAAGCATTTTTATTATGTCAGAGTTTTTTTGTTAAGATTCACTAAAAGCGTTCACAAGTTGTAAAGACTTTAATTTGCACCGAATTAACGTGTGTTCAAATGGGAAACGTATAACCACGTCGAATTAATTATTTTTCTATTTTTTTTTATGTCGATAAAAAGCATTTTTATTATGTCAGAGTTTTTTTGTAAAATGTAAGATTCATTTTATTACCTTCAAGATATTTCAGAAATATATAGGAAAAAATGTGTGCGCTTTGAAATTAATTATTTTTCTATTTTTTTATGTCGATAAAAAGCATTCTTATTATGTCAGAGATTTTTTGTTAAATGTAAGATTCATTTTATTATCTTCAAGATATTTAAGAAATATATGTGCGCTTTGAAATTAAGGATGTTTTGTACCTATTTTCAAAATATTGAGAATTTAATGAAAATTGTACAGAATGTCCTTACATATGTTTAGAATCTTCAGTACAATTTTTAATCGATTCGCTAAAGCGTTCACAAGTTGTAAGGATTTTAATTTGCATCGAATTATGTGTTCTTATGGGAAACGTATAACCACGTCGATTCAAATGACAAAAACACATGGAAATAATATTCAGAATTTGTTGAAAATTTGCAAAAGTTTAGATACAGAGGAAATATTTGGTCAAATAATATTATACAAGTATTAACTGGTTAAAAAAATATTAAATATAATTTAATAAAGTTAGCCATGTATCTGCTACAAGGCGAAATTCTCTGCCAAAAGTTAATCATTTCGATTAACAAAATTCGGAATATTTCAGTAAAAACGCAATAAATATTAAAAAATACATTTCTGCACTAAGATCAAATTGTAATATTTCACACAATTTCTCATACTCAAAATACATTAAGAATGAATATTCGTCAATATTGATTTTCAGCTACTTTTTGCTGGGATTGTGCATACAAAACATCCTTAATATCCCATTATGCGATTGTTGTATCCAGATGTTTGCTCGTTTACGCACCTTGATCGCGTTAATCGAACGAATTTATCGATATATCTCGCTCTTTCGAGATACCACGATTTTTCTATTTACGAGACGAAATGCGAAAGATAGTTTCCGACTTTAAATGGAACCGAATATTCGACATCTACAAACTAGAGAGAAAAGAAAGAGAGAGAGAGAAATTCGGATCCGGATTCACGTTACGGATCTAAAATGAAGTGCACGTCTCTCTTGACAATCCCTATAGTTCCATATATCGCGTGAAACAACGTTTCTTCCTTTCCTCTATTTCTCCGATTGCACTGTCACCATCTCGCTAAAGTGGACACATCCTAATTCCATCAAGAAGGTGAAATAATCGCGGAGAAACAGCGCGAAAACCCGATCGCAGCCAGAGAAAGATATTACATCGAATACGTCCGATGCTCGGCTAACGTTTCTCAAGACGAATGTCCAGCGTGTCCTTTCGTTGACGATTAATGAGAAATATCGCAAAGATATACTTAAACTCACATTTGTAAATATCGTGTAGGAATTTTGAATTTTTTCGTTTCCGCTCGGAAAGTTTTTATTTATATAAATTTCTTTTTAGTCGCGTTTTAATCGAGAGACTTATAATATATAAAAAAAAATTTCCGAAAATATCAGTCTGATAATTAAAAAAGCAAGAAGAGGTATAACATCTCGCGGGATCCATCATACCCGACGATCCATTCACTTCAATTTATGAAGGATCGTCCGACTTTTCATATCCGTACCGTGGCGCGAATGTATTTGAAATTAATTTGTACACATAAAGTTATTTACAATTTTATATTAAAAATTTACAGTGTTGAATAGAATATTCATACAGAATTCTGCAATTTGATACTATCATATTTTGTTAATCGCGAGCACAATGAAAACAATCATCTCCCTCTGCGAAAAAAACAAGGGAGAAGAGGGAACAAGCCGAGAGAGGCTTGCTTTGTCAAGAGATAATATAGGAAAAAAGGAGAAAACCAAAGCGAGAGAGAGACGCGGACTTGTAGCTGAGAAGCTGTACTTGAATTAAATTAAAAATACATTCTTTTCAACTAGCCCGAGCGCATCTAAAACCACCCTTAGACATCACGGTGATCGCTTATATAAGTTCTCGACTGCCATGCGCATTCGGAGGAAATTTTATCTCAATGAATCCCACTCTCTTTTTCCATTATCTATTCACGTACCAGTTGCAAAAATTGAGCTCGTCCAAATTAACGTCATCCCGTGTTTCATGTCTGATTAGCCCTTATCGCAAATAACGTCTTCATCTTTCTTTTCCAATTCGCGACAATCGTTATCTCACCGTTCATTCAGAGCGTGCAATCTTTATGAAAGCAAAAGAATATCGATGTTATATATAAGGCTAACTTGGGAAAAAAAGGACGACGATGGATTCGAGATTATCCGGCAAACTTGGTGAGACTCTCTTCAACAAAGCACTTTTCTAATTGTTTTCGAGGACGAAACGTGTACACACGCACAGCTTTGCACGGTTACAACACGCTTAAAATATAGCGAGCCTTCGTCGAACAAATGGATGAAACTCTTACCACGAGATTGAGGCTTTAACGTCGATTGTACGAAAGCAATTGCTCGATTGCGTTTATCTTTTAAGATTTTTCAGAGAAATAATTTGTAAAATGTTATGTTTTTATTATCTATCTTTGATCGAGAAAATGAAAATAAATAGAAATAGTTTCTCATACAATTATTTCGTTGATGTAAAATAAATTAAATACCGAGGAAATAATGCGAGTTGCGTGTGTTTATATAACATATTAATACAAAAATAATACAAAATATAAATTAACACAAAAATAATAAAATTGAAAATTACGAAAACATAAAATATCTTATTAAATGAAAAGTTTCCGTAAAAGTATAAATACATCATACATCCCATTCCTTTATCAGGAACACGTGTGCGAAAAATAAATGTAAGGAATATTCCAAACTGTAATTGAATGGTGACGTCATTCCGCGAAATCTGTAGTCGAATAAGAAATATATGACAATGCTCAAGTTCCCCATATCGTACAAGTATCAGTTGGTCGCGATCATTCAAGTTTCTCAACACTATTCGCCCCTAGCAATGTCTATCTGTCACATCATTTTTCCCACCTCGTACGCGCCCCCCATTCTGACTTTTTCTCTTCGCAGTTTTACTTTAACCCACAAGAATGGCGCGTCGTGACAGAAACAGGCCAAACTCGCGAAGCTTTCGTTATATATACCGTATATATAGCTGTACAAAGCATCGATGTTGATGGAGAAAAGAAGAAAAGGGATTTGATATTTATCGCGTATAATTGTTGTGCGCTGAGAAAGAGCGCAATAAAGGTACATCGAGTACCAAAGTGAGGCTTTTACAGAAATCAATAAGAAACAGCGTTACCGAAGCACTTACTCGAAGAGCAAAAACCAAGCGACGATATCATTTTTAATGGTGTACGCGAAAAAGCTTCAGACTTGGGTTTCTTAGAGACTAGTCTTTTTTGCATAAAATCATTCATGAAAAGAATAAAAAATAGAAAAGTATATTTTAAAATAATATTCATATATTCAATACATCCAATATATCCATATGTGATACTGATTAACAGATTGCATCATACACATGATAATTAAAATTTTGCACTTGTCGTGCGATTTAACGAAAAGTTTTACGTGCTCGCCGACTTCTTTGCCTCTTCGTCATCCGTGCAGGTTTACGAATGACATCGAAACGCACCAGAAACTAAATACAGACTATCGAGCAAGCCGTATAAACGAAAGTCGGATTCCTAATTAAAAGCGAATGACCCGTGAAAACAGTGATGTCGACTGGCACCCTAATGCACATCTAGCGTAACCCGCACCTAATCCGTGAACCGTTTAAAACGTCCTACATACGGAAAGTCCGCTATGCAGTTATGCAAATGTTTGAAACCTGGGGAAAATGAGATTAGTCTGGGAGGTAAATTGTCATGAGAGTTATAATGCCAATCTGATAGTATTATACATCTTTATTCATCGAAAGAAAGACTTGATAATTTTCTTGACGGATATTCAAAGGACATTGACATTGATATTACTATGCGAATTTTGATTCTTAATCAATTGATCAAATTAATATACAGGGTGTTTCAGACCACCCATTGAAAAATTAGAGAAGTGGTTATTTCAAAAAAGTAAAAACATTTTCTTTATAAATCGCGTGCGTTCTATCGAATGGTGATATTTTCAACTTCTGGTTCCGGCCGGAAATAGGCGATTCAGACCGGAAGTGCGTTTTTTTTAATGGAACCCCCTATTTTTCATTGCATATTCTTGTAGCTTACCTCGAGAGCTTTCCAAAACACTATAATAAATTATTTTTCCATAAAGTACTTTTCGAGTTATGAGGCTTGAAATCATTTCTTAATTTTACATAAATCATAAAATATCTTGTAAAATATTCATTTTTCGATTATCTTACCTTAATACTTTTATGTACAAACTAATGAGAGGAATCAATTGGTGTAAAGAAAACACATAGTTGTTTCTAAGAAAAAATATGTAATTTGCAATTAACAATTCCATATTTTTTCTTAAAGACAACTATATGTTTTCTTTACATCAATTGATTCCTCTCATTATTTTGTACATAAAAGTATTGAGGTAAGATAAACGAAAAATGAATATTTTACAAGATATTTTATGGTTTATATAAAATTAAGAAATGACTTCGAGCCTCAAAATAACTCGAAAAGTACTTCATAGAAAAATAATTTGTTATAGTGTTTTGGAAAGCTCTCGAGGTAAGTTACAAGAATATGCAATGAAAAATAAGGGGTTTCATTTTAAAAAATGCACTTCTGGTCTGAATCGCATATTTCCGGCCGGAACGAGAAGTTGAAAATATCACCATTCGATAGACCGCACTCGATTTATAAAAAAAATGTTTTTACTTTTTTGAAATAACCACTTCTCTAGTTTTTAAATGGGTGATCGGAAACACCCTGTATATCAAACATTCTAATCGAAATCTGGGAAAATTTTGAGAAACTTGATGCAGATTAAGATGCGGATACTTTTAATATGATTGCTTCGATTATAAATATATCGAAAGATTTAATTATCCAATTATCCTCGATACCTAATGACGATAGTTATCTTTTGTCTCTTTCAAACTTTGATTAACGCGCGTACAAGCATAATAATCGTTTCGTTAGACGAGTGACGGCGTGTCACTCGTTTCACGGAGGACAATTTGATTTGTCTTGCAGACACGCGTCGCCCTCGATAACGATCTCGATTACTCCTACCCGAGGCACTGCTTCGCTCACGCCGATTAGAATTGATCCTAATTACACCTCAGTGTAAATCCCGTATTAGAAGACTCTGCGATACACGGGGCGGGACGCAGCGTTACTTGGGCCGTTGCTCGGAGACTCGAATACCATTACCGGCGTCAGATCTATTTAATTGTTGCTAATGCCAGTCCTAATGATCCGTTTCCAATCTCCAGTCCGATTACAAACCCAGCCTCCGCCGATTTTCACCAAGCCCGATACAAATCGGAAATACATCGAGCGTAAATCCATCTTGTCTTGAGCAAAGTAGAATTATACGAAGCATTAGCGAGGAATTTCCCAAGTGTTTGCAAAGAGAGAGAAAGAGAGAGAGAGAGACAATCTTGTGTCTTCTTTCCTTAAAAAAAAAAAAAAAAAAAAAAATCAAAATTCTTTCAAAAATAAAATATTGTGAAAAAAGAGAATTAGTGAGAAAATGCAAAAGATGTCTCGCATCTGAAATCTTCGAAAAGATCCATTAAAGACTTGGAATGGCTCTGTGAAAGCGCGGACCGATAATAATGAAATCTCTAGCATTGCTTAGAGCTCCCGAGTGGGAATCCAGGACTTCCAGGATCAGTGTAAGTTCGTCGTTGGCGACAGCTTTGTTTAATCGTCACCTAATGTCTCTCTAATGTTTCGGTCTTACCCTTCGTTCGTCCAGGGAAATTGCCTCGCGGTACAGTCCTTTCCGGAGATCTAAGCTACACAGAGCGTAAAGCTCGGATCTCTATTGCGAAGTTCTCAGCTCGACCTCGCTTTGACGTCTCTGTGTAGGATCAACTGGATTGTTGAATCAGCGAATTGCCGTTCGATGTTTGCGGAATGTGCATAGATCGTTGTGCGTTTATAACTACAGATCAACGGGCATCTCTCTATAGAAAGGACGTTCAAATCCGATTGATCAAGCTCAACGTTAATCGTACCATCAGAATACGTCAAATGATTAGAGATACGTCTATGTGCGCGTATGTATATTTGCCGGATCATTAATAACAAATGGCCTCTTAATTCGACTATCCGGATATATTTACAGCGTTGAGCAAGAGGAAAATTATCAATTGGAATCAAAATACAAATCAAAATACAATTGAACCTCAAACGTACGTAACAACATTGTATAAATACTATGATACGTTATATAAAGAATATCTCAAAATTACTAAACTTGCAAACTTGAAACTTTCAAATTTTCTTATTAATCTAGAGATCATTTTTTCTTAAAAATCGAGACATTGGTAATTTTTGAGTTGTAAATGATTTAAAAAGAATGCCTCTTAATTCGATTATCCAGATATATTTACAGCGTCGAGCAAGAGGAAAATTATCAATTGGAATAAAATCAAAATACAATTGAACCTCAAACGTAACAACATTGTATAAATACTATGATACGTTATATAAAAAATATCTCAAAATTACTAAACTTTCAAACTTGAAACTTTCAAATTTTCTGATTAATCTGGAGATCATTTTTTCTTAAAAATCGAGACATTGGTAATTTTTTAGTTGTAAATGATTTAAAAATAATGCCTCTTAATTCGACTATCCGGATATATTTACAGCGTCGAACAAAAGAAAAATCATCAATCGGAATAAAATCAAAATACAATTGAACTTCAAACGTACGCGACAACATTTTATAAATACTACGATACGTATAAAGAATATCTCAGAATTACTAAACATCCTTTCAATAGCAAATTTTCTGATTAATCTGGAGATCATTTTTTCTTGCTAAAAATTGAGACATTGATAATTTTTGCGTTATAAAAGATTTACAAAGGATGCTTTCCGCAAGCTTTATAAAGTTAAAAAATTAACAAAGCTATATTCTTAACTTTAGAAATAAAATCTACCTTAACAAATACTTAATTTAAGACTTGATTACAAAAATATATGATGAGAAAAAATGCAAACAAAAATGATGACTTTCTTTGACATTTTCGCTAAGAAAATAATTGATGAAAAAATTTGTTAATTGTCATTTTAAAAAGACATTCGATGATTTTTAGATATTCAATATAAAAGCATGCAAAACAAATGCTACGTGTCATATTTTCACGTAAAAATGAGCTCCATGTGATTATTGGACTATTTTAAAAGGAGATTTATCGAAAACAGATGTTTCGGCTACAGGCTACCGGATTAAAGCGAAAGATTGCTCGCTACATCCGACAACGCAAAGCTCATCCTTTACTTTAATACAACTTAATACAACTACTAATTCTTTTTAATTAAATGCTGTTCGGATATCATTCTGTGTATTTTCCGGGATACACCTTTCTAATTTTTTTCCTTTTATTAATTAAATCTTTCACTCGTGATAATCGCATTAAAAGACGAATGCAAATGATGTTTGATATTCAAAATCTTAGAAAAACTAATAGTAGAGCCACGTACCTTAACCAGTGTCTCTTTGTCAGAGCTGTATGGCAGCAGATGGCATCGTATTGATCGGCAAGCCACACTATCAAGATTATGTAAAACGCGGTGGTTGTGTCATTGAAAAATTCGGACATAAGCGCCTCCATTCCTGAAAATAAAAGACAGAAATATTTGATGAATCTGAAGAAAAGCTTTCGCTTTTCCTCTTAATATTTCATATTAAAAATGAGGCTTGTTTTGTGCTTTATTTGAAATCGGACATTTACAAATTACGATGATAAAACGAGTGCTCGCGAAAAGTATAACGTTTAAAATATAGCACACATATATTTTGTCTTTGTCCGTTATATATATGCCGTTGATTGGTAGAAAATATATGGTAAAGAAAAAAATGGAAGTATATTAATGATAACACACCGTGCTGCGCTTATTTAACAGAAAATCTCTTTCAGTCTATCTGTCGCAAAATAAACACGCATGTATATAAATCGCAACATATTTAACCAATTTTCAACTGCGCTCGTCATCAAACTATATTAAAATTTTAACGTTGTGAATAAGAAGATTATAATATTCGAAATTTCCACCTGTCGTCATTCCATTGACTTTTCTAATGTACTGCAATTATAATCTCTTGTAATTCTCATAATTTTGTAACGATCAATACACATGATATAAAAATGTATTAAAAATTGTATTAATTTAATAGTTTGTGAATTGAATGAAAAAGGAATAGTACTCGATAATTGCAATCAGATGCTATCGATATATATTAACGTTCGATGCTATCAATATCGGATAATTTCTACGCAATTAAAACTGCAACCAATATGCGATTCGTTTTGCATGAATTTAACATGGTGTACGGCCATTAATGATGTAAAAACGATGCGTCGCATCGATTCATCTTATCATTCCGCGAACGTTAAACGTTCAATCTTACTTAACGAGTGAAATATTACCGCGAATTATAAAACAAGAACGCACGATGTAAACACATGCGAAATACATATGTATACGATATATTCTCTAGCGTGTTTCCTAATGGATTGTAACGATACGAGCACCCATGGGAAACCGTGCGGAAATGACAAAAGTATTGTAGGGCGTGCCCTGGCCGGATCACGAAAGTGCGAAAACGACCAAGTTGAGGTACGTCGGCCAAGACTTGATTAATGACAATGCCAAAGGCTTTCCTCGGAATCGAGGAATCGGGATACGATTTATACGTTTTTTCGTCAATATATTTTGTCAGTATATTTTGGCTAAATTTGAAAAATAATAATAACTCTCTTAGAAATGGAATATTACTTTGAGTATTTTTGACATAATCATTTTTTAAACAACCAACACTTCTCAAAGTCAGTTTAACATTCTAAGAAAAGTTCAAGTGAATCTTGAAATAATCGTGAACCTTGACATAAAAAAATAATCAAATTTACTAAAATGTTTCTATTACGAATAATTTAAATTAAATAAAACAATTACTATTATATTAATGTCCTCAGCATTTCTTACGAGTTCTTGCAACTATTTTTTCATATAATTTTTAATTAATTTGTACGTTATTTTTACATTACACTTAAAGTCACGATAACAAAAAATAAATGTAAAGCATTGTGTCAATTATTTAACATTTTTAGGTTTGTCAATAAGTAACATACGACGAATGAGTTATTTTAACTTCAAATTTGGACTTTCTGGGACATGTGAAAAATGTTACAATTAACATTTTTTATTTTTTCTGTGCATGATTCCTGAAAAAAAAAACAAAGAGGAAAAAATATAAAGTATAAAATAACAATTAGAGAAATCAATCCCAAATAATAGCCGAGTAATGAATTGCTCGAGGCAACGAGGCTCGCGCGAGACAGAGTAAATATGACATGCGGAGATCGCGAAAAGCAAAGAAAAGCATTCTCGTCCCCGATTGCCACCCTCTGTTTACGCTCGCGCACGTGATCGAGCCGGTATTGGATCAAAGTCGCCCGGCTCCGACTCGCTCTTCGAAAAATGCTCTCGTAAGAGAGCAGCGCGTATATTACGCGCGGGGGATCCTGGCAGTGCTAGATGAAGGTGCCCGCAGACGGAACCAGCGAGGATGGATGATCCCGGGACTAAGGGCGCGACGTTAGATAATTAGTTTCTCGATCGGACACACAACGCGACGGTACACATGAAAGAAAACAACACCGCGGGAATGCTAATGAGCCGGGCCCACGTCGTTCGTATCCTTGCGGATGTACACGGACGGGATACAAAAGTACAAATCGACCGAGAGACGTGGTCTGACAGCCCGCTCGCGGAAGGAGGGGAAAAAAGGGGCGACACGACAACGTGAGAAATTACTTCTTAAGAGAGCGAGGGCGGCCGATTGTCTCGCGAAGAAAAGAAAAATCACTTATGCCGCTATTGTAACGTAATGTCGTGCTCGCATTGGGATTCTTATACAAATGTACGAGCTGCCCACAAATTAGCGCCCCTCTTTATTTTCTATAGCTTCTCCGACATATTTATGAAATCGATCTGTCCTCGAGAACGATCATCGCAATCTTCTCGAATCAATATAGAGCTTTTCGGGAAAAAATGTAGAAATGAAATTTTTATTTTTAATTCTTAATAAGCCAAAGCTTGAATCTTGCTTTTTATTGACATAAAAAAACATTTACATTTAACAAAAAAACTTTGACATAAAAATGCTTTTTATCGACATAAAAAAATAGAAAAATAATTAATTTCAAAGTGTACACATTTTTTTCCTATATATTTCTGAAATATCTTGAAGGTAATAAAATGAATCTTACATTTAACAAAAAATTTTGACATAAAAATGCTTTTTATCGACATAAAAAAATAGAAAAATAATTAATTTCAAAGCGCACACATTTTTTTCCTATATATTTCTGAAATATCTTGAAGGTAATAAAATGAATCTTACATTTAACAAAAAATTTTGACATAAAAATGCTTTTTATCGATATAAAAAAATAGAAAAATAATTAATTTCAAAGCGCACACATTTTTTTCTATATATTTTTATATATCTTGAAGGTAATAAAATGAATCTTACATTTAACAAAAAAAAATTATTCAAAAGAAAAATCGATAAAATAAGCAAAAATTTCGAGATACATCTCGTTATCAACTAATTGTATCAACGTTTTACTACTTGAGAATTAAAGTAATGGACGCTTGAAAGTCAGTAGGATGATTTTGTCAACAGCCTGGCGACCCATGAATCGTGTCCGTGAAAGGATCGTTAACATCGGATAATACGAGGATAATGCACTCGTTTAAATGCATACTAGTCGGGCATTATCTCATCGTGCAGGTAAGCCTCTAAAGCGATATCCTGACCAAGCATACGTAGAATTCACCGTCCAACTTCCGATCTCATCCCCGTCTTCCCGTCTTCTCAATTTTTATAAAGAGACGTTCAAATTCCAATAATCTCTCTTATAACGCTGAAATTGCGCGGGTGCAATTACTCCGAAAATGCTCCGATTTATGCTGCCAGTATTTTTCTATATAAGATAGAGATCAGATCGTCATCGAATCATGACTATTTCACAAGACTTTATTAGACAAATTGTGTACTATCTCATCAAATGAATGATGATGAAAAAGAATCTTCGCTCTTTGACATGAGCGTAATTTGCCATTCGCTTTTGGATCGCTTTGAATCGCTCGAGCTCAGATGACGGTTAAAATGAAAGCCATGAAACGGATGTTGTCAATAAGCGAATGTGCTAAATAACAGCGGCGAATGGATGGAACGGCGCAATTTTGCCACCGACTCTCTGATTGTGAGGTTCATGAGTCATAACTAATTCGAGGTCATGGCAATATGCATGGTCGACGCGATCTTTCGCATAATTGAGTAGCACGCATTGTTGCCGGTTCACGTCCGCAATTCTCGCCGACACTTGTCGGTCGATCGAGCGCAAACCTGGACCTTACGTGACAATAATTTGTTCTAGTTGATAACGAGAGCTGAATCGCGACAAATAAAAATAATTACAAGAAATTAGGACATTATAAAAAACAAAAGATCCGACAGGGTTATCGTTTTCGGATAAAAAAATGCGAAAACTTAGTAAACGAGCAAATTATGTTTCACGCGGCTTCTGAAAAGGACACTCGACGAAAAAGGAGATTTCACGCTCCCCCCTTGAATACGCGTACACTAAATACGCAAAATATTCATTCGCGATACGCGAAATAATACTGGAATGTGCGTCGCACGCTTTCTGAAGAGCTAATAATGTGGTTAATCAATGGTCAACTGTGTACGGCCATCGCTCACGTGTCATCGGCATCGAGTAGAGCTTGGCCGGTGCCAATATTCCGCGCAGCCCGGCAGAATCCCCATCTCTCCATCCCCATCCCTCTAATGGACATAATATTTCCCGCTGACCAACCACTGCGAACATGTTTGAGCTCGATCGGACGCGAGATTGAACGCGTGTTTGGCTTTGATCGAACGCAAATGAATACAAACGGCTGGATCCTTGTGCAATTCTTTCGTCAACCGAGATCCGAAGCGCGAGGATTGTTACGATATTCAATACGCATAATTTCATCACGATAAACCCGCAAACGTCATTCGCGAATAGAGAGAGAGATCATTGTTTTAAGAGAAATCTCCATTAAAAAAACCTTTTAAAGATATTTTGATGGTATGTACAATCCCAGCAAAAAGTAGCTGAAAATCAATATTGACGAATATCCACTTTTGGTGTATTTTGAGTATGAGAAAAATACTACAATACATATTACAATTATAAATAAATATTACAATTTGATCTTAGTGCAGAAATGTATTTTTTAATATTTATTACGTTTTTATTGAAATATTCCGAATTTTGTTAATCGAAATGATTAACTTTTGGCAGAGAATTTCGCCTTGTGACAGATACATGGCTAACTTCATTAAATTATATTTAATATCTCTTTAAGCAGTTATTACTTGTATAATATTATTTGAAAAGCAAATATTTCCTCTGTACCTAAACTTTTCAACAAATTCTGAATATTATTTCCATGTGTTTTTCTCATTTGAATCGACGTGGTTACACGTTTCCCATAAGAATACATGTTAATTCGGTGCAAATTAAAATCTTTATAACTTGTGAACGCTTTAGTGAATCGATTTAAAAATTGTACTGAAGATTCTAAACATATGTAAGGACATTCTGTACAATTTTCATTAATTCTCAATATTTTGAAAATAGGTACAAAACATCCTTAAAAAGATAGTTCTCAACATGTAGATTAATTTCATAGGATGTTTTGGAAAGCTCTCGACCGCAACTATATAAATATGTAATCAAAAAAGTGCGAAGCTGTGGTCCAAAAATCAATCTTATTGGTTCAAACTTCTTCAAAAATCTACCACTTTGGATGGCTGTAGCTGAAAATCTCGAATTTTTAGAGCTTCATGCCCATGGACGCTTTTAATCTACATATTGAGAACTACCCTTTTTGCAAAACATTTGACCGAAAGCCATTTTCCACAAGGATTCCGCGGGATCCTTTTTCTAAAAATATTTTATACATGAGAGATTATTTTATAGAAAGAGATTCGTTACTAATAAGGATCTCAACCGAAGTTGTACAAGTCGGAATCCCCATCGGAAACACACTCGCGTCGTACAAACTCGCTGTATAAACTCGCAAATCTCCTTTCGCGAAGTGACTGTTGACGTGAAATAATTACAAGTGAAATCATGCTCATCAAAGCGCGGAAGATTTAGTCGAGGACCAATCAGGACTCGTATCAACCGTTGTACGTCGAAGAGCTACGTAAGTATCGTAGAGAGTAGTGGATCCCGATCAAATTATCCGCCACAATAGCAAGATCTTGGCTTTGCTGATGCTAACATTGTACCAGAAACGGCTTTGGAGCCGGAGAGAGACAGAGGGATTAGACTAGGGTTTAAGCTGATCTAGCGATCGCATGATTTAAGGCAAGTCCAGGCATCGACATTAACATTACGTAAACATTAGCGTGAAAAAGGAGGATTGTACACTGAGAAAAATCGCTTGATTGTACCAACAAGACGTATATGATTGAAGGTTAATGCATTTTGGTTAAATCAAACAAGAATTTCTAGTTTTATTATAAGACTCGATTTTTTATAACTAGAACGTTTAATAGATTTTATAAGAATTTGATTAGTATTTTGTGGATCTATAAAATTTCTTGTTACATTAATTTTTTTGCTTGCTTAACTTAACTCATATTCAATATTTGCCATGAAATGTATATAAAGAACTAGTATTAACATTAAATGCAAGATATATTTTTTTCCTCTTACGAGCAGTAGTGCCAGAAAGAGGACGCTAGCTCTCTGATTGTGTGTGTTTGAGCTGCATCCTTTTCTTGCATCGCTGTTTTATCAGTTTAATTTCTAACAAACTGAATTTAAAATAATTTATTCAATAATCTGGATTAAATTTATCCAATAATCTTGTTAGAATTCAAAATATTAAACAGACTTTTGAAATCAGATGGAAAGAATTTTAGACGACTTGGTGCTGGTTTAGGAATTTAGTATTATTAACAAGAAAATTTGGTAAATTTAACAGGAAGAAATTAATCACAGTCATCTGGTAATTCCTACAAGAATTCTGGTTCCATTTTCCAACAGACATACTGATTGAATCTATCAGAATTTTAATTAATGCAACCAGATTTTTTTCTCAGTATATCATCATCCATAGTTTCGTTCCTCGTATTAGAAGATTCGAAACGATGCGTACCTAACCGCGTGAAAACCGCCTAACATAGTTTGTGCATTTTTGAAATTACGTCACGATTATCTCATTCTACATGTACCGTAGATTTGCAATTGAAATTTCTCGCGTTTTTATCGCGATTCCAGTCCAGCGATTAAAGACCATCCGCTTTAATCCACAAACGTTGAGACGCTCGCGTTCACGTGCCTGTATAAAATATGCTAATATGTATACGGGCAGGGCTCCGTCGACGTTGTAAGCAGATAAACGGAATGGCAACGGGTGCAACGTGTTCTGACCGTCTCTGAAAATGTGTTTACAGCGTGTTAGGCGGTCGATCATGCGTCACTGATGTACAGAGGCGCCGGTGCCTTCATTCTTTGACGTTCCATTATGCAAAATCGTCTTTCGCGTCTTCCACCTAATGCCAAATGCCGAACGACGTGTGGACGATTTGACGTGAATTCACGCTGATGATGCCGCGGGCAACCGCCAGACAAAATACTGCCCATCGACGACGAACACGGGGACCGAATATTGAAAAAGAATACACCAAATCGAACGGCAGATAGCGCCGAGAAAACGCAAGACGAGGAATATGGAATCTCAATACTAACGTAAACGTTGATTTCCAATGTCCATTTATTTATAAATTTGGGAAATGTGAAATGAATGTTCTCCTGAGATATTAAATCTCGTTTTAATATTCAATTTAAAACAGTCGACAGAAACTGAAATTCTCCCAGTCGAAGAAAACTGAAATTCTCCCACTAAATTTCTGGACAAGTCAAATAAAGTGTCGATAATACGTATGAGGAATACTTTCAAGAGCAAGAGTGTCAAAAAAATTTTTGTTTTTCTAAGAAAAAAAAAAGCTTTAAAATATTTTAAGGCATTTTCAAAAAATTTGCGATCTCATCTTACGCTTCCTACGCTTATTATCGCATCGACGAAAGCAAAGAAAAAGATACAGAAATGGTGGAATAAGGAAAAGGAAACAAGTAACGATATATCCTCTTTGACTCCTCTCTCCTCGCTTCCCCTTTGCAAAGGCAACATGCGGCGAAGGAGTGAAAGGTTTGGGAGGCTGAAAGAACCGCGAGATGACGGATGGAGAGCAGGAAGCGATACAGGAACCGGAACCTATTACTCCAGATAACAACTTCCCCAAGGCTCCCTTTCCCTCTCCCCTTCCTCCAACTGCGAGCTTCCTTGACTCGACACACACACACACACACACACACACACACACACACACACACACACACACACACACACACACACACACACACACACACACACACACACACACACACACACACACACACACACACACACACACACACACACACACACACACACACACACACACACACACACACACACACACACACACACACACACACACACACACACACACACACACACACAACACACACACACACACACACACACACACACCACACAACACACACACACACACACACACACACACACACACACACACACACACACACACACACACACACACACACACACACACACACACACACACACACAACACACACACACACACACACACACACACACAACACACACACACACACACACACACACACACACACACACACACACACACACACACACACACACACACACACACACACACACACACACACACACACACACACACACACACACACACACACACACACACACACACACACACACACACACACACACACACACACACACACACACACACACACACACACACACACACACACACACACACACACACACACACACACACATATATATATACACACACACACACACACACACACACCCTGTATATATGTATGTATATATATATATATATATATGTATACATATATATACATATACATATATACAGGGTGTCCCATGACTGAAGGTCCATACTTTAAGAGCGTGTTGCTGATGTCATTTAGAGTAAAAAAAAGTCTAATAAACATATGCTTCCTAACAGAAATACAAGCATTGAAAGCTGATATGAATATGTGAAACATTTTCTATTAGTCTGTTATTGTTCACATTTTTATCAGCCTGGTATTGTTTACATTTTCAATCTCACAATACGGATGAACTTATTTACAGAATTATGGATGCGGCAACACAAATCAGAAATTCTCCTGGAATGGTGGAACAAGCTGTTAGATCACTTTTACGCAGGGCAAGACTTTGTAATGAATCTGCAGGATGTCATTTTGAACAGAATTTGTAAATGAACGAATTAAATTAAATGTCTTTCTTTTCTTTTCCAAATGTCTTTCTTTTTTTAAATATTTAACTTTCAATGCTTGTATTTCTGTTAGGAAGCATTTGCGGATATATGTTTATTAGACTTTTTTTACTCTAAATGGCATCAGAAACACGCCCTTAGTATGGACCTTATTTTTAAGAAAAAAATATGTAATTTGCAATTAACAATTACATATATTTTTTTAAAACAACTATGTGTTTTCTTTACACCAATTGATTCCTCTCATTATTTTGTACATAAAAGTATTAAGGTAAGATAATCGAAAAATGAATATTTTACAAGATATTTTACGGTTTATGTAAAATTAAGAAATGATTTCAAGCCTCATAATTCGGAAAGTACTTAATGAAAACTAACTTACTTAGTTATAGTGTTTTGGAAAGCTCTCAACGTGAGCTACCAGAATATTTAATAAAAAATAGGGAGTTCCATTAAAGAAATTGACGGTGATCTTCACGTGACTTTCAAATGACTCTCCCATGTCAAATCATTGCCACTATCTGATGGGCCCCTTCAAGCCATACAACTTTTGTCTGAAACATTTCTTTCTAAAGTACATAGTTTATAAAATATTCGACCGGTCCGGGACTTTTGGGACACCCTGTATGTATATATATATATATATATATATATATATATATATATATTTCGATTTTTGTACATACGATCCTCGGCGATCCCTGCAAAAGGGAGGAAAGGAGGAGGGGGTGCGGATCCGGAAATTTACCACTTCTGTTGCCATTTCGCTCGGCTGCCTGTTGACCGCGCAACTGGTGGTATATAAATGAATGGATTCCCCATATCGGACTACATATAAATTGGCAATTTTTATCGAAATCTGATAAATATAGTAGCGATCTCGATCTCTATTCATCCAAAACTAATAACTGACGCTGCTACATGTTTGATAAATAAGATGAATATATTACGCTGTGGAAATATATACAGTGTGTTGAGAGATTTCTAGCACGAATTGCGAGTATCCGCGCTTAAATATAAGCGTTTTTCAATACATCGGGAAATAAGCCGGGACGAAGCTCTAGCTTAAAATCATAAAAGCCACATTCTAGCGTTTTACAATTGCGTGGAGAAATTCGAAACGTGAGAGCATTCGCGGGTTATACAGGAACGAATTGACCGTTAAAACTCGCTAACTGTGGGAGATACGCTCGTCGAGGGAAGTAATTTGTGTACCCGTACAAAAGCGAAGAGCGAAATGGAGAAGAGCGAAACGAAGATTATAAATCAAATTTTATCAATGTTTCGAGAGGGAGAGCCGATTAGCGTACGTCGTATTTTATGCAGGTCAATTGGACCTTGGTTGGTGTCGGTGGACACGCGAAGAGGAGATATTCGAGGCGAAATGGAAATGGGCGACGCCGCTGCCGCCGCTAAATGGGCTCCGAAGCGGGTTACCCAACTGTTGCGCCTTCATCAGAAATTTATGCAGAATCCTGGGTTAACCGTCCCGGCCAATCAGCTTTGTAACGGAGCTAACGTCCTACCGAAGAGAGAGAGAGAGAGAGAGAGAGAGAGAGAGAGAGAGAGAGAAAGAGAGAGAGCGAGGGCACGCGTTGGGCACTGATTTAGTAAAAAGGTATTTAATATTTTACTCCGTTCGAACGTACGTCGCGAGACCAAACTTCAACGCGCTCCCGCGTTGGAAAAAATTCGTCGATTGTTTATTCTAACTGAAAAAAGGATCGCTTTTCATGGATTTTGTCGTCTCCGAAAAATTGCGACGTAGAAAAAAAATAACGCGCGCCAAAAGCCACCAAATATTTACACTTGAATGTAAAGCACAATAGATATGCAAATGTTATTTATACGAGAAATTTTAGAATTATATATATTTGAATTTTGTATTGTGGAAAAAAAATCATGGACGATATATTCTTGTTTGAAAAAGCGCTATAATATGCATAATATGCATTTAAGCTTTTGTATAAAATTTTAATTTTTCTTTGAAGCGAATGAAAATTCTTCTCTTGCCAGAATAAATAAAATATAACGTTTAAATAAACTTTCCAAATAGAAAGATATATGCAACTTACCCACTAGTGCCAAAATTACTGTCAATAAGGAGGCTGCTGGCAGCGATACAGTTAAATTAAATTCCAACATCTGTATGAGATCAACTGAAACAGAAAGAGAGAAGAAACGTGAATATGATGCAATATAAACAAATACAAGGAAATAATATAAAAATTATATTAAATGTAAAAATTGTTCTTTCTTCCGATAATCATATACATATACACGTCATCGCGCGTAAATTTATCGCGAGGATAGAATGTTACGTGGAAATCGTTATTCCGGTCGAGAAACGGCTTGAATTTAATATTTATCAGGCACATCGCGCGGTGAGGACTTCGCGAGCGGAAGGTTATTACATAAGTTCAGCAACACCCCGTGAAGGAATCGCGTCGCGTTCGACGAGTCGACTCAAAGCTTGATACGAATTAATTTCGAAACTTCGTCAATCCTGATTTAAATTCCACGGAACTTTCTATCGACGCTTTAAGTCGTATACCTTGTATTGATTTATCTCTCACATCTCTCGGATAAATATACCAAAGGAATATATACAATACGTACTAAATCTTGTGCAATTTAACCCATCGAGGAAGCATTTCCTTCTCCCTTCCCCCCCCCGGCCTCCCACACACACACGTACACAGCTATTGTACGAACGCAGAGATCCGGAATTGATTTAAGAGCAAGTAACAACTTTGTGTTTACGACACTTTCGGATAATCCGCAATATCGGTCGCTTCGCAAGAGTCGTGCTGGGTAGAAGCGGAAGGATCGAGGATAGATAAAAAATTCATAATCGTACCGCCGCGGGTGCAACAAAGCAATTAAAAAGTTAATACCGTCACTTGTCGCGGACGGGGTCACGCGACTTATCGCGAACCGCGCCTTCTTTATAGGCCACCCGGTATAGTACCTTACAAATTTGCGCGACACACCTTGCGCGCGGTTCAATTTAATGAATTTTAGATTTTAACTTATCGTCCACTAACTCTCGCCACCCTCCGGTTATTAAAAACTTGCCGCGATCCTTCGTCCTGTCCCGCATAATACTTTCTCCGACCAGGGCCACACGTGTATCTTACGTTTATTCTCTTTTCTTATGTTCGCACCGCTCTACCTGCTTTTTGCGCTTCTAATTAAATCGAATATGTATATAGATATACGAATATGTATATAGATATACGCAGTTGTAAAGCACATGTCTAATCAATATCGATTTGACGATAGCAACGAAATTTGTTTAATAACGAAGAAGTTTAATATAAAGTTTATAAGGAATTATGCATTTTTAATTTTCGCAAGGAACAAACACCTCATTTTCCGGTTCAACCAGGCTCTACATTTGATAATCTGATGCAATTTTCTTATAAAAGACCATTCAAATGTAAATCAACAATTTCAATTTTATGTCGTTTAGAATTAAAAAATAAGAAGTAATAATGCAATTTTTATCCACTCCTAATCTGATTACGTATGTATAATATTCTAAGAGATAATTTGATATACGCACAAAATATATGTATGGGTATTAAAAAATAATTCAAATTTTTTAAAAATGTATTGATCATTTTCGAGTGAAAATTGTTGCGAATAGTTTATTACAAAAATAAACTTTTCAATGTTAAGCATCTTATTCATATCATTAAAATGACTTGATGTCTTATTTACAGAACAATATATAATATATATATTATTGAGTTTTATAAAAAATTTTCAAATTTACATTCTCGAGGAAATATTAATAATGAGAAAGAAAAAACTTAAGAGCCACTTTTAACAAAAACAGACTAGCAAAAATATCATAAATATGAACAAAATATGTAGAATAAATGTTGGCCAACATCCAAAACTCCCAGATGGATGAAGGAAATATGCCGCCCCTTGCGCTGTTTTTCTATGCAAATTTGTATTTCAAACGATTAACCTGCGAAAATAACCTCCCTCGTCGCCGCTGTTTAAACTTTCAAGTTTCCCTTTCCTCTTTTTCTTTTTTAAGCCAACTCCTGTACAGACCGTGAAAAAAATCACCAAACACGTGCCATTTTATCAAACTTATCAAAAACAGCAGCGAAATCCGATTAAATAAAAATCAAAGCTCTCCGATTCATCTATGATTAAGTACTATGTTAGAAATGATTGAAGATACAATTGCTTAAAAAATTTTCCCATTGCAGAAAATATCGATTATCGATTCTAATTAATTTATTGCTTATATCCATGTGTGAATTACATTAATTAAAGCTTGCTTTATACGATCTATAATTCGTGATCAAAAATTCAAAATAAACAGTTATTATAATTTTATGTGTCTCATATTCTAATATATCATTATATTTTACACATGTACATTTTAGATATTCAAATAATGATAAATTATCCATATATATTACTTCTTCAAATGTTTTCTATGTTATATATATGACATATGAGTAAAGTTATAAATAGAATTCTGCTTTTGTCGCGAATATAGATGATCTAAAGTGAGTTTAAAAAAAAAGATAAAATGATAAATTTCTGATAACGTACAATCAAAAGTATTGGAAAAACGTCATCAATTATGAAAATTAAGGAAAATTGAATGTTAAATATTTTTTCTAGTGTGTTATTTAGATTACATCAGATTGACTCTAAATATTAACTATTTTTTTAAGCTTCCTCTAAGTTAATAAATATAATAAATATAAATAATAATAAACATAAAATCAAGTTAAAACGTTTAAAATTTGCGTAATTTTAATAAAAGAACTTTCTTAACGAATAAAGAAAATTGATAGTAAGGAAAAACCAAAGTACATTAATGTACATGTATTTATACGTAATTATGTTTATATGTTTATTTTAAGAGTAATTAACAAAAATAATAAAAAATGGAAAGGAAAAAATAAAATATACATATAAAATATATATACATAAAAAGTAAATTACACCTGTATGCTTGATTTTGTAAATTTGAATATTATTGCAACATATATGTTTACATTATTGACTTATTATCTTATTTTGATTATCTTATCATTTTTGCGCATTAACAATGCAATAAAATGACAATGTTTTCATAATCTGTTGGAAATATCTCTTATAAATATTTTATTATAATTGTTGTGTTATCAGTAGTTGAAATGATTTCGGAGGTATTTATCGCAAATAACAGTAAACTCTTAATTGAATGTCGGTATATACTTAAGATTCTGCATCTATTACTAGATGTTTTATTAGATGTTTTTGAATTTTTTGCTAGATGTTTTCAATTAGGTTGTAGTGAAGAATTTTTTTATTTTTTCTGTTTTTATATACTTCTACTATTTAATTTCACATGATGAATCAACTAGTGATTAATAGCAATCTCTTATATCTCTTATATCTTTATTTAAGAAAATATCAAGTGCCTTGTTTATCCTAGATTATTCTTTTTTACAAAATTTTTTCCAAAGAATAATTTTGCGATTGTTGCTTTTTAGAAATTATAAAAGAATATCATTTAAAAAACATTACATATTTTTATAATGTTTCTAAAGGAACATTACAAAAATTATTTTATACAAATCTAATATAAAATTAATATCATTATAAAATTGTATATTAAATGCTATATATTAAAATTATTTCATATATATATATATATACATATATATATATATATATATATATATATATATGAAATGTTATATATTAAATTTCATATATTTAAATTATATCAATTTCAAAAAATGTCAAGTAGAAAGTTTAATTTTACAAATTACTAAATATATGATCCGAGCTAATATAAGAAAAGAGAAACAAAAGAAAATGTATCTCGAAACTGATGAAATATATCTACACTAAGAAAAAGATAATGTTGAACTAACAACATCAATGTAATTGGAATTTATTTTATTAATTCTATAACATTTCTAACCAAATCAATACACCATGTATTGATTTGATTAGTAATGTTATTAAATTAATAAAATAAATTTCAATTACACTGATGTTGTTAATTCAACATTACTTTTTTTCTGTGTACGCGATGATAAAAGATTCCTTCTTATATAAAGAATGAACAATGTCCATCTATACTACGTTTCTACTATACTCCTTGTCGACACAAAAACGAGTTACATAAGTTGTTAAAGATCATCAATATGAATAAGTAGAATTAAGAGCCTACGCATATCACAATGTTCATCATAATACTCTATCTCGTCACTTTCTACCGGTAAAGTTTAATAATGTAATTGAGATAGTGCAATAAAATATATAATATTAAATTTATTGAATATTCAAATAAACGCAATAATGTGTTGTAGATCCTAGACTTCACCCATCTTCAAAAACTGAAAAATTATACACGATTAAATGTCTCTAAATTTGTAAATGCATCAACGCTCCTTTCCAATTATTAGAAAATAATTATTATTTAGTATTTCGTACAAAAGTTCATTACGTTTCTCTTTTCTCCAAGGCAATCCAGAATCCACCTTCAGGTGCTAGATTGAATTCCCTTTTATCGTATACTATAGGCTCGACAGTTTTTTCCGTTCTCTTCAGGGTGAATTTTTGTAAGAGATGAGCTATTAGAATCTTGGTCTCCATGAGAGCAAATCGATTGCCGATACATTTTCTAGGTCCATGTCCAAAGGGTAAGTAAGTGTACGGGACAATCTTATCTTTGTTTTCTTCGCTGAATCTTTCGGGATCAAACTTATCCGGATTCGGAAAATACTTGGGATCACGATGTAAAGCATAAATAAATATCGTCATTGTGTTATCAGGTTCGACAATCACGCTCTTGCCACCCGGCTGCGACGGAGGTAATTCATAACCTTTAGTGCAAAGTCTATCGGTGAGAATCGATGGTGGATACTTTCGGAGCGCCTCGGAAATCACCATATCCATGTAAGTCATTTTCGACAGTGATTCGTAAGAGATCTCGTTTCCTTCGGCAAGATGCTGCACCTCCTCGCGCAGGCGATCTTGAATGTCTTGATTAATTGCCAGTTCATGAACGATAAAACACATCAGCGTCGAGGATGTTTCAAAACCGGCTAAAAAAAAGATGAAAGCTTGCGAAACGATGTCGTCCAACGTCATTTTGTGGACGCTAGGACCTTCCTTATCCCGAGCCTGCATTAATAAATGAATCATATCCGGTCTGATGATACCTTGCTCCTCGCGAACTTTGATGGTCTCTCCAACAATCCTCTTGAAAAATTCGCTCATACTCGATGAGGCAAACCCTGTCATACCGAGCAACTTGGCAACACGTGGAAATGAACGCATAAATAGAAACTTAAACATGGCTAGAGATCCTCTGAAAACTTTGGTGGTCTCTATTCCTCTTACGTAAAACTCATTGTTTTGATCTTTCATAGAATTCACACTTATCCCAAAAGCCGTTGTGGCGATTACATCAGTGGTATACCGTCGAAAGACCTGCTTCGTCTCGATAGCATTATCATAAAGTTCCGGATGATCGACCAAGTAATTGACAAATTCACGAGAACACTTTGATACCAACTCGTACATGAGCTTCATCTTACTGGCGGTGAAAGACGGACTTAGCGTATTTCTCATTTCCTTCCAGCGATCTCCGCGCAAGGCAAAGATGTTTTTACTGAATAGCGGATCCAGATTTTCGTCCACGAAACCGCGATGATCATGGAAATTATCAAAGTCCTTCACCATCACATCCTTGATCAGTTCAGGATCGCGTAGAAACACAACAGGTACGTTAAACTCCGTCGATCCAAAATACTTGACGTCCGGGAAGTAATTGTACAGAAAAATAGTATAGTCGGCAAAACTCAATTGGCGCAAAAATATTTTCCAACCCACTATAACAGATCGTAGTGAATTGGGCAGAAAAGGAATACCTTTACCCCACCAATAAAAGTATGCACGATACACCACTGTGATCCATTTCAAGATACCGATAGTGATTAAAGTAGTCAGTAACATCCCAAAGGGCGACGTAAAGAACGAAAATAATTCCATCGCGACGTGAGGATAACGAACAAACGAATGGCTCTGTTGGATGAGACGTAGAACGTATAAATACAGACGTGTATATGCGCGGATATTATCGTGGGAGAACCAAGAGGGGAGGAGAGAAAACGCCTCTTTTAGTATCATTACAAGTTGTTGCAGCAATAATCGCGTAAGTTACGTCAGTCAAACGCACGCAATAATCAATTTAAATATATCATCGTGAATTCTTGCTGACAATTAAGATTTTTAGTAAAGACAAATTTTGTTTAGGTGACAATTTGTGATATTTTCCCACAAATGAAATACACAATAAAATATCTCCTAAATGATTCAATGGTCATTTGATTCAATTTGTATTATATTCAACATCGCAAATGCCTTTAGAATTTGAAGACAGCTACTTTTGTGACGCCGAGTATATTTATATAATGAATCTATACGTTTATATAATGAATCTATACGAGAAAAAACAAATTATATTTGCAAAAATATACAATAAAAAGTGTTTCACTTTAAATCCTGATTATTTCCAGAAAAAAAGAAACAAAAAGAATAATAAAAACCTATCAAATCCTCTCTGCATTTCACGCAAAAACACATTCAACTGTTGTTATCTATAGACTTAGTGACGTTAAATATTTATCTTTGATATTTTTAGAAAAAAACTTGTAACGAGAAGAGAGCAAATTTTTATAATGTCTCATTAAATTAATATGTTTGTATAATACCGTTACATGTTTATTTTAAGAGTAATTAATAAAAATAATAAAAAATGGAAAGTAGAAAATAAAAATATACATATAAAATATATATACATAAAAAGTAAATTACATTTGTATGCTTGATTTTGTAAATTTGAATATTATGCTTGATTTTGTAAATTTGAATATTATTGCGACATATATGTTTACATTATTGATTTATTATCTTATTTTGATTATCTTATCATTTTTGCACATTAACAATGCAATAAAATGACAATGTTTTCATAATCTCTTGGAAATCACTCTTATAAATATTTTATTATTATTGTTGTGTTATCATTAGTTGATATGATTTCTGAGGTATTTATCGCAATTAATAGTAAAATCTTAATTGAATGTCCGTATATACTTAAGATTCTGCATCTATTATTAGATGTTTTTGAATTTTTTGCTAGATGTTTTCAATTAGGTTGTAGTGAAGAATTTTTTTACTTTTCCTTTTTTTATATACTTATACTATTTAATTTCACATGATGAAGCAACTAGTGATTAATATCAATCTCTTATATCTCATATCTTTATTTTAAAAAATATCAAGTGCTTTGTTTATCGTAGATTATTCTTTTTTATAAAATTTTTTCAAAAGAATAATTTTGCTATTGTTGCTTTTTAGAAATTATAAAAGAATATCATTTAAAAAACATTACATATTTTTATAATGTTTCTAAAGAAACATTACAAAAATTATTTTATATAAATCTAATATAAATTTAATACCATTATAAAATTGTATATTAAATATTATATATTAAAATTATTTCATATATATATATATATATATATATATATATATATATATGAAATATTATATATTAAATCTGATATATTTAAATTATATCAATTTCAAAAAATGTCAAGTAGAAAGTTTAATTTTACAAATTACTAAATATATGATCCGAGCTAATATAAGAAAAGAGAAACAAAAGAAAATGTATCTCGAAACTGATGAGATATATCTACACTAAGAAAAAGATAATGTTGAACTAACAACATCAGCGTAATTGAGATTTATTTTATTAATTCAATAACATTTTTAATCAAATCAATACACCATGTATTGATTTGATTAGTAATGTTATTAATTAATAAAATAAATTTCAATTACACTAATGTTGTTAGTTCAACATTACTTTTTTTTCAGTGTACGCGATGATAAAAGACTCTTTCTTATATAAAGAATGAACAATGACCATCTCTACTACGTTTCTACCGTACTCCTTGTCGACACAAATACGAGTTACATAAGTCGTTAAAGACCATCAATATGAATAAGTAGAATTAAGAGCCCACGCAGGTCACAGTGTTCATCATAATACTCCATCTCGTCACTTTCTACCGGTAAAGTTTAATAATGTAATAGAGATAGTGCAATAAAATATATAATATTAAATTAATTTAATATTCAAATAAACGCAATAATGTGTTGTAGATCCTAGACTACACCCATCTTCACAAACTAAAAAATTATACACGATTAAATATCTATAAATTTGTAAATGCATCAACGCTCCTTTCCAATGATTAGAAAATAATTATTATTTAGTATTTCGTACACAAGTTCATCACGTTTCTCTCTTTTCCAAGGCAATCCAGAATCCATCTTCAGGTACTAGATTGAATTCCTTCTTATCGTATACTATAGGCTCGACAGTTTTTTCCGTTCTCTTCAGGGTGAATTTTTGTAAGAGATGAGCTATCAGAATCTTGGTCTCCATGAGAGCAAATCGATTGCCGATACATTTTCTAGGTCCATGTCCAAAGGGTAAATAAGTGTACGGGATAATCTTATCTTTGTTTTCTTCGCTGAATCTTTCAGGATCAAACTTATCCGGATTCGGAAAATACTTGGGATCACGATGTAAAGCATAAATGAATATCGTCATTATGTTATCAGGTTCGAGAGTCACGCTTTTGCCACCCGGCTGCGACGGAGGCAATTCATAACCCTTAGTGCAAAGTCTATCGGTGAGAATCGATGGTGGATACTTTCGGAGCGCCTCGGAAATCACCATATCCATGTAAGTCATTTTTGACAGTGATTCGTAAGAGATCTCGTTTCCTTCGGCGAGATGCTGCACCTCCTCGCGCAAGCGATCTTGAATGTCTTGATTAATTGCCAGTTCATGAACGACAAAACACATCAGCGTCGAGGATGTTTCAAAACCGGCTAAGAAAAAGATGAAAGCTTGCGAAACGATGTCGTCCAACGTCATTTTGTGGACGCTAGGACCTTCCTTATCCCGAGCCTGCATTAATAAATGAATCATATCCGGCCTGATGATACCTTGCTCCTCTCGAACTTTGATGGTCTCTCTAACAATCCTCTTGAAAAATTCGCCCATACTCGATGAGGCGAACCCTCTCATACCGAGCAATTTGGCAACACGTGGAAATGCTTGCATAAATAGAAACTTAAACATAACTAGAGATCCTCTGAAAGCTTTGCTGCTCTCTATTCCTCTTACGTAAAACTCGTTGTTTTGATCTTCCATAGAATTCACACTTATCCCAAAAGCCGTTGTGGCGATTACATCAGTGGTATACCTTCGAAAGACCTGCTTCGTCTCGATAGCATTATCATAGAGTTCCGGGTGATCGATCAAGTAATTGACAAATTCACGAGAACACTTTGATACCAACTCGTACATGAGCTTCATCTTACTGGCGGTGAAAGACGGACTTAGCGTATTTCTCATTTCCTTCCAGCGATCTCCGCGCAACGCAAAGATGTTTTTACTGAATAGCGGATCCAGATTTTCGTCCACGAAACCGCGATGATCATGGAAATTATCAAAGTCCTTCACCATCACATCCTTGATCAGTTCAGGATCGCGTAGAAACACAACAGGTGTGTTAAACTCCATCGATCCAAAATACTTGGCATCCGGGAAATAATTGTATAGAAAAATAGTATAGTCGACAAAACTCAATCGGCGCAGAAATATTTTCCAACCCACTATAAAAGACCGTAGTGAATTGGGCAGAAAAGGAATACCTTTACCCCTCCAATAAAAGTATGCACTATATATCAATTTGATCCATTTCAAGATACCGATAGTGATCAAAGTAGTTAGTAACAGCCCAAAGGGTGACGTAAAGAACGAAAATAATTCCATCGCGACGTGAGGATAACGAACAAACGAATGGCTCCGTCGGATGAAACGTAGAACGTATAAATACGTGTATATGCGCGGATCTTATCATGGGAGAACCAAGAGGGGAGGAGAGAAAACGCCTCTCTTGGTATCATTACACGTTGTTGCAGCAATAATCGCGCAAGATACGTCAGTCAAACGCACGCAATAATCAATTTAAATATATCATCCTGGAGCCTTCTTGCTGACAATTAAGATTTTTAATAAAGACAAATTTTGTTAGGTGACAATTTGCCACAAATGAAATACACAATGAAAATATCTCTTAAATGATTCAATGGTCATTTGATTCAATTTGTATTATATTGAACGTCGCAAATGCCTTTAGAATTTGAAGACAGCTACTTTTGTGACGCCGAGTATATTTATATAATGAATCTATACGTTTATATAGTGAATCTATACGAGAAAAGACAAATTATAATTGTAAAAATATAACAATAAAAATATAACAATAAAAAGTGTTTCACTTTAAATCCTGATTATTTTCAGAAAAAAGAAACAAAAAGTATAATAAAAACCTATCAAATCCTCTCTGCATTTCACGCAAAAGCACATTCAACTGTTGTTATCTACAGACTTATTGACGTTAAATATTTATCGTTGATATTTTTAGATAAAAAATAATAACGAGAAAAAAGCAAATTTTTATAATGTCTCATTAAATTAATATGTTTATATAATACCGTTACATAAAATTGTTCAAATTTTAAGTAGCTAAATTACAAAAAAAAACATGGTATAATTCGCTGAAAAAGGTAGATTAAAAAATGAAGTATTCTAATAAGGCGAATGTACAAGGGTCAGCAAAACTCTGATATTAATCTTGTATAGCAATCGCAGATAAGTATTTTAATCGTAGATAAAAAAATATCGATAAAAAATATCGATAATGTATTTTGCTTGTAATTTGTGATTGATTATTAATTTATTTTGCTGATACGCACGTCTTACTGACGCATGCATTCTTTTTGCTCTTCCCCTTTTTCTTATCTTTCTCCCTTCTCTCTTTGACAAAGATAAATTAAAATTTGTGTTTTATCACTCACCAATAAAGACGAAGATCTGGTGATGCGAGTAGCGAAGTAACATCGAGATCGACACCGTCTGAAACATGGCAGAGAGAGAGAGAAAAGGTCTATTATTAAATGTTCTCGAATATACAATCATAATTTTCAACTAAAATCACGATGTACAGGTCGCAATTAGCGCAAACGCGATTGACGTTGATTAAAAATATCGATCCGCGAATTATGAATTACGGATCGTCTGATATTTTGCGCGAGTAACTTTGACAAAGTTACGGCGTCACGTAAATTGCGAACTGGTCGCTCGTAGTCGGTTAGCGGGTTGAGCGAATGTTGAAATTGAATTGCGATCGGTTCAGATTGAACCAGCACCTGACACCCTCAGAAGATAATCCGTTATTTGCAACAGGCAGCCTTAGTAACGGGGTCGGGTTCGGTCCTACCTTGTACGAATGCGCAGATGTTATTAAAAAGAAGGAACAAAGAGAGGAAGAGCGAGAGAGATAGCTAAAGAGTCGATAAAAATTATTCGCTATCGACTTCTCCCTACGGCAGCACATTGGCATTGACGCAGTCAAACTTGACAATTTCTTGTTCGCTCGAGCAAAAAATCGTATTGAAAATAACGACAGTGACCGAAAAGAGTAATAGAGTAATATAATTGTTTATAAATTGAAATAAAAATCTTTAATTTCGACACATTTTTGTTATCGTGTTCGATTAATAATGGACATCTCTTTGAAAATTTATCGCAACTTTTCGTCACGTCACGACTAATAGACATCTCTTATGGCAAACTCAACTATACCTACGCCATACGGTCAGTCGAATTCGATATAAGAGATGCAAGCCCCAGAGGGTGAAGCGGATGCGAGCGACAAACGCGCAAACACAGAGGCAAACAAGGAGAAAGATAAAGGAAGAGGGAATAGTATTTCATCATACTGTATCGCATTGTAACGGAGCGCCGGACGTCGCGTGCACATGACAGAGGAGATACACACGAGTGATACGTGCACGACGACAGTCGCGTGCACGTGACTCGACCGACGACGGGCCATCAGCGGGGTCGGAGGGTGGCTCGGAGCGAACCCTCCAGGCAACCGGGGGCTCGAATTCACGTGTCGCGACACGAGCGAGACTCGCAACGCACCCCCTGCCGCCCTCAATCCTTTACCCGATATATTGGCGCCGCGTTGCAAAGCGAACCGCATTGCCCAGAGAGTCTAAAGAACAAAATATCTCGCCGATGAGCGGCAATTCGAGTCACGAGGCGTCGTGTCGTGTCGTGTCGTGTCGTGTCGTGGCGACGAATACGCGAATCCATCCACGACGAGTTTTCGCAGTTGGCTCTCTCTCTCTCTCTCTCTCTCTCTTTCTTTCCTCTCACCCTCCAGAAGCAGAAGCAGTCAATTCCCTGATGCAATTAAACAAATTTCGAAAATATCTCCGTGGATGTAATTCTCATAATTTTCATTCCTTGTGATATTTCTAGAATAATTGCACGAAAAAAGAGATGATAATTTTAATATCATGTGTGGGTGTTTTTCAGTACATACATACATACACGTATAAAATATACTGTTGAAAGCATCGCGTCAATTACGAGTTCCACCGGTGATCTCGAGCGCAGTACGGTGCAATCACAATTTGATACAAAATTACCGACACGGGGCCACTACGCGACGAATATGATGCCTCTAATAACCTTGATTTATACCCAACGGTTTCAGCTGCAAAGGGATCGCGCGCGGAGGATAGGACACGGGGGATAGGAAAGCTACGCGCACAGGCGGGTTACTTTAGCGGATGGTTAGCTTGGATTGATTGCCATATCGTTTTACACGTACGTTAGGCTATCGTATAGGCGAGCGTGAAATCGTTCCTCTCTCTGATGGAGAAGAATTTATTATCACCGAAAAAGGATGTATGTATGTACTATATGCATGCAGACTAATTTGAAATTTGATGACGCATGGAGAGATTTTATCGTGATATTTCGATACTTTCGATAATATACGTTATATACTTTAATCAGCAATTTTCTTCTAAAATATTTGTTATTTTATAATAAATCCGGTTGGATATATTGGCGCGCATCAAGTTCGTCCAATTCTATATTAGTTTTCAATACCAACCAGAGACAAAAAATTCAGCATGATAAATAATAAATAAAAGATAAATGAGATAAATAAAAATTGATAAATAATAAAATAAATAAATAATAAATCGACCTAAAAAGAATTGATTATACACACACATGCAATAACAATATACATCCCAAAATCCAAACATCTATGAATTATGAATACAGAGATTAAATTTTTTGCATTTTCTTTCACATAAAAATAATTTTTTATATATTTTTCGTCAAAACTAATATATGTGCCAGATACAGGAAATTGCTGAACTCTTGCATAAGGCAGTATTAAATGTATAATACTGCCTTATAATATATATTTAAATATAATATATATTTAATATAATATATATATTTAAATGAATGATAATATATATTTAAATGAATCTTATATAATAATATAAGCAATCGGATAATTGAAATAAAATTCATACTTACAAATACGAGCATGACGAAAAATGCGGCCAAGTATGATGTTCGCGCCATCCACATGCTCACAAATCGATAATGTTCTCCTGTGACGACATTCCTGTACAATTAGAAATTAAATAAATTACTTTTTATTTTAATACATGTATCGACAAATATAATTCAACGTTTAAATATACATGGTTTTATCAATAAATACAATTTTATCAACAAATTATATATGTTACTCACCGCAAGAAGCCCTTGTTGTCTTCATGTTCTGCCAATGTCTTGATGCTTGCCATCAATAAATCATCATAACCCAAAAATTCATCTAATATCAATCTTGAAAATGCATCACCAAAACATTTGTCATTCAATGGATCCAAAGTGACAATTTTGACTGGAATGTTTAGTCTTTGTCGAGCTGCCGGTGATAATCGCAAAAAACCATATTCCAACGAATATTCCACGATATAGCCATCTTCTGAAAATATTGATAAAAAATTGATAAAATATTGATAAAAAATTAAAATAATATTTATCGAAACATCGTTTATATCCAATATATCGTTTTTATATTAATTTATTATTAATTTGCAATTAACAATTACATATTTTTTCTTAAAAACAACTATGTGTTTTTTTTACACCAATTGATTTCTCACATTATTTTGCGTATAAAAATATTGAGGCAAGATAATCGAAAAATAAATATTTTATTCAATATTTTACGGTTTATGTAAAATTGAAAAATTATTCCAAGCCTCGAAAAGTATTTAACGGAAAAATATTTAATTATAGTGTTTTGGAAAACTCTCAAGATAAGCCACAAAAATATATAATGAAAAATAAGGAGTTCCATTTGAGAAATTAAAGGTAAACTTCCGCGTAACCTTCAAACGACTATCCAAGATCAAGTAATTATCTTGAAACCCTTTGTAGTAATTCCCTTGAAACTATACAACTTTTGTCTGAAACATTTTTCGTAGCTCTCATATTTTTCAAAATATTTAACTATTAAGATTAAAATGAATCACCCGGTATATGGGAAGTAAACAATGATATAATGATACATATATAATGATTTAAACAAATATTAATTGCATTTTGCAAGATTTTTTATATATAATCAAAATTGTGATTTATAGATAATATATTTTGTTGAAACATTATTTACCTGTCCTAGCCATTTTTTCAGCGTCCAACGTACGATCTTTTAAGGGTATCACATTATCTTCATTTGAATGATTATTGGCTTCGGGAACGTCTGTGGAATTACCTTCTGATCTTGGAACAGATGACTTTCCATCAAATGACTAAAAAATAAAAAATATATGTAAATATATCATCTCTTATATTAATTCCAAAAATTTTAATATTTGCAATTTAAAAAGTATATTTAAAAAATCTTATTTCTTATCAGACTATTTTATTATCAATATCTTCAAATTAAAGAAAACACAATTAAGAAATACATACTGTTTCTTTAGCTGAATTTAAACCATTCCAAAGTTTAGTTGATAATGATGGACTCATCGTTGTATTTGTAGTTAGGTCAGAATTTTGTGTCTCTCCAGAAATTGTTGCGCGTCTCATATCTTGCTCAAGTGATGTCAAATTCCCATGATTCTCTTCAACAGATGCATTTATAATGTCGCGTTCTTCATCAACAGCTGATGGTTCAATATTTATAAATCTGGTAACAAAATTAATAAAGATATATAGATATTTTCATTATGTAATATGTATGTAAATATATACAATTTTAAAATTACTATATTATTATAAAAAGCACTAATATCTTTTTATTGTATAACTTCTTTTTATTTTTGCTTACCCATCTCTCGTTAATATTCCCAAAGCATTAGTTAAATCATCAACTTTTTCCTGTCTTAATTTTTCCTCTTTGGCATAACTTTTCTCTATACTATAATCTTCACCACCATTCCTGAGAATTTCAACTCTCAATATACCATCTCGTGGCCATTCATCTCTTATATGTTCTAAACAATTAGTTGGTGCACGCGAAAATACTATATGAATATAAGCCAATACAAAAAATGCCAATATTGCCTGTAAAAAAGAATTAAACGAAATCTTTTATCAATATTTGTTTAATTTGTTGCTTCTTTTTTATCTTATATATATATATATATATATATATATATATATATATATAAGAGAAAAAAGAATATATATATATATATATATATATATATGCATAAAATTTTATTCTTGTATGATATTAATCTTATATGACATGAATATATAAATTTAATGCAATAAATATAAATTTTACTCTTGCATGTGATATTTATTTTGTCTATGTAAAGATAAATTTAATATAATATAAACTTCTTGCAAGACATACCTTCAAAAGAACTATAAATTCTATAAATCTCCTGACAGGCCTTGGAAATGCTCGTGCATAAGCTAGTGCTGCTTTAATAAATAATGCATGAAATAACCGGTCCCGCACATTAATTAACGGGTTTTGATTATTATTATTTCTAGCTATGTTCATATTATTATTATTTAAAACTGGTCCTATCACACCAGCAAGACTGTGAAGATTGTGTGCCACTGCGCCGTTTTGATTATTAGGTACTGCAACAGCAGCACCATTTCCTTGTGACATTTTTGAATATCACATAAGTAGCTCCCACAAAAATAAGGATTCGGAAAAATTTGTGTATAATAATTATTTACACAATTGCCATATTTATATATTTATCATTCTCGATAATTTGATCTGGACATCATATTCTGAAACAAATAACAGATTTTTAATTAATATATATATTTATAATTTAATCAATCTAGACATGTTTAAGTTTATAACAAAATATATAAAAGTGCAATTTAAATAAATACAAACAAAAGAATATTTTTTAATTAATATTAGGTATAATATTGCACCTCATATTAAATTACATAAGTTATCTAATAATAATCCAATTTAAAATAACTAAGCTCGTTTTTTAATAAGTAAGCTTGTCACTATATTTAATTTTAATTAAATTAGCAATCTTTAACAGCTTGTGAATTCTATATCACAGCAAAATTAATAATATTAGCTGAGTCATACAATTTCTCTACTTCTGATTTTTTTGCAGATATTACACTCATAATTTTTAATATGATTTACTATCATGTGTATATATTATATAAATATTCCAAAGTTTTATAAAAATCATTATTTTTACTTAATAAATATAAATGAAAAATAAATATGTATAATGCAAAGCTAATTATTTATGCTAAATATACTGGAAAACATTGTATGCAAATATCTTTAATAGTTAACAGTATCAATAAACTAGATGGAGACCCATAAAAATTAATATAAAAATTTAAAATTTATATATTACAAAATTTGAAAGAGAAATATACTTTATTCAATCTAATTTGCAAGTATATCGTAATATTCACTAGAGCATAACCTATTTCGCGTCAACATTTAAATTTCTCAAAAAAAAAGAGAAAATAAAGAAAAATCTATAGAAAATAACTTTTTCGAAGGATTCTTCTGCATAATACCTGTTTTTTATTTCTACCCGTGATGAATATAACGAACATAAATCGCGCATAAAAACACGCGAAATATATGCAAAACAGTGACAGTGAATGTTACTGTTATGTAATTTTTAGATTGAAAAAAAAGATAAAATCCATCAATATCCAAATTGAATATTAATTGCATTAATAATATTTCCTTTGCGATTCATATAGCGATTCTATGTTTCAAATATCGATAGTAATATCGGTACAGCTGATATTTTACACTTGATAACATCGACTGTTGTCGAATCTCCAGACGTTTTCAAGAACAAATCTGGCATGTCATTACCTTGTGACGGGATTGCAAAAAGAAATGTCAGCGATTTCGACGACACTGTTATCTTTCTTCCGTTGACATGAATCCAAATTCAATCGCGAAAATGTCCTGTGTATTCGTTTAGAAAATACGACATTCGCAAAATTGTCACTTCATCGTCGTATGTTTTGATGTATGTACACCACATAGATCGTACTATTAGATTGCATCATCCACCATCCACTAATCATCTTCTATACGCGCAGGTTGGCCAATGGCAAAGTCGAGATTTGCACGAAAAGAAATTACCAGATACGCTCAAGGATTCGACGCCCATTGGTTCGGCGCAAACAAAAGCGGATTCAATTGGTTAGAGCAGACTAGAGACTTTAACGACAGTCATGTGATTATTTGTTTTTTTTCCTAAGAAGTATTCATTGGTATTTTGCGTCATTGGAGCGAGTTTTCAAAAAGGTAAGTAAATGATAATTCGTAGAAAAAGATATATACAACCTGGATGGATTGCTATCTTTGTTAGAGGTTTGCTGATTGATTAATAATTATAATATCATAGTCAAAAATAAATAATTCACAGCCATTTCCAGTTTTACTGTTTAAATTTATAAATAAAATTAAAACTTTTTTTGGAATCTACGTTCGTTGTATCGCCTTTATTGCTAAATATCTGGAAAAATATTTCAGTTTAGATGATATAATAAAAAGAGACAATGATCCAACTAAAATAACATCTGTCTCTTTTTAATTTTATTCCGATTTTCTATCAAGATTCGCTCCAATATACCTATAAAGCATGATGTAAGTAGAAAGGTAAACCATTCCGATAGATGCGCAGTAGGTTAAAATAAGGGACAGTCAGCCAATTACACTTTGAGCTTTTATGCGAAATTCAATATGGCTGCTTATATACTATATCTTTCATCTTTCTTTCAAATAACGCGCTGCATAAAAGCTCAAGTTCTGATTGGTCAAGATCTCAGACCTCCGCCATTAAGATGCAATTTCATTGACGCTACTTTTTAGCGTCAATGAAATTACACCTTTATGCGCAATGGTTCACCTTTCTACTTACACCATGCCTATAGAATTTATTGGCTGTGACATGTCCGCGTCAGCCAATCAGAACGTTAACGTCGTGTATGTAAACAGCAGGTGTTTAAATGAAATTTTGTCAAATTCTAATTAAAATTTTAACGAATATATACAGAAATATACTAATATCTATCGCAACAAATCAAAGTAACAGCAATACAAATTATACTTATTCAAATTTTTGAAAAACGAATCGAAATATCATTCATATCAAGTGGAATCAAGTTTATGATACTTCTACTTACATTTATATTTTTTATTATACAGGAAAATTTCTCTGCAAAGACGGTATTTTATATATTTAACATAAATTTTAATGCAATTATGTATTCACCATTATCACCACAAACTAGTCTCAGTTCAGAATTAAGAAACATTATAAATGAAAGAAATATGCTGAGTATGCGAAGCCGAATGAAAGGTATGTATAAAATATTTATATTCTTTTACATGTTTAATAACAGTTTTTATAACTTTATATTATAATTTTTTTTCAGTTTTACATGCTTTGAATCAAGACAGTGAAAGGTACGCGGAGGAAAGAGAAAGAACTCTAAGATCACAAGCCATTCAAGAGATATTAACTACAGAAGTTACCTATTTACAACAATTGGAAATATTGACAGAGGTACCTTTCAATGCATGTTTAATTATGAAATTGTTAAAACATTATTCTTAATTTTTGTTTCTCTAGTTTTTTATACAACCTATTATTGAAAGAAAATTATTGAATCATCCATTACTTGTCACTCTATTGGAAAACATAAAGACATTATATAATGTGAGTGGTGAATTAGTGACAGGTATAAAAAATAATCCTGACAATATAACTGAAGTATTTCATAAACTGGCACCTTTTTTTAAACTGTATTCTATTTATGCTTATGATTATACACAAGTGTTAAATCTACTACAGGTAATTATCAAGTATTGTGAAAATTTATTGTTTCAATTTATTCAAATGCAATTTATAGTTTATATATATTTGGTCGTATTTATGCATATATCTATTACAAAAAAATTATATATATATATATTCATTTATTTATTTATCTCAAATATTTTCAACTAAATAAAATATTTCTATTGAAAAATATATAAAAAAAACATTAATGTTAAAATTTACCTACAAATTTACCTTTCCAGACAAGTCAAGATAATGATCCTGTATTTAAAAAATTTATTTGCAATCAAGAAACAAGACCAGAAGTAAGCAGAAAATTGTCTTCATTGTTAATTACACCAGTGCAAAGAGTACCAAGATATCAATTACTTGTTAAAGAAGTGTTGCAACATACTCCTTATAGACATAAAGAGTATAGATCTTTACAAGGTGATTTGAATTTATATTAGCCAACATACATATACATTTTTATGTATAATAGTTTTAATTTTATATTTTTTATTGTAGCATGTTTGGTTGAAATTGAAAAATCTGCAAAACATATAAATACTTTAATCGCACAGAATGAAGAAATGCAAAAATTGTTAAATCTTCAAAAAAGCATCGTTACTTCGATTAATCTTGTTAAACCTGGTAGAGTATTAATTAAACAAGGACCGTTGATGCGTGTTTCAAGAAGAGGCAATTCTGCTTACAAGAGATACTTTGTACTTTTAAATGACACTTTACTATATTGTAAAGGCGAGCCAGAAACTTCATTAAACGTATCTTGTGTTCTACCTTTAAACAAGTGCAGTTTAACTTGTGTTTTAAGCAAAAAATTGTTTCGTATAACATGCTTGCATGAAACATTCTTATTATATTCAGAAAATGGCGACAGCGACGAGTGGATACAATCTATTGAAAGTGCGATCAAAAAAGTATTTGTTACATTGCTAAAAATATACATCGTTTAGTGTTCAATTCTATTGTTAAAATATTGCTATGTTAATTCATTTTCAGTATACCGAATGTAGACAGACCTTGAGAAAGGAAAGTAGCTCGAGAAAGCCACTTAGACATAAAAATATTAATGAATTTCCATCAGATGATATACCAAAAAAGTCCATTAAAAGGAAAAGACACACAAGAGATGAACAGGTAAGAATTTCATTATTTTTATGTATATAAATTCTTGACATGTTTTTTTGAAAAAGCCAATTTATTTAGATTTTTTCACATAATATTGTTTTCCAAAATGTAATAAATTAGTATCAATTTTTATATTGTAGGTATCATTGGATTCTTCCAATATTATATACTTTAAAGAAGACAACGAAGCCAATGACGATATTCCACAAGAAGATACTTGCTTATTCTTTTTAACCAAAAAATTTAAACGAGATCGGTTTCCTAAATCTGGCGATATTGCTTCTCCAGCAAAAAAAATTAAATTACATAAAAATATAAGCAAAAAATGTATACCTACATATAAATATTTAAGAAAATCAAATAACTGTAACGATAATGTAAGTAAAAAATTTCATAGAAATAATAGCATTCAATGAAATTTACATTTTAATAACATCCAATTTTTTCCTTAGGATCTTGCAACAATCAGGATGCACGAAACAAGTTCAGTTGCGTCAAGCATCGAAAAAAACGCATCGTCACCATTTCGAGTAATCGGTGGATTTTTTACCTACATTGGTACAACTATAAAAAATCTTTTTACATTCAGATAGTTAAAATACTCAATCGCAGCATAATAAGAAAAAGATAAATTATTGAGATTAAAATGATAAGAAATCTGTTTACATTTAGATAATTAAAATACTCAATCGCGGCATAATAAGGGAACGATAAATTATTATTGTAATGATTTATATATTTATTAGAGATTTATTAATTTTATATTGCGTGTGTATACATATATAAATTATTTTATTTTAGAATACAAAAGTAACTAAATTTCTTATATGATTCAATTAAAAATTTAATCTGAGGATTCCTCCCCCCCTCTCCCTTCTTCGCGTCAAATTATTTCTCCCTATGAGTCACTAAACACTGATACCACCATACTCCAGATTGAGAGACAAAATCCACGCATGCGCAGTAATATAGCGTGCTCGGAATAAAACTTTTTCTTCCGATTTGGGAACATTGCGTTACACGCGCAGTGTACTGACCGCGGTTATCGCTTATGGCCGGGGCTATAATAGAGGGACTACCGTAAAGAACATATTTGTTCTCGTTAAATGGGTAGGTAAGTAGACATCACGATCAATCACAAACGGTGTACTCCACATTTGCGAATAGTATCGTGCGTCTGACGGCAAAGGAGGAGGAGATAAGGAAGCATAAGATCGTGGAACAACGTTATCTGTACGGAAAAGTTAAAAATATTGCGACTCGTGAAAAACTATCGAAAATACGCCAAGTAGTCAGTAAAGACACTTATTATGTCCTTCCTTCTCCTCCTCTACGACATTCTCTTCGTATAATTGTATTATTTATCGCGCTAGAATCTCGATTGATTGTTTCACGTTCATAATTTTTAATGAATCTTGCGATATTCTATCGGAATTGTGGGAGTCGCTTTTCGTCTCATCGATCTTTACGCTATAAAGTGAGAAACCTTCTTATGAGACGCAATAATGGACATGCACCGCGGATGTCCGTCTCCAATAATTTCTCCTCTTTCACGCGTAATATAATACGACGATACATATCCGCGGAAGAAATATAAAGCAACGGGACATACATACGTATATGATATGCGCAAATTGACGCGAATCAGATATTTTCGATAGTTTCATAGAGACAATTTTTTTATATTTAATTTTGCTACAATCATTGTGCTATAGTAATCGAATGTTAAATGACGTAAGCTTTACCGATTGATTGTTTCCGGTAGCTGAAATTATATCTTGCTTATATGACACATCATATTTATTATTTAATTATTATGCATTATAATACTAAATTATATCTTACGTCGCATCACATAACGTTATTTCATATATTTTCATAATTTCGGAAATTTCAATATGTACTGTGTATATTTTCGACGTGTAATATTTTTTTATATAATTCCAGTCAACTTTATATCATTATTTTATATGATGAATTTTATATAGATAATTACATTATTTATTTATAGACTAAATTTTACAACTTTACAAATATATGTAAATCATACAATTACTATAACAAAAAAAATTATATATATATAAAATTCTTTTTTATTCCATTTTTAAACAAAGAAAATTACTGTTATATATTTATATATCTTTTTTTATTTTGCAGAAATTTCTTTACGAATGGATATTTATAATAGATAGCAATGGAAGGCCCACTAGAAATAAAAAACTCTAGCGCAGACACTGGACAGGAAGAGCCTATAAAATCTGAAGCTCCAGTACAAAATCCTGATAATAGCGAACGAAGCGATGGCGCTACCTCTCCACCCCCAAATTGCAGCATTTGCTTAGGAAAATTAGTTAACACCTCATTTACGGACAGTTGCTTGCATCAATTCTGTTTCAATTGTTTGCTCGAGTGGTCCAAAATAAAAACAGAATGTCCTCTATGCAAGCAAACATTCAAATCGATTATACACAGTGTGAGATCGGAGGAGGATTATGCTCAATATCACATACCTCGCGAATTATCTCAAATTTCTCAACCACAAGTTCCTTTGAATTTCAACTTTGACATTGATGACAATTGGAGTGATATTGCGTTTCCTCGATTGAGTCGATTTTTTTACAGGTATATAAGGAGAAAATAAATGTATTTTATAATTTATCAGACAGATATTTATAAAATAATTCTATATAATCTTTCTTAGGACGACGATGACTGGCAACCGTCGACATGGTGTACTATTAAATCCAGAACAAGTTGCAAGACGTGAACAATTGCCGAGTATGGCACCTCAAGTGCCTAGAGAAGAGCGCAGACGTAGACGCGCTAATCCTACAGATTATCGTCGTACCGTTTATAGACATGGTATATGGGCTACTTCATTACCTGACATATTTGGACGTTTTCGCGAATGTAGTGCCGAATATTACAGGTAAATATTTCTTATAGTTTTAAATTTATTCTTATTGTTTTATCCTCTAAATCTCCAACTTTATAAAACTAAAAAAAGTATTTTCTATAAAAAATGCATAACATATATATTTCAATTAATTTATTAATTATATATCGTAGAAGACAACCACAAGAATTAGATCGCCTTATACCATGGATAAACAGAGAATTACAAGTTTTACTCAATAATGAACCAGGCATTATTGCATATGCATTGAACATAATAATGAATGCCTTAACGCGATTTGATATTAGAAGTCCTGAATTTCGCAATATTATACAACCTTTCCTTGCTGCGCATACAGATCATTTTGCGCACGAATTATTGAATTTTGCCCAAACTAACTTTGATTTAGTTGGATATGATCAATCTGTTACTTACTTACCACGTGGTTTGTATTTATATGAATTTTACGATTAAAAATGACATATAATTACAAATATAACATATATAATATATATACTTGTTGCAGGTTTGTCAAATGAATATGCAACTCGTATTTTTTCACCTACACCTAGTAGCCCTAGCAGCAGCAGCAGTATTGCTTCTGATAATTCAGACGTACGAATACTCGATGAAGCGATTGATTTAAGAGTATACCGAAATACCGAAATGCCAAACACAATATCACACTCTATCAACATGCCAGGTAAAAAAAATTAGTAAATTATGTACACATTTTCTATAATTACATTTATCAAAATAGAGAAAAAAAAATAGAATAGAAAAATATGGGCTACATTCACAAAGTATAAATGTCCAATATCAAGGAACACAAAAATCATATGACAATTATACATTGTTAATGAAAAATTTACTATTTTCTTTTATTTAATTTTGCAAAAATTGTGAAAATCTAATCTTAGGCTCATAATATAAGTTAAAATATCCATCATTTAACATGTTATTTAATATGTTATTTCAAGCTTTTCATAAATAATAACATATATAATATCTAGTGATAAAATATAATATATAATTATGTATATTTATTTAGGTCCTAGTACAGTAGTAGGGCAAGTATTTCACAGAATGGAAACACCTTACAATGTACCAGAACTTTTAATCGTTTCCTCGAGTTCCTCTGAATCAGATGGCGAATGTGAAATTATTGGCTATGTGAAACCACGTCATGAAAGAACACCAGAAATCATAGAATTACTTTCTTCTGATTCTGATCATGTTTCTCATGTATCTAATGAAAATACACAGTGAGTTACAAAAGAACTATTTATTAAACAAGTGCTATATAGTGTTTATCTTATTCAATTATTCAATTATAATTGATATGATCATAAAATATCTTTAAAAATTGTTAGCACATTTATATTAGTAGAATATAATAATACATAAGATTATAGGCCGGTATTCATAGTCCGGTCTTACATTTAAGATCATTTTAAAAACTCATTCAACTAATCAAATAGCTACAATGCAGCATTGATTGGTGGAATGAGAGCTTAAGACAATCTTAAATATAAGATCGGACTATGAATTCCGGCCATAGAATATGATATATATCTATAAATCTAATCACATACATTGTTTTATTATTAGATCAAATTCAAGAAAAATATGTCCGGAAAATTTGACACTACCGAGTACATCTCACACTGCAAAAGGATTGTCTTCGTCATCTTCGACAAGTAGTGATTCTAATTCCGACGATAATCCAAAACAAAGTAAACGAAATCATGGCAGCAAATCAGGAAAAAGGACAGTCGTAAAGTATAAAAGATCATATGGGACAGAAAATCGTAATAAACGATGCAAAAAAAAAATATTCAATTCTGATTCCAGCTCATCTGAAAGTTTAAAGAATGTAATGAAACGTAATGAAAAACGATCGAGAAAAACAACGTATAGAGTACAGGCTAAAGGTACAGGCCGAATAAAGCTTATTAAAAAAGAGGAAAGTTACTCAGATGAAGATTCATCTAGTAGTGATAGTAGTGTAGAAACTGATAGTAAGACGAAAATCACTAAATGTCATAGACAACATAAATCGAAAAGGAATCGTTCCCCCAATGTACACGATCATGCAACAAAAAGTGGAAGAACAACGAGAAACAAAGAAAGAACTTCAACTTCAGAAAAGTTGAAGTTTAAGAACAAAGATCAAAAGTGTAATGAAAGCAGACAATCTAGATCTAGAAGTAGCAGTGAATCTTCTAATGCTTCTAAACGAGATAAACGGTCAAGTTATAGGCACCGAGAATCTCGAAACACGAGCGAGTATGGAAATCAAGAAGATAGTGCCTCAATAAATAATAAAGATATGCCAAGAAATGAACATAAATCTAAATCAAAAAAGAAAACGTATTATTTTGAATCTTCTGATTCAGAAGATGATCATTTAAGATCGAATAGTCAGTGTAGTAATCATTCTAATAGATCCTATTCGCGTTGGAGAAAATCAAAACACAAAGACAAACATAAAGACAAGGAACGTCATAAATCCAGAATATTTAATTTATCGCAATCCAATGCGAGTACAATCTTAACAATGTCCATTTCATCGAAAAATGACACGTATCCGACGAAACATTCCGATCGTAATAATTCCGATTATAAAGAAAAACATTCGCGCAAAGAATCGAAGTATAAAAAGTCTGAAAATGAAAAGAAGTCGAGATCAAAGAAAAGAAAGCGTCGTCTCCGATCTTCTTCCAGCTCTAATTCAGGATAATATTATCAAATACATCATGATTTATATTAGTCAATATTAACATTAGATAACAAATTTCGATTTAAGATAATGGCATTTGAGTTTTCATAGTAAAAAAAATATAACATTTAATTTAGTTAATTTCATACAAATGTATCTCTTTTGTGTTCATATACACATATTATACAATCATAAATTTTAATTCAAAATACTAAATTAACTTTATGATTGTTTGCACATGTACATATACTATATATAAATTCCTTATACTAAATCCCAACATTTTAAAAGAATATTTTTGAATATTTTTCTTAATGTTATACTTTTTTAAGAATTAATATTTTGAGATTACATTATATTTGCTTGTGTGGGGCACAAAAAATAGTTCCATTCATATTAAAAAAAAAGAAAAACCATCTTTAAAATCTTTATCTGAAGAAATATGTATATAGTAAACATTGGAATTTGGACATGACATACATTATCACGTCATTATAATAATAGTGCAAATATTGTTGCCATAATTTTTATAATGCATTATAAAAGATACATTGAATTATCACGTTATCTTTCATGGGAATATAATTTTGCAGCATTACATATATATAATATATAATTGTGCACACAAGTTACTCTTTATATATAACATTATGTTGACAATTAAAGAGCAATTTGTGCATATTTTATTATAATATTGAAATATATATGTAAAATGATTCATATCGATTTGAGTCCCAAAGATTGTAAATATGTGTATTTCATAAACCATTAATTTAATTAAAATTTACATTTTAAAATATGTATGATGGGAATGTGTGTTTATGAATTATTAAAACTGGAAATATTACACATGTATTTCTTTTATGTATAATAATGGCTTTTTCTACAAAATAACTTTTATTTTTCTGAAAATATTGTTTATAAGTTATTTACTATAAAAACAATTTCTTTATGTACATATATTGAGAACATACATATATACCTATAATTGCATAATCATTACATTGTATAAAAATAAAACGTCTCATCGTTAGAGATTAGATTTTAAAAAATAAATGAACGAAAAAATTTTAATCTTAAGAAATATAAATCTTACATTTTATAATATATCTAGAATTGATGAAAAAACAAGATAAAATTGTACAATAAAATAAAAATATCAATGTGTATTATTTAAAGATTGCAAATTAGTATTATATATAAACTTTTATATATATAGAATTGTTTTTGCAATATA